>NW_027596454.1:0-289156 GCF_964194155.1 Cetorhinus maximus
GTTCATTTTTGGAGCTGTGTTCAGAATTGGGAGCAGTGTTGGACATTTGGAGCAGTGTTGAGTTTTTGGATCAGTGTTGAATACTTGGAGCAGTGTTGAGCGTTTGGAGCAGCGTTGAGTGTTTGGAGCAGTGCTGAGTGTTTGAAGCAATGTTGAGCATTCGGAGCAGTGTTGAGTGTTTGGAGCAGTGTTGAACGTTTCGAGCACTGTTGAGTGTTTGGAGCAGTGTTGTGTGTTTGGAGCAGTGTTGAGTGTTTGGAGCAATGTTGAGCATTTGGAGCAGTTTTTAGAATTTGAAGCAGTGTTCAGCGTTGGGAGCAGTGATCAGAGTTGGGTGCAGTGTTCATAGTTGGGACACTGTTCAGAGTTGGGGGCAGTGTTCAGAGTTGGGACAGTGTTGGTCATTTGGAGCAGTGTTGGAGCGTTTTGAGCAGTGTTCAGTGATTGGAGCACTGTTCAGCGTTTGGAGCAGTCTTCAGAGTTTGGAGCAGTGTTCAGAGTTTGAAGCAGTGTTCAGAGTTTGGAGCCGTGGTCAGAGGTTGGAGCCGTGATCAGAGTTTGGTGCAGTGTTTAGAGTTTGCAGCTGTGTTCCAAGTTAGGAACAGTGTTCAGAGTGTGGAGCTGTGTTCAGATTTCGGAGCAGTGTTCTGAGTTTGGTGCAGTGTTTAGGGTTGGGAGCATTTTCAGAGTTGAGAGCAGTGTTCAGAGTTGGGAGCAGAGTTCAGAGTTGGGAGCAATGTTCAGAGTTCGGAGCATTGTTCAGAGTTGGGAGCAGTGTTCTGAGTTGGGAGCAGTGTTCAGAGTTTGGAGCAGTGTTCAGAGTTGGGAGCAGTGTTCAGTGTTGGGAGCAGTGTTCAGTGTTGGTAGCAGTGTTCAGAGTTGTGAGCAGTGTTCAGAGCTGGGAGCAGTGTTCAGAGATGGTAGCAGTGTTCAGAGTTGGGAGCAGTCTACAGATATGGGTGCCGTGTTCAGAGTTGGGAGCAGTGTTCAGACTGCTGACAGTGTTCAGATTTGGGACAGTGTTCAGAGTTGGGACAGTGTTCAGAGTTGGGACAGTGTTCAGAGTTGGGACAGTGTTCAGAGTTGGGAGCAGTGTTCAGAGTTGGGAGGAGTGTTCAGAGTTGGGACAGTATTTAGAGTTGGGAGCAATGTTCAAGGTTTGGAGCTCTGTTCGAGTTGTGAGCAGTGTAGGACATTTGGAGCACTGTTGAGTGCTTGGAGCAGTGTTGAGTGTTTGGAGCAGTATTGAGTGTCTGGAGCAGTGTTGAGCGTTTGGAGCAGTATTGACTGTTTGTGGCAGTGTTGAGTGTTTGGAGCAATGTTGAGCATTTGAAGCAGTGTTGAACGTTTGGAGCAGTCTTCCGAGTTTGGAGCCGTGTTCAGAGTCGGGAGCAGTGTTCAGAGTCGGGAGCAGTGTTCACAGTTTGGAGCAGTGTTCACAGTTGGTTGCAGTTTTGGAAGCTTAGAGTTGTGTTGAGTGTTTGGAGCAATGTTGAGCATTTGGTGCAGTGTTCAGCGTTGGGAGCAGTGTTCAGCGTTGGGAGCAGTGTATAGCATTGGGAGAAGTGTTCAGCGTTGGGAGCAGTGATCAGAGTTTGGAGCAGTGTTCAGAGTTGGGAGCAGTGTTCAGAGTTTGGACAGTATTTAGAGTTGGGAGCAATGGTCAAGGTTTGGAGCTGTGTTTAGAGTTCGGAGCAGTGTTCAGAGTTTGGAGCAGTGTTCAGAGTTTGGAGCAGTGTTCAGAGTTTGGAGCAGTGTTCAGAGTTTGGAGCAGTGTTCAGAGTTTGGAGCAGTGTTCAGAGTTTGGAGCAGTGTTCAGAGTTGGGAGCAGTGTTCAGAGTTAGGACAGTGTTTAGAGTTGGGAGCAATGGTCAAGGTTTGGAGCTGTGTTTAGAGTTGGTAGCAGTGTTGGACATTTGGAGCAGTGTTGAGTGTTTGGAGCAGCGTTCAGTGCTTGGAGCAGTGTTGAGTGTTTGGAGCAGAGTTGATCGTTTGGAGCAGTGTTGATCGTTTGGAGCAGTGTTGAGTGCTTGGAGCAGTGCTGAGCATTTGGAGCAGTGTTGAGTGTTTGGAGCAGTGTTGAGTGTCTGGAGCCATGTTGAGCATTTGGAGCAGTGTTGAGGGTTTTGAGCAGTGTTGAATGTTTGGAGCAGTGTTGAATGTTTGGAGCAGTGTTGTGTGTTTGGAGCAGTGTTGAGTGTTTGGTGCAATGTTGAGCATTTGGTGCTGTCTTCAGCGTTTGAAGCAGTGTTCAGCGTTAGGACAGTGTTCAGAGCTGGGAGCAGAGTGCAGATTTGGGATCAGGGTTCAGAGTCGGGACAGTGTTGAGTGTTTGGAGCAGTGTTGATTGTTTGGAGCAATGTTGAGCATTTGGAGCAGTCTTCAGAGCTGGAACAGTTTTCAGAGATGAGAGCAGTTTTCATAGTTGGGAGCAGTGTTCAGAGGTTGGAGCAGTGTTCAGATTTGGGAGGAGTGCTCAGACTTGGGAGCAGTGTTCAGAGTTGGGAGCCGTGTTCAGAGTTGGGAGCAGTGTTCAGATTAGGGAGCAGTGTTCAGTGTTGGGAGCAGTGTTCAGAGTTGGGAGCAGTGTTCAGAGTTGGGAGCAGTGTTCAGAGTTAGGAGCCGTGTTCAGAGTTGGGAGCAGTGTTCAGCGTCGGGAGCAGTGTTCACAGTTTGGTGCAGTGTTCACAGTTGGGAGCAGTTTTGGAAGCTTAGAGCAGTGTTGAGTGTTTGGAGCAATGTTGAGCATTTGGAGCAGTGTTCAGCGTTGGGAGCAGTCTTCAGAGTTGGGAGCAGTGTTCAGAGTTTGGAACAGTATTCCGAGTTTGGAGCAGTGTTCAGAGTTTGGAGCAGTGCTCAGAGTTGGGAGCAATGTTCAGAGTTGGGACAGTATTTAGAGTTGGGAGCAATGTTCAAGGTTTGGAGCTGTGTTCAGAGTTGGGAGCAGTGTTGGACGTTTGGAGCAGTGTTGAGTGTTTGGAGCAGCGTTGAGTGTTTGGAGCAGTGTTGAGTGTTTGGAGCAGCGTTGAGCATTTGGAGCAGTCTTCAGAGCTGGGAGCAGTGTTTCAGAGATGGGAGCAGTGTTCAGAGTTTGGAGCAGTGTTCAGAGTTGGGAGCAGTGTTCAGAGTTGGGAGGAGTGCTCAGACTTGGGAGCAGTGTTCAGAGTTGTGAGCAGTTTACAGAGTTGGGAGCAGTGTTCAGAGTTGGGAGCAGTGTTCAGAGTTAGGAGCAGTGTTCAGTGTTCGGAGCAGTGTTCAGAGTTGGGAGCAATGTCCCGAGTTAGGAGCAGTGTTCAGAGTTGGGTCCAATGTTCAAAGTTTGGAGCACTGTTCAGAGTTGTTGAGCAGTGTTGGACATTTGGAGCAGTGTTGATTGTTTGGAGCAGTGTTGAGTCTTTGGAGCAGTCTTGAACGTTTGGAGCATTGTTGAACTTTTGGAGCAGTGTCGAGTGTTTGGTGCCGTGTTGAGTGTTTGGAGCATTGTTCAGTGTTTGGAGCAGTGTTCAGAGTTTTGAGCAGTCTTCAGAGTTGAAAGCAGTCCTCTGAATGTGATGCCGTGTTCAGAGTTTGGAGCCTTGTTCAGAGTTTATAGCCGTGTTCAGTGTTTTGAGCCGTATTCAGAGTTTGGAGCAGTGTTCAGAGTTGGGACCAGTGTTCAGTGTTGGGTCCAGTGTTCAGAGTTTTGAGCAGTGTTCAGAGTTTGGATCAGTGTTCAGAGTTTGACGCAGTGTTCAGAGTTGGGAGCAGTTTTGGACGTTTGGAGCAGTGCTGAGTGTTTGGAGCAACGTTGAGCATTTGGAGCAGTCTTCAGAGTTGGGAGCAGTGTTCACCGTTGGGAGCAGAGTTCAGAGTTGGGACAGAGTTCAGAGTTGTGAGCATTGCTCACTGATTGGAGCCGTGTTCAGAATTTGGAGCAGTGTTCAGAGTTTGGAGCATTGTTCAGAGTTTGGAGCAGTGTTCAGAGTTTGGAGCAGAGTTCAGAGTTTGGAGCAGTGTTCAGAGTTTGGAGCAGTGTTCAGAGTTTGGAGCAGTGTTCAGAGTTTTGAGCAGTGTTCAGAGTATGGAGCAGTGTTCAGTGTTGGGAGCAGTGTTCAGAGTTGGGACAGTATTTAGAGTTGGGAGTAATGTTCAAGGTTTGGAGCTTTGTTCAGAGTTGGGAGCAGTGTTGGACATTTGGAGCAGTGTTGAGTGTTTGGAGCAGTGATGATTGTTTGGAGCAATGTTGAGCGTTTGGAGCAGTGTTGAGCGTTTGGAGCAGTGTTGAGCGTTTGGCGCAGTGTTCAACGTTTGGAGCAGTGTTGAGTGGTTGGAGCAGTGTCGAGCGTTTGGAGCAGTGTTGAGTGTATGGAGCAGCGTTGAGTGTTTGGAGCAACGTTCAGCATTTGGAGCAGTGTTGAGCGTTTGGAGCAGTGTTGACTGGTTAGAGCAATGTTGAGCATTTGGAGCAGTGTTCAGAGTTGGGAGCAGTGTTCAGAGTTGGGAGCTGTGTTCAGAGTTGGGAGCAGTGTTCAGAGTTGGGAGCAGTGTTCAGAGTTGGGAGCAGTGTTCAGAGTTGGGAGCAGTGTACAGAGTTGGGAGCAGTGTTCAGATTTGGGAGCAGTGTTCAGAGTAGTGAGCAGTGTTCAGAGTTGGGAACAGTGTTCAAAGTTGGGAGCAGTGTTCAGAGATGGGAGCAGTGTTCAGAGTTGGGAGCAGTGTTCAGAGTTGGGAGCAGTGTTCAGGGTTGGGAGCAGTGTACAGAGTTGGGAGCAGTGTTCAGATTTTGGAGCAGTGTTCAGAGTAATGAGCAGTGTTCAGAGTTGGGAACAGTGTTCAGTGTTCGGAGCAGTGTTCAGAGTTGGGAGCAGTGTTCAGATTTGGGAGCAGTATTCAGAGTTGGGAGCAGTGTTCAGAGTTGGGAGCAATGTCCCGAGTTAGGAGCAGTGTTCAGAGTTGGGTCCAATGTTCAAAGTTTGGAGCACTGTTCAGAGTTGTTGAGCAGTGTTGGACATTTGGAGCAGTGTTGATTGTTTGGAGCAGTGTTGAGTCTTTGGAGCAGTCTTGAACGTTTGGAGCATTGTTGAACTTTTGGAGCAGTATCGAGTGTTTGGTGCCGTGTTGAGTGTTTGGAGCATTGTTCAGTGTTTGGAGCAGTGTTCAGAGTTTTGAGCAGTCTTCAGAGTTGAAAGCAGTCCTCTGAATGTGAAGCCGTGTTCAGAGTTTGGAGCCGTGTTCAGAGTTTGTAGCCGTGTTCAGTGTTTTGAGCCGTATTCAGAGTTTGGAGCAGTGTTCAGAGTTGGGACCAGTGTTCAGTGTTGGGTCCAGTGTTCAGAGTTTTGAGCAGTGTTCAGAGTTTGGATCAGTGTTCAGAGTTTGACGCAGTGTTCAGTGTTGGGAGCAGTTTTGGACGTTTGGAGCAGTGCTGAGTGTTTGGAGCAACGTTGAGCATTTGGAGCAGTCTTCAGAGTTGGGAGCAGTGTTCACCGTTGGGAGCAGAGTTCAGAGTTGGGACAGAGTTCAGAGTTGTGAGCATTGCTCACTGATTGGAGCCGTGTTCAGAATTTGGAGCAGTGTTCAGAGTTTGGAGCATTGTTCAGAGTTTGGAGCAGTGTTCAGAGATTGGAGCAGAGTTCAGAGTTTGGAGCAGTGTTCAGAGTTTGGAGCAGTGTTCAGAGTTTGGAGCAGTGTTCAGAGTTTTGAGCAGTGTTCAGAGTATGGAGCAGTGTTCAGTGTTGGGAGCAGTGTTCAGAGTTGGGACAGTATTTAGAGTTGGGAGTAATGTTCAAGGTTTTGAGCTTTGTTCAGAGTTGGGAGCAGTGTTGGACATTTGGAGCAGTGTTGAGTGTTTGGAGCAGTGATGATTGTTTGGAGCAATGTTGAGCGTTTGGAACAGTGTTGAGCGTTTGGAGCAGTGTTGAGCGTTTGGCGCAGTGTTCAACGTTTGGAGCAGTGTTGAGTGGTTGGAGCAGTGTCGAGCGTTTGGAGCAGTGTTGAGCGTATGGAGCAGCGTTGAGTGTTTGGAGCAACGTTCAGCATTTGGAGCAGTGTTGAGCGTTTGGAGCAGTGTTGACTGTTTAGAGCAATGTTGAGCATTTGGAGCAGTGTTCAGAGTTGGGAGCAGTGTTCAGAGTTGGGAGCAGTGTTCAGAGTTGGGAGCTGTGTTCAGAGTTGGGAGCAGTGTTCAGAGTTGGGAGCAGTGTTCAGAGTTGGGAGCAGTGTTCAGAGTTGGGAGCAGTGTACAGAGTTGGGAGCAGTGTTCAGATTTGGGAGCAGTGTTCAGAGTTGGGAACAGTGTTCAAAGTTGGGAGCAGTGTTCAGAGATGGGAGCAGTGTTCAGAGTTGGGAGCAGTGTTCAGAGTTGGGAGCAGTGTTCAGGGTTGGGAGCTGTGTACAGAGTTGGGAGCAGTGTTCAGATTTGGGAGCAGTGTTCAGAGTAGTGAGCAGTGTTCAGAGTTGGGAACAGTGTTGAAAGTTGGGAGCAGTGTTCAGAGTTGGGAGCAGTGTTCAGAGTTGGGAGCAGTGTTCAGAGTTGGGAGCAGTGTTCAGAGTTGGGAGCAGTGTTCAGAGTTGGGACAGTGTTCAGAGTTGGGACAGTGTTCTGAGTTGGGACAGTGTTCAGGGTTGGGACATTGTTCAGAGTTGGGACAGTGTTCAGAGTTGGGACAGTGTTCAGATTTGGGACAGTGTTCAGAGTTGGAACAGTATTCAGAGTTGGGAGCAGTGTTCCGAGTTGGGACAGTGTTCAGAGTTGGGACAGTGTTCAGAGTTAGGACAGTGTTCAGGGATGGGACAGTGTTCACAGTTGGGAGCAGTGTTCAGAGTTGGCATCAGTGTTCAGAGTTGGGACATTATTTAGAGTTGGAAGCAATGTTCAAGGTTTGGAGCTGTGTTCCGAGTTGGGTGCAGTGTTGGACATTTGGAGCCGTGTTTAGTGTTTGGAGCAGTGTGGAGTGTTTGGAGCAGTGTGGAGTGTTTGGAGCAGTGTTGAGTGTTTGATGCAGTGTTGCATGCACGGAGCAGTGTTGAGCGTTTGGAGCAATGTTGAATGTTTGGAGCAGTTTTGAGTGCTTGGAGCAGTGTTGAGCGTTTGGAGCAGTGTTGAGCGTTTTGAGCAGTGTTGAGTGTGTGGAGCAGTGTTGTGTGTTTGGAGCAGTGTTGAGCATTTGGATCAGTCTTCAGAGTTTGAATCAGTGGTCAGCGTTGGGAGCAGTTTTCAGAGTTGGGAGCAGTGTTCAGAGTTGGGAGCAGTGTTCAGAGTTGGGAGCAGTGTTCAGAGTTGCAACAGTGTTCAGAGTTGGGAGCAGTGTTCAGAGTTGGGACAGCGTTGGACATTTGGAGCAGTGTTGATCGTTTTGAGTAGTGTTCAATGATTGGAGCACTGTTCAGCGTTTGGAGCAGTCTTCAAAGTTTGGAACCATGGTCAGAGTTTGTAGCCGTGGTCAGAGTTGGGTGCAGTGTTTAGAGTTTGGAGCAGTGTTCCGAGTTGGGAGCAGTGTTCACAGTGTGGAGCAGTGTTCAGAGTTGGGTGCAGTGTTCAGAGTTGGGTGCAGTGTTCAGAGTTGGGAGCAGTGTTCAGAGTTGAGGACAGTATTCAGAGTTGATAGCAGTGTTCAGAGTTGGGAGCAGTGTTCAGAGTTGGGAGCAATATTCAGAGTTGGGAGCATTGTTCTGAGCTGGGAGCAGTCTTCACAGTTGGGAGCAGTTTTGGAAGTTTCGAGCAGTGTTGAGTATTTGGAGCAATGTTGAGCATTTGAAGCTGTGTTCAGCGTTGGGAGCAGTGTTCAGCCTTGGCAGCAGTGTTCAGCGTTGGGAGCAGTATTCAGAGTTGGGAGCAGAGTTCAGAGTTTGGAGCAGTGTTCAGAGTTTGGAGCAATGTTCAGAGTTTGTAGCAGTGTTCAGTGTTGGGAGCAGTGTTCAGAGTTGGGACAGTATTTAGAGTTGGAAGCAATGTTCATTTTTGGAGCTGTGTTCAGAATTGGGAGCAGTGTTGGACATTTGGAGCAGTGTTGAGTTTTTGGATCAGTGTTGAATACTTGGAGCAGTGTTGAGCGTTTGGAGCAGCGTTGAGTGTTTGGAGCAGTGCTGAGTGTTTGAAGCAATGTTGAGCATTCGGAGCAGTGTTGAGTGTTTGGAGCAGTGTTGAACGTTTCGAGCACTGTTGAGTGTTTGGAGCAGTGTTGTGTGTTTGGAGCAGTGTTGAGTGTTTGGAGCAATGTTGAGCATTTGGAGCAGTTTTTAGAATTTGAAGCAGTGTTCAGCGTTGGGAGCAGTGATCAGAGTTGGGTGCAGTGTTCATAGTTGGGACACTGTTCAGAGTTGGGGGCAGTGTTCAGAGTTGGGACAGTGTTGGTCATTTGGAGCAGTGTTGGAGCGTTTTGAGCAGTGTTCAGTGATTGGAGCACTGTTCAGCGTTTGGAGCAGTCTTCAGAGTTTGGAGCAGTGTTCAGAGTTTGAAGCAGTGTTCAGAGTTTGGAGCCGTGGTCAGAGGTTGGAGCCGTGATCAGAGTTTGGTGCAGTGTTTAGAGTTTGCAGCTGTGTTCCAAGTTAGGAACAGTGTTCAGAGTGTGGAGCTGTGTTCAGATTTCGGAGCAGTGTTCTGAGTTTGGTGCAGTGTTTAGGGTTGGGAGCATTTTCAGAGTTGAGAGCAGTGTTCAGAGTTGGGAGCAGAGTTCAGAGTTGGGAGCAATGTTCAGAGTTCGGAGCATTGTTCAGAGTTGGGAGCAGTGTTCTGAGTTGGGAGCAGTGTTCAGAGTTTGGAGCAGTGTTCAGAGTTGGGAGCAGTGTTCAGTGTTGGGAGCAGTGTTCAGTGTTGGTAGCAGTGTTCAGAGTTGTGAGCAGTGTTCAGAGCTGGGAGCAGTGTTCAGAGATGGTAGCAGTGTTCAGAGTTGGGAGCAGTCTACAGATATGGGTGCCGTGTTCAGAGTTGGGAGCAGTGTTCAGACTGCTGACAGTGTTCAGATTTGGGACAGTGTTCAGAGTTGGGACAGTGTTCAGAGTTGGGACAGTGTTCAGAGTTGGGACAGTGTTCAGAGTTGGGAGCAGTGTTCAGAGTTGGGAGGAGTGTTCAGAGTTGGGACAGTATTTAGAGTTGGGAGCAATGTTCAAGGTTTGGAGCTCTGTTCGAGTTGTGAGCAGTGTAGGACATTTGGAGCACTGTTGAGTGCTTGGAGCAGTGTTGAGTGTTTGGAGCAGTATTGAGTGTCTGGAGCAGTGTTGAGCGTTTGGAGCAGTATTGACTGTTTGTGGCAGTGTTGAGTGTTTGGAGCAATGTTGAGCATTTGAAGCAGTGTTGAACGTTTGGAGCAGTCTTCCGAGTTTGGAGCCGTGTTCAGAGTCGGGAGCAGTGTTCAGAGTCGGGAGCAGTGTTCACAGTTTGGAGCAGTGTTCACAGTTGGTTGCAGTTTTGGAAGCTTAGAGTTGTGTTGAGTGTTTGGAGCAATGTTGAGCATTTGGTGCAGTGTTCAGCGTTGGGAGCAGTGTTCAGCGTTGGGAGCAGTGTATAGCATTGGGAGAAGTGTTCAGCGTTGGGAGCAGTGATCAGAGTTTGGAGCAGTGTTCAGAGTTGGGAGCAGTGTTCAGAGTTTGGACAGTATTTAGAGTTGGGAGCAATGGTCAAGGTTTGGAGCTGTGTTTAGAGTTCGGAGCAGTGTTCAGAGTTTGGAGCAGTGTTCAGAGTTTGGAGCAGTGTTCAGAGTTTGGAGCAGTGTTCAGAGTTTGGAGCAGTGTTCAGAGTTTGGAGCAGTGTTCAGAGTTTGGAGCAGTGTTCAGAGTTGGGAGCAGTGTTCAGAGTTAGGACAGTGTTTAGAGTTGGGAGCAATGGTCAAGGTTTGGAGCTGTGTTTAGAGTTGGTAGCAGTGTTGGACATTTGGAGCAGTGTTGAGTGTTTGGAGCAGCGTTCAGTGCTTGGAGCAGTGTTGAGTGTTTGGAGCAGAGTTGATCGTTTGGAGCAGTGTTGATCGTTTGGAGCAGTGTTGAGTGCTTGGAGCAGTGCTGAGCATTTGGAGCAGTGTTGAGTGTTTGGAGCAGTGTTGAGTGTCTGGAGCCATGTTGAGCATTTGGAGCAGTGTTGAGGGTTTTGAGCAGTGTTGAATGTTTGGAGCAGTGTTGAATGTTTGGAGCAGTGTTGTGTGTTTGGAGCAGTGTTGAGTGTTTGGTGCAATGTTGAGCATTTGGTGCTGTCTTCAGCGTTTGAAGCAGTGTTCAGCGTTAGGACAGTGTTCAGAGCTGGGAGCAGAGTGCAGATTTGGGATCAGGGTTCAGAGTCGGGACAGTGTTGAGTGTTTGGAGCAGTGTTGATTGTTTGGAGCAATGTTGAGCATTTGGAGCAGTCTTCAGAGCTGGAACAGTTTTCAGAGATGAGAGCAGTTTTCATAGTTGGGAGCAGTGTTCAGAGGTTGGAGCAGTGTTCAGATTTGGGAGGAGTGCTCAGACTTGGGAGCAGTGTTCAGAGTTGGGAGCCGTGTTCAGAGTTGGGAGCAGTGTTCAGATTAGGGAGCAGTGTTCAGTGTTGGGAGCAGTGTTCAGAGTTGGGAGCAGTGTTCAGAGTTGGGAGCAGTGTTCAGAGTTAGGAGCCGTGTTCAGAGTTGGGAGCAGTGTTCAGCGTCGGGAGCAGTGTTCACAGTTTGGTGCAGTGTTCACAGTTGGGAGCAGTTTTGGAAGCTTAGAGCAGTGTTGAGTGTTTGGAGCAATGTTGAGCATTTGGAGCAGTGTTCAGCGTTGGGAGCAGTCTTCAGAGTTGGGAGCAGTGTTCAGAGTTTGGAACAGTATTCCGAGTTTGGAGCAGTGTTCAGAGTTTGGAGCAGTGCTCAGAGTTGGGAGCAATGTTCAGAGTTGGGACAGTATTTAGAGTTGGGAGCAATGTTCAAGGTTTGGAGCTGTGTTCAGAGTTGGGAGCAGTGTTGGACGTTTGGAGCAGTGTTGAGTGTTTGGAGCAGCGTTGAGTGTTTGGAGCAGTGTTGAGTGTTTGGAGCAGCGTTGAGCATTTGGAGCAGTCTTCAGAGCTGGGAGCAGTGTTTCAGAGATGGGAGCAGTGTTCAGAGTTTGGAGCAGTGTTCAGAGTTGGGAGCAGTGTTCAGAGTTGGGAGGAGTGCTCAGACTTGGGAGCAGTGTTCAGAGTTGTGAGCAGTTTACAGAGTTGGGAGCAGTGTTCAGAGTTGGGAGCAGTGTTCAGAGTTAGGAGCAGTGTTCAGTGTTCGGAGCAGTGTTCAGAGTTGGGAGCAATGTCCCGAGTTAGGAGCAGTGTTCAGAGTTGGGTCCAATGTTCAAAGTTTGGAGCACTGTTCAGAGTTGTTGAGCAGTGTTGGACATTTGGAGCAGTGTTGATTGTTTGGAGCAGTGTTGAGTCTTTGGAGCAGTCTTGAACGTTTGGAGCATTGTTGAACTTTTGGAGCAGTGTCGAGTGTTTGGTGCCGTGTTGAGTGTTTGGAGCATTGTTCAGTGTTTGGAGCAGTGTTCAGAGTTTTGAGCAGTCTTCAGAGTTGAAAGCAGTCCTCTGAATGTGATGCCGTGTTCAGAGTTTGGAGCCTTGTTCAGAGTTTATAGCCGTGTTCAGTGTTTTGAGCCGTATTCAGAGTTTGGAGCAGTGTTCAGAGTTGGGACCAGTGTTCAGTGTTGGGTCCAGTGTTCAGAGTTTTGAGCAGTGTTCAGAGTTTGGATCAGTGTTCAGAGTTTGACGCAGTGTTCAGAGTTGGGAGCAGTTTTGGACGTTTGGAGCAGTGCTGAGTGTTTGGAGCAACGTTGAGCATTTGGAGCAGTCTTCAGAGTTGGGAGCAGTGTTCACCGTTGGGAGCAGAGTTCAGAGTTGGGACAGAGTTCAGAGTTGTGAGCATTGCTCACTGATTGGAGCCGTGTTCAGAATTTGGAGCAGTGTTCAGAGTTTGGAGCATTGTTCAGAGTTTGGAGCAGTGTTCAGAGTTTGGAGCAGAGTTCAGAGTTTGGAGCAGTGTTCAGAGTTTGGAGCAGTGTTCAGAGTTTGGAGCAGTGTTCAGAGTTTTGAGCAGTGTTCAGAGTATGGAGCAGTGTTCAGTGTTGGGAGCAGTGTTCAGAGTTGGGACAGTATTTAGAGTTGGGAGTAATGTTCAAGGTTTGGAGCTTTGTTCAGAGTTGGGAGCAGTGTTGGACATTTGGAGCAGTGTTGAGTGTTTGGAGCAGTGATGATTGTTTGGAGCAATGTTGAGCGTTTGGAGCAGTGTTGAGCGTTTGGAGCAGTGTTGAGCGTTTGGCGCAGTGTTCAACGTTTGGAGCAGTGTTGAGTGGTTGGAGCAGTGTCGAGCGTTTGGAGCAGTGTTGAGTGTATGGAGCAGCGTTGAGTGTTTGGAGCAACGTTCAGCATTTGGAGCAGTGTTGAGCGTTTGGAGCAGTGTTGACTGGTTAGAGCAATGTTGAGCATTTGGAGCAGTGTTCAGAGTTGGGAGCAGTGTTCAGAGTTGGGAGCTGTGTTCAGAGTTGGGAGCAGTGTTCAGAGTTGGGAGCAGTGTTCAGAGTTGGGAGCAGTGTTCAGAGTTGGGAGCAGTGTACAGAGTTGGGAGCAGTGTTCAGATTTGGGAGCAGTGTTCAGAGTAGTGAGCAGTGTTCAGAGTTGGGAACAGTGTTCAAAGTTGGGAGCAGTGTTCAGAGATGGGAGCAGTGTTCAGAGTTGGGAGCAGTGTTCAGAGTTGGGAGCAGTGTTCAGGGTTGGGAGCAGTGTACAGAGTTGGGAGCAGTGTTCAGATTTTGGAGCAGTGTTCAGAGTAATGAGCAGTGTTCAGAGTTGGGAACAGTGTTCAGTGTTCGGAGCAGTGTTCAGAGTTGGGAGCAGTGTTCAGATTTGGGAGCAGTATTCAGAGTTGGGAGCAGTGTTCAGAGTTGGGAGCAATGTCCCGAGTTAGGAGCAGTGTTCAGAGTTGGGTCCAATGTTCAAAGTTTGGAGCACTGTTCAGAGTTGTTGAGCAGTGTTGGACATTTGGAGCAGTGTTGATTGTTTGGAGCAGTGTTGAGTCTTTGGAGCAGTCTTGAACGTTTGGAGCATTGTTGAACTTTTGGAGCAGTATCGAGTGTTTGGTGCCGTGTTGAGTGTTTGGAGCATTGTTCAGTGTTTGGAGCAGTGTTCAGAGTTTTGAGCAGTCTTCAGAGTTGAAAGCAGTCCTCTGAATGTGAAGCCGTGTTCAGAGTTTGGAGCCGTGTTCAGAGTTTGTAGCCGTGTTCAGTGTTTTGAGCCGTATTCAGAGTTTGGAGCAGTGTTCAGAGTTGGGACCAGTGTTCAGTGTTGGGTCCAGTGTTCAGAGTTTTGAGCAGTGTTCAGAGTTTGGATCAGTGTTCAGAGTTTGACGCAGTGTTCAGTGTTGGGAGCAGTTTTGGACGTTTGGAGCAGTGCTGAGTGTTTGGAGCAACGTTGAGCATTTGGAGCAGTCTTCAGAGTTGGGAGCAGTGTTCACCGTTGGGAGCAGAGTTCAGAGTTGGGACAGAGTTCAGAGTTGTGAGCATTGCTCACTGATTGGAGCCGTGTTCAGAATTTGGAGCAGTGTTCAGAGTTTGGAGCATTGTTCAGAGTTTGGAGCAGTGTTCAGAGATTGGAGCAGAGTTCAGAGTTTGGAGCAGTGTTCAGAGTTTGGAGCAGTGTTCAGAGTTTGGAGCAGTGTTCAGAGTTTTGAGCAGTGTTCAGAGTATGGAGCAGTGTTCAGTGTTGGGAGCAGTGTTCAGAGTTGGGACAGTATTTAGAGTTGGGAGTAATGTTCAAGGTTTTGAGCTTTGTTCAGAGTTGGGAGCAGTGTTGGACATTTGGAGCAGTGTTGAGTGTTTGGAGCAGTGATGATTGTTTGGAGCAATGTTGAGCGTTTGGAACAGTGTTGAGCGTTTGGAGCAGTGTTGAGCGTTTGGCGCAGTGTTCAACGTTTGGAGCAGTGTTGAGTGGTTGGAGCAGTGTCGAGCGTTTGGAGCAGTGTTGAGCGTATGGAGCAGCGTTGAGTGTTTGGAGCAACGTTCAGCATTTGGAGCAGTGTTGAGCGTTTGGAGCAGTGTTGACTGTTTAGAGCAATGTTGAGCATTTGGAGCAGTGTTCAGAGTTGGGAGCAGTGTTCAGAGTTGGGAGCAGTGTTCAGAGTTGGGAGCTGTGTTCAGAGTTGGGAGCAGTGTTCAGAGTTGGGAGCAGTGTTCAGAGTTGGGAGCAGTGTTCAGAGTTGGGAGCAGTGTACAGAGTTGGGAGCAGTGTTCAGATTTGGGAGCAGTGTTCAGAGTTGGGAACAGTGTTCAAAGTTGGGAGCAGTGTTCAGAGATGGGAGCAGTGTTCAGAGTTGGGAGCAGTGTTCAGAGTTGGGAGCAGTGTTCAGGGTTGGGAGCTGTGTACAGAGTTGGGAGCAGTGTTCAGATTTGGGAGCAGTGTTCAGAGTAGTGAGCAGTGTTCAGAGTTGGGAACAGTGTTGAAAGTTGGGAGCAGTGTTCAGAGTTGGGAGCAGTGTTCAGAGTTGGGAGCAGTGTTCAGAGTTGGGAGCAGTGTTCAGAGTTGGGAGCAGTGTTCAGAGTTGGGACAGTGTTCAGAGTTGGGACAGTGTTCTGAGTTGGGACAGTGTTCAGGGTTGGGACATTGTTCAGAGTTGGGACAGTGTTCAGAGTTGGGACAGTGTTCAGATTTGGGACAGTGTTCAGAGTTGGAACAGTATTCAGAGTTGGGAGCAGTGTTCCGAGTTGGGACAGTGTTCAGAGTTGGGACAGTGTTCAGAGTTAGGACAGTGTTCAGGGATGGGACAGTGTTCACAGTTGGGAGCAGTGTTCAGAGTTGGCATCAGTGTTCAGAGTTGGGACATTATTTAGAGTTGGAAGCAATGTTCAAGGTTTGGAGCTGTGTTCCGAGTTGGGTGCAGTGTTGGACATTTGGAGCCGTGTTTAGTGTTTGGAGCAGTGTGGAGTGTTTGGAGCAGTGTGGAGTGTTTGGAGCAGTGTTGAGTGTTTGATGCAGTGTTGCATGCACGGAGCAGTGTTGAGCGTTTGGAGCAATGTTGAATGTTTGGAGCAGTTTTGAGTGCTTGGAGCAGTGTTGAGCGTTTGGAGCAGTGTTGAGCGTTTTGAGCAGTGTTGAGTGTGTGGAGCAGTGTTGTGTGTTTGGAGCAGTGTTGAGCATTTGGATCAGTCTTCAGAGTTTGAATCAGTGGTCAGCGTTGGGAGCAGTTTTCAGAGTTGGGAGCAGTGTTCAGAGTTGGGAGCAGTGTTCAGAGTTGGGAGCAGTGTTCAGAGTTGCAACAGTGTTCAGAGTTGGGAGCAGTGTTCAGAGTTGGGACAGCGTTGGACATTTGGAGCAGTGTTGATCGTTTTGAGTAGTGTTCAATGATTGGAGCACTGTTCAGCGTTTGGAGCAGTCTTCAAAGTTTGGAACCATGGTCAGAGTTTGTAGCCGTGGTCAGAGTTGGGTGCAGTGTTTAGAGTTTGGAGCAGTGTTCCGAGTTGGGAGCAGTGTTCACAGTGTGGAGCAGTGTTCAGAGTTGGGTGCAGTGTTCAGAGTTGGGTGCAGTGTTCAGAGTTGGGAGCAGTGTTCAGAGTTGAGGACAGTATTCAGAGTTGATAGCAGTGTTCAGAGTTGGGAGCAGTGTTCAGAGTTGGGAGCAATATTCAGAGTTGGGAGCATTGTTCTGAGCTGGGAGCAGTCTTCACAGTTGGGAGCAGTTTTGGAAGTTTCGAGCAGTGTTGAGTATTTGGAGCAATGTTGAGCATTTGAAGCTGTGTTCAGCGTTGGGAGCAGTGTTCAGCCTTGGCAGCAGTGTTCAGCGTTGGGAGCAGTATTCAGAGTTGGGAGCAGAGTTCAGAGTTTGGAGCAGTGTTCAGAGTTTGGAGCAATGTTCAGAGTTTGTAGCAGTGTTCAGTGTTGGGAGCAGTGTTCAGAGTTGGGACAGTATTTAGAGTTGGAAGCAATGTTCATTTTTGGAGCTGTGTTCAGAATTGGGAGCAGTGTTGGACATTTGGAGCAGTGTTGAGTTTTTGGATCAGTGTTGAATACTTGGAGCAGTGTTGAGCGTTTGGAGCAGCGTTGAGTGTTTGGAGCAGTGCTGAGTGTTTGAAGCAATGTTGAGCATTCGGAGCAGTGTTGAGTGTTTGGAGCAGTGTTGAACGTTTCGAGCACTGTTGAGTGTTTGGAGCAGTGTTGTGTGTTTGGAGCAGTGTTGAGTGTTTGGAGCAATGTTGAGCATTTGGAGCAGTTTTTAGAATTTGAAGCAGTGTTCAGCGTTGGGAGCAGTGATCAGAGTTGGGTGCAGTGTTCATAGTTGGGACACTGTTCAGAGTTGGGGGCAGTGTTCAGAGTTGGGACAGTGTTGGTCATTTGGAGCAGTGTTGGAGCGTTTTGAGCAGTGTTCAGTGATTGGAGCACTGTTCAGCGTTTGGAGCAGTCTTCAGAGTTTGGAGCAGTGTTCAGAGTTTGAAGCAGTGTTCAGAGTTTGGAGCCGTGGTCAGAGGTTGGAGCCGTGATCAGAGTTTGGTGCAGTGTTTAGAGTTTGCAGCTGTGTTCCAAGTTAGGAACAGTGTTCAGAGTGTGGAGCTGTGTTCAGATTTCGGAGCAGTGTTCTGAGTTTGGTGCAGTGTTTAGGGTTGGGAGCATTTTCAGAGTTGAGAGCAGTGTTCAGAGTTGGGAGCAGAGTTCAGAGTTGGGAGCAATGTTCAGAGTTCGGAGCATTGTTCAGAGTTGGGAGCAGTGTTCTGAGTTGGGAGCAGTGTTCAGAGTTTGGAGCAGTGTTCAGAGTTGGGAGCAGTGTTCAGTGTTGGGAGCAGTGTTCAGTGTTGGTAGCAGTGTTCAGAGTTGTGAGCAGTGTTCAGAGCTGGGAGCAGTGTTCAGAGATGGTAGCAGTGTTCAGAGTTGGGAGCAGTCTACAGATATGGGTGCCGTGTTCAGAGTTGGGAGCAGTGTTCAGACTGCTGACAGTGTTCAGATTTGGGACAGTGTTCAGAGTTGGGACAGTGTTCAGAGTTGGGACAGTGTTCAGAGTTGGGACAGTGTTCAGAGTTGGGAGCAGTGTTCAGAGTTGGGAGGAGTGTTCAGAGTTGGGACAGTATTTAGAGTTGGGAGCAATGTTCAAGGTTTGGAGCTCTGTTCGAGTTGTGAGCAGTGTAGGACATTTGGAGCAGTGTGGAGTGTTTGGAGCAGTGTTGAGTGTTTGGAGCAGTATTGAGTGTCTGGAGCAGTGTTGAGCGTTTGGAGCAGTATTGACTGTTTGTGGCAGTGTTGAGTGTTTGGAGCAATGTTGAGCATTTGAAGCAGTGTTGAACGTTTGGAGCAGTCTTCCGAGTTTGGAGCCGTGTTCAGAGTCGGGAGCAGTGTTCAGAGTCGGGAGCAGTGTTCACAGTTTGGAGCAGTGTTCACAGTTGGTTGCAGTTTTGGAAGCTTAGAGTTGTGTTGAGTGTTTGGAGCAATGTTGAGCATTTGGTGCAGTGTTCAGCGTTGGGAGCAGTGTTCAGCGTTGGGAGCAGTGTATAGCATTGGGAGAAGTGTTCAGCGTTGGGAGCAGTGATCAGAGTTTGGAGCAGTGTTCAGAGTTGGGAGCAGTGTTCAGAGTTTGGACAGTATTTAGAGTTGGGAGCAATGGTCAAGGTTTGGAGCTGTGTTTAGAGTTCGGAGCAGTGTTCAGAGTTTGGAGCAGTGTTCAGAGTTTGGAGCAGTGTTCAGAGTTTGGAGCAGTGTTCAGAGTTTGGAGCAGTGTTCAGAGTTTGGAGCAGTGTTCAGAGTTTGGAGCAGTGTTCAGAGTTGGGAGCAGTGTTCAGAGTTAGGACAGTGTTTAGAGTTGGGAGCAATGGTCAAGGTTTGGAGCTGTGTTTAGAGTTGGTAGCAGTGTTGGACATTTGGAGCAGTGTTGAGTGTTTGGAGCAGCGTTCAGTGCTTGGAGCAGTGTTGAGTGTTTGGAGCAGAGTTGATCGTTTGGAGCAGTGTTGATCGTTTGGAGCAGTGTTGAGTGCTTGGAGCAGTGCTGAGCATTTGGAGCAGTGTTGAGTGTTTGGAGCAGTGTTGAGTGTCTGGAGCCATGTTGAGCATTTGGAGCAGTGTTGAGGGTTTTGAGCAGTGTTGAATGTTTGGAGCAGTGTTGAATGTTTGGAGCAGTGTTGTGTGTTTGGAGCAGTGTTGAGTGTTTGGTGCAATGTTGAGCATTTGGTGCTGTCTTCAGCGTTTGAAGCAGTGTTCAGCGTTAGGACAGTGTTCAGAGTTGGGAGCAGTGTTCAGAGTTGGGACAGTTTTGGACATTTGGAGCAGTGTTGAGGGTTTTGAGCAGTGTTCAGTGATTGGAGAAATGTTCAGCGTTTGGAGCAGTCTTCAGAGTTTGGAGCAGTGTTCAGAGTTTGAAGCAGTGTTCAGAGTTTGGAGCCGTGGTGAGAGTTTGGAGCCGTGGTCAGAGTTTGGTGCAGTGTTTAGAGTTTGAAGCAGTGTTCCGATTTGGGAGCAGTGTTCAGAGTGTGGAGCAGTGTTCAGATTACGGAACAGTGTTCAGAGTTGGTTGCAGTGTTCAGGGTTGGCAGCAGTGTTCAGAGTTTTGAGATGTATTCAGAGTTGGGAGCAGTGTTCGGAGTTGGGAGTTGTGTTCAGAGTTTGGAGCAATGTTCAGAGTTCGGAGCATTGTTCAGAGTTGGGAGCAGTGTTCAGAGTTCAGAGCATTGTTCAGAGTTGGGAGCAGTGTTCAGAGTTGGGAGCAGTGTTCAGAGTTGGGAGCAGTGTTCAGAGTTGGGAGCAGTGTTCAGAGTTGGAAGCAGTGTTCAGAGCTGGGAGCAGTGTTCAGAGCTGGGAGCAGTGTTCACAGCTTGGAGCAGTGTTAAGAGTTGGGAGCAGTGTTCAGAGATGGGAGCAGTGTTCAGAGCTGGGAGCAGTGTTCAGACCTGGGAGCAGTGTTCAGAGCTGGGAGCAGTGTTCAGAGTTGGGAGCAGTGTTCAGAGTTGGGACAGTGTTCAGAGTTTGGAGCAGTTTTCAAAGGTGGGAGCAGTGTTGAACGTTTGGAACAGTGTTGAACGTTGGGAGCAGTATTGAGCGTTTGGAGCCGTGTTAAGCGTTTGGATCCATGTTCAGTAATTCGAGCCGCGTTCAGAGTATGGAGCAGTGTTTAGAATTTGGAGCAGTGTACAGAGATTGGAGCAGTGTTCAGAGTTTCGAGCCGTGTTCAGAGTTTGGCTAAGTGTTCCGTGTTTGGAGCCACGTTCAGAATTTGGAGCCGTGTTCATAGTTTTGAGCCATGTTCAGAGTTTGGTGCCTTGATCAGCATTTGGAGCAGTGTTCTCAGTTTGGAGCAGAGTTCAGAGTTAGGAGCAGTGTTCAGTGTTCTGAGCAGTGTTCAGTGTTTTGTGCAGTGTTCCGTGTTTTGGGCAGTGTTCAGTGTTATGAGCAGTGTTCAGTGTTCCGAGCATTGTTCAGTGTTTTGAGCAGTGTTCCGTGTTTTGAGCAGTGTTCAGTTTTCTGAGCAGTGTTCAGTGTTCTGAGTAGTATTCAATGTTTTGAGCAGTGTTCAGTGTTTTAAGCAGTGTTCAGTGTTTGGAGCAGTGTTCAGTGTTTGGAGCAGTGTTCAGTGTTTAAAGCTGTGTTCAATGTTTTGAACAGGGTTCAGTGTTTTGAGCAGTGTTGAGCCCTTGGAGCAGTGCTGAGCGTTTGGAGCAGTGTTGAGTTTTTGGAGCAGTTTTGAGCGTTTGGAGCAGTATTCAGAGTTTGAAGCAGTGTTCAGGGTTTGGAGCCGTGTTCAGAGTTGGGAGCAGTGTTCAGAGTTTGGGGCAGTGTTCAGAGTTAGGAGCCGTGTTCAGATTTTGGAGCAGAGTTCCGAGTTTGGAGCCGTGTTCAGAGTTTGGAGCAGTGTTCAGACTTTGGAGCAGTGTTCAGAGTTCTGAGCAGTATTCAGAATTATTCGCAGTGTTCAGAGATGGGTGCAGTGTTCGGAGATGGGAGTAGTGTTCAGAGTTGGGAGCAGTGTTCAGAGTTGGGAGCTGTGTTCAGAGTTGGGAGCAGTGTTCAGAGTTGGGAGCAGTGTTCAGTGTTGGGAGCAGTGTTCAGAGTTGGGAGCAGTGTACAGAGTTGGGAGCAGTGTTCAGATTTGGGAGCAGTGTTCAGAGTAGTGAGCAGTGTTCAGAGTTGGGAACAGTGTTCAAATTTGGGAGCAGTGTTCAGAGTTGGGAGCAGTGTTCAGAGTTGGGAGCAGTGTTCAGAGTTGGGAGCAGTGTTCAGAGTTGGGAGCAGTGTTCAGAGTTGGGACAGTGTTCAGAGTTGGGACAGTGTTCTGAGTTGGGACAGTGTTCAGAGTTGGGACATTGTTCAGAGTTGGGACAGTGTTCAGAGTTGGGACAGTGTTCAGTTTTGGGACAGTGTTCAGAGTTGGGACAGTGTTCAGAGTTGGGAGCAGTGTTCCGAGTTGGGATAGTGTTCAGAGTTGGGACAGTGTTCAGAGTTAGGACAGTGTTCAGGGATGGGACAGTGTTCAGAGTTGGGAGCAGTGTTCAGAGTTGGGAGCAGTGTTCAGAGTTGACACAGTATTTAGAGTTGGAAGCAATGTTCAAGGTTTGGAGCTGTGTTCCGAGTTGGGTGAAGTGTTGGACATTTGGAGCCGTGTTGAGTGTTTGGAGCAGTGTGGAGTGTTTGGAGCAGTGTGGAGTGTTTGGAGCAGTGTTGAGTGTTTGGTGCAGTGTTGTGTGCACGGAGCAGTGTTGAGCGTTTGGAGCACTGTTGGACATTTGGAGCAGTGTTGAGTGTTTGGAGCAGCGTTCAGTGCTTGGAGCAGTGTTGAGTGTTTGGAGCAGAGTTGAGCGTTTGGAGCAGTGTTGATCGTTTGGAGCAGTGTTGAGTGCTTGGAGCAGTGCTGAGCGTTTGGAGCAGTGTTGAGTGTTTGGAGCAGTGTTGAGTGTCTGGAGCAATGTTGAGCATTTGGAGCAGTGTTGAGGGTTTTGAGCAGTGTTGAATGTTTGGAGCAGTGTTGAATGTTTGGAGCAGTGTTGTGTGTTTGGAGCAGTGTTGTGTGTTTGGAGCAGTGTTGAGTGTTTGGTGCAATTTTGAGCATTTGGTGCTGTCTTCAGCGTTTGAAGCAGTGTTCAGCGTTAGGACAGTGTTCAGAGTTGGGAGCAGTGTTCAGAGTTGGGACAGGTTTGGACATTTGGAGCAGTGTTGAGGGTTTTGAGCAGTGTTCAGTGATTGGAGAACTGTTCAGTGATTGGAGAACTGTTCAGCGTTTGGAGCAGTCTTCAGAGTTTGGAGCAGTGTTCAGAGTTTGAAGCAGTGTTCAGAGTTTGGAGCCGTGGTGAGAGTTTGGAGCCGTGGTCAGAGTTTGGTGCAGTGTTTAGAGTTTGAAGCAGTGTTCCGATTTGGGAGCAGTGTTCAGAGTGTGGAGCAGTGTTCAGATTACGGAACAGTGTTCAGAGTTGGTTGCAGTGTTCAGGTTTGGCGGCAGTGTTCAGAGTTTTGAGATGTATTCAGAGTTGGGAGCAGTGTTCGGAGTTGGGAGTTGTGTTCAGAGTTTGGAGCAATGTTCAGAGTTGGGAGCATTGTTCAGAGTTGGGAGCTGTGTTCAGAGTTCGGAGCAGTGATCAGAGTTGGGCGCAGTGTTCAGAGTTGGGAGCAGTGTTCAGAGTTGGGAGCAGTGTTCAGACTTTGGAGCAGTGTTCAGAGTTGTGAGCAGTATTCAGAATTATTCGCAGTGTTCAGAGATGGGAGCAGTGTTCAGAGATGGGAGTATTGTTCAGAGTTGGGAGCAGTGTTCAGAGTTGGGAGCAGTTTTCAGAGTTTGGAGCAGTGTTCAGCGTTTGGAGCAGTGTTCAGAGTATGGAGCAGTGTTCAGAGTTGGGAGCAGTGTTCAGAGTTGGGAGCAGTGTTCAGTGTTGGGAGCAGTGTTCAGAGTTTGGAGCAGTCTTCAGAGTTTGGATCAGTCTTCAGAGTTTGAAGCAGTTTTCAGAGTTTGGAGCCGTATTCAGAATTGTGAGCATTGTTCAGAGTTGGGACAGTGTTCAGAGTTGGGACAGTATTTAGAGTTGGGAGCAATGTTCAAGGTTTGGAGCTGTGTTCAGAGTTGGGAGCAGTGTTGGACATTTGTAGCAGTGTTGAGTGTTTGGAGCAGCGTTGAGTGTTTGGAGCAGTGTTGAGTGTTTGGAGCAGCGTTGAGCGTTTGGAGCAGTGTTGAGCATTTGGAGCAGAGTTTTGAGCCGTATTTAGAGTTTCGAGAAGTCTTCAGAGTTTGGAGCAGTCTTCAGAGTTTGAAGCAGTGTTCAGAGTTTGGAGCCGTGTTCAGAGTTTGCAGCACCTTTAGAGTTTGGAGCAGTCTTCAGAGTTTTGAGCAGGGTTGAGGTTTTGGAGCAGTGTTGAGTGTTTGGAGCAATGTTGAGTGTTTGGAGCAGTGTTGAGTGTTCGGAGCAATGTTGAGTGATGGAGCAGTGTTGAGTGTTTGGAGCAGTGATGACTGTTTGGAGCAGTGTTGAGTGTTTGGAGCAGGGTTGAGCGTTTGGAGCAGTGATGACTGTTTGGAGCAGTGTTGAATGTTTGGAGCAGTGTTCAGAGTTTGGAGCCATGTTCGGTGTTTCGGAGCAGTCCTCAGAGTTTGGAGCAGGCTTCAGAGTTTGGAGCAGTGTTCAGAGTTTTGATCCGTGTTCACAGTTTGGAACAGTGTGCAGAGTTGGGAGCAGTCTTCAGATTTTGGAGCAGTCTTCAGAGTTTGAAGCAGTGTTAAGGGTTTGGAGACGTGTTAAGAGTTTGGAGCCATCTTCAGGTTTTGGTTCGGTGTTCAGAGTTTGGAGCCGTGTTCAGAGATTGGAGCCGTGTTCAGAGTTTGGAGCAGTGTTCAGAGTTTGGAGCAGTGTTCAGAGATCGGCGCAGTGTTCAGAATTGTGAGCAGTATTCAGAGTTGGAAGCAGTGTTCAGAGTTGGGAGCAATGTTCTGAGTTGGGAGCAATGTTCTGACTTGGGAGCAGTGTTTCGTGTTGGGAGCAGTGTTCAGAGTTGTGAGCAGTGTTCAGAGTTGTGAGCAGCGTTCAGAGCTGGGAGCAGTGTTCAGAGCTGGGAGCAGTGTTCAGAGCTGGGAGCAGTGTTCAGAGCTGGGAGCAGTGTTCAGAGATGGGAGCAGTGTTCACAGCTGGGAGCAGTGTTCAGAGCTGGGAGCAGAGTGCAGATTTGGGATCAGGGTTCAGAGTCGGGACAGTGTTGAGTGTTTGGAGCAGTGTTGATTGTTTGGAGCAATGTTGAGCATTTGGAGCAGTCTTCAGAGCTGGAACAGTTTTAAGAGATGAGAGCAGTTTTCATAGTTGGGAGCAGTGTTCAGAGGTTGGAGCAGTGTTCAGATTTGGGAGGAGTGCTCAGACTTGGGAGCAGTGTTCAGAGTTGGGAGCCGTGTTCAGAGTTGGGAGCAGTGTTCAGATTAGGGAGCAGTGTTCAGTGTTGGGAGCAGTGTTCAGAGTTGGGAGCAGTGTTCAGAGTTGGGAGCAGTGTTCAGAGTTGGGAGCCGTGTTCAGAGTTGGGAGCAGTGTTCAGAGTCGGGAGCAGTGTTCACAGTTTGGTGCAGTGTTCACAGTTGGGAGCAGTTTTGGAAGCCTAGAGCAGTGTTGAGTGTTTGGAGCAATTTTCAGCATTTGGAGCAGTGTTCAGCGTTGGGAGCAGTCTTCAGAGTTGGGAGCAGTGTTCAGAGTTTGGAACAGTATTCCGAGTTTGGAGCAGTGTTCAGAGTTTGGAGCAGTGCTCAAAGTTGGGTGCAGTGTTCAGAGTTGGGACAATATTTAGAGTTGGGAGCAATGTTCAAGGTTTGGAGCTGTGTTCAGAGTTGGGAGCAGTGTTGGACATTTGTAGCAGTGTTGAGCGTTTGGAGCAGTGTTGAGCATTTGGAGCAGAGTTTTGAGCCGTATTTAGAGTTTCGAGAAGTCTTCAGAGTTTGAAGCAGTGTTCAGAGTTTTGAGACGTGTTCAGAGTTTGAAGCAGTCTTCAGAGTTTAAAGCAGTGTTCAAAGTTTGGAGCAGTGTTCAGAGTTTTGAGCAGTGTTCAGAGTTGGGAGCAGTATTGAGCGTTTGGAGCCGTGTTAAGCATTTGGATCCATGTTCAGAGTTTGGAGCCGTGTTCAGAGTTTGCAGCACCTTTAGAGATTGGAGCAGTCTTCAGAGTTTTGAGCAGGGTTGAGGTTTTGGAGCAGTGTTGAGTGTTTGGAGCAATGTTGAGTGTTTGGAGCAGTGTTGAGTGTTCGGAGCAATGTTGAGTGATGGAGCAGTGTTGAGTGTTTGGAGCAGTGATGACTGTTTGGAGCAGTGTTGAGTGTTTGGAGCAGGGTTGAGCGTTTGGAGCAGTGATGACTGTTTGGAGCAGTGTTGAATGTTTGGAGCAGTGTTCAGAGTTTGGAGCCATGTTCGGTGTTTCGGAGCAGTCCTCAGAGTTTGGAGCAGGCTTCAGAGTTTGGAGCAGTGTTCAGAGTTTTGATCCGTGTTCACAGTTTGGAACAGTGTGCAGAGTTGGGAGCAGTCTTCAGATTTTGGAGCAGTCTTCAGAGTTTGAAGCAGTGTTAAGGGTTTGGAGACGTGTTAAGAGTTTGGAGCCATCTTCAGGTTTTGGTTCGGTGTTCAGAGTTTGGAGCCGTGTTCAGAGATTGGAGCCGTGTTCAGAGTTTGGAGCAGTGTTCAGAGTTTGGAGCAGTGTTCAGAGATCGGCGCAGTGTTCAGAATTGTGAGCAGTATTCAGAGTTGGAAGCAGTGTTCAGAGTTGGGAGCAATGTTCTGAGTTGGGAGCAATGTTCTGACTTGGGAGCAGTGTTTCGTGTTGGGAGCAGTGTTCAGAGTTGTGAGCAGTGTTCAGAGTTGTGAGCAGCGTTCAGAGCTGGGAGCAGTGTTCAGAGCTGGGAGCAGTGTTCAGAGCTGGGAGCAGTGTTCAGAGCTGGGAGCAGTGTTCAGAGATGGGAGCAGTGTTCACAGCTGGGAGCAGTGTTCAGAGCTGGGAGCAGAGTGCAGATTTGGGATCAGGGTTCAGAGTCGGGACAGTGTTGAGTGTTTGGAGCAGTGTTGATTGTTTGGAGCAATGTTGAGCATTTGGAGCAGTCTTCAGAGCTGGAACAGTTTTAAGAGATGAGAGCAGTTTTCATAGTTGGGAGCAGTGTTCAGAGGTTGGAGCAGTGTTCAGATTTGGGAGGAGTGCTCAGACTTGGGAGCAGTGTTCAGAGTTGGGAGCCGTGTTCAGAGTTGGGAGCAGTGTTCAGATTAGGGAGCAGTGTTCAGTGTTGGGAGCAGTGTTCAGAGTTGGGAGCAGTGTTCAGAGTTGGGAGCAGTGTTCAGAGTTGGGAGCCGTGTTCAGAGTTGGGAGCAGTGTTCAGAGTCGGGAGCAGTGTTCACAGTTTGGTGCAGTGTTCACAGTTGGGAGCAGTTTTGGAAGCCTAGAGCAGTGTTGAGTGTTTGGAGCAATTTTCAGCATTTGGAGCAGTGTTCAGCGTTGGGAGCAGTCTTCAGAGTTGGGAGCAGTGTTCAGAGTTTGGAACAGTATTCCGAGTTTGGAGCAGTGTTCAGAGTTTGGAGCAGTGCTCAAAGTTGGGAGCAGTGTTCAGAGTTGGGACAATATTTAGAGTTGGGAGCAATGTTCAAGGTTTGGAGCTCTGTTCAGAGTTGGGAGCAGTGTTGGGAGTTTGGAGCAGTGTTGAGTGTTTGGAGCAGCGTTGAGTGTTTGGAGCAGTGTTGAGTGTTTGGAGCAGCGTTGAGCATTTGGAGCAGTCTTCAGAGCTGGGAGCAGTGTTTCAGAGTTTGGAGCAGTGTTCAGAGTTTGGAGCAGTGTTCAGAGTTGTGAGCAGTTTACAGAGTTGGGAGCAGTGTTCAGAGTTGGGAGCAGTGTTCAGAGTTGGGAGCAATGTTCAGTGTTCGGAGCAGTGTTCAGAGTTGGGAGCAGTGTTCAGATTTGGGAGCAGTATTCAGAGTTGGGAGCACTTTTCAGAGTTGGGAGCAGTGTTCAGAGTTGGGAGCAGTGTTCAGAGTTGGGAGCAATGTCCCGAGTTAGGAGCAGTGTTCAGAGTTGGGTCCAATGTTCAAAGTTTGGAGCACTGTTCAGAGTTGTTGAGCAGTGTTGGACATTTGGAGCAGTGTTGATTGTTTGGAGCAGTGTTGAGTCTTTGGAGCAGTCTTGAACGTTTGGAGCATTGTTGAACTTTTGGAGCAGTGTCGAGTGTTTGGTGCCGTGTTGAGTGTTTGGAGCATTGTTCAGTGTTTGGAGCAGTGTTCAGAGTTTTGAGCAGTCTTCAGAGTTGAAAGCAGTCCTCTGAATGTGAAGCCGTGTTCAGAGTTTGGAGCCGTGTTCAGAGTTTGTAGCCGTGTTCAGTGTTTTGAGCCGTATTCAGAGTTTGGAGCAGTGTTCAGAGTTGGGACCAGTGTTCAGTGTTGGGTCCAGTGTTCAGAGTTTTGAGCAGTGTTCAGAGTATGGAGCAGTGTTCAGTGTTGGGAGCAGTGTTCAGAGTTGGGACAGTATTTAGAGTTGGGAGTAATGTTCAAGGTTTGGAGCTTTGTTCAGAGTTGGGAGCAGTGTTGGACATTTGGAGCAGTGTTGAGTGTTTGGAGCAGTGATGATTGTTTGGAGCAATGTTGAGCGTTTGGAGCAGTGTTGAGCGTTTGGAGCAGTGTTGAGCGTTTCGCGCAGTGTTCAACGTTTGGAGCAGTGTTGAGTGGTTGGAGCAGTGTCGAGCGTTTGGAGCAGTGTTGAGTGTAGGGAGCAGCGTTGAGTGTTTGGAGCAACGTTCAGCATTTGGAGCAGTGTTGAGCGTTTGGAGCAGTGTTGACTGTTTAGAGCAATGTTGAGCATTTGGAGCAGTGTTCAGAGTTGGGAGCAGTGTTCAGAGTTGGGAGCAGTGTTCAGATTTGGGAGCAGTTTTCAGAGTTTGGAGCAGTGTTCAGAGTTGGGAGCAGTGTTCAGAGTTGGGACAGTATTGGACATTTGGAGCTGTGTTGAGGGTTTTGAGCAGTGTTCAGTGATTGGAGCACTGTTCAGCGTTTGGAGCAGTCTACAGAGTTTGGAGCAGTGTTCAGAGTTTGATGCAGTGTTCAGAGTTTGGAGCTGTGGTCAGAGTTTGGAGCTGTGGTCAGAGTTTGGTGCAGTGTTTAGAGTTTGGAGCAGTGTTCCGAGTTGGGAGCAGTGTTCAGAGTGTGCAGCAGTGTTCAGAGTGTGGAGCAGTGTTAAGATTTCGGAGCAGTGTTCAGAGTTGGGTGCAGTGTTCAGGGTTGGGAGCAGTGTTCAGAGTTGAGAGCAGTATTCATTGTTGGGAGCAGTGTTCAGAGTTGGGAGCAGTGTTCAGAGTTAGGAGCAATGTTCAGAGTTCGGAGCACTGTTCACAGTTGGGAGCAGTGTTCAGAGTTGGGTGCAAGGTTCAGAGTTGGGAGCAGTGTTCGGAGTTGGGAGCAGTGTTCAGAGTTGGGAGCAGTGTTCTGATTTAGGAGCAGTGTTCATAGCTGGGTGCTGTGTTCAGAGCTGGGAGCAGTGTTCAGAGTTTGGATCAGTGTTCAGATTTGGGAGCAGTTTTCAGAGTTTGGAGCAGTGTTCAGAGTTGGGAGCAGTGTGCAGAGTTGGGAGCAGTGTTCATAGCTGGGTGCAGTGTTCAGAGTTGGGAGCAGTTTGCAGAGTTGGGAGCAGTATTCATATTTGGGAGCAGTGTTCAGAGTTGGGAGCAGTGTTCAGAGTTGGGAGCAGTGTTCAGAGTTGGCAGCAGTGTTCAGAATTGGGAGCAGTGTTCAGTGTTGGGAGCAGAGTTAAGATTTGGGATCAGGGTTCAGAGTTCGGACAGTGTTGAGTGTTTGGAGCAGTGTTGAGTGATTGGAGCAATGTTGAGAATTTGGAGCAGTGTTCACCGTTGGGAGCAGTCCTCAGCGTTGGGAGCATTCTTCAGCGTTGGGAGCAGTCTTCAGAGTTGGGAGCAAAGTTCAGAGTTTGGAGCAGTGTTCAGAGTTTGGAGCAGTGTTCAGCGTTTGGAGCAGTGTTCAGAGTTGGGAGCAGTGTTCAGAGTTGGGACAGTATTTAGAGTTGGGAGAAATGTTCAAGGTGTGGAGCTGTGTTCAGAGTTGGGAGAAGTGTTGGACATTTGGAGCAGTGTTGAGTGTTTGGAGCAGCGTTGAGTGTTTGGAGCAGTGTTGAGTGTTTGGAGCAGTGTTGAGCGTTTGGTGCAGTGTTGAGCATTTGGAGAATTCTTCAGAGCTGGGAGCAGTGTTCCGAGATGGGAGCAGTGTTCAGACTTGGGAGCAGTGTTCAGAGTTGGGAGCAGTTTTCAGAGTTTGGAGCAGTGTTCAGAGTTGGAAGTCGGGAGCATTGTTCACAGTTGGGTGCAGTGTTCACAGTTGGGAGCAGTTTTGGAAGCTTAGAGAACTGTTGAGTGTTTGGAGCAATGTTGAGCATTTCGAGCAGTGTTCAGCGTTGGGAGCAGTCTTCAGCGTTGGGAGCAGTGTTCTGAGTTTGGAGCAGTGTTCAGAGTTTGGAGCAGTGTTCAGATTTTGGAGCAGTGTTCAGAGTTTGGAGCAGTGTTCAGAGTTGGGAGCAGTGTTCAGAGTTGGGAAAGTATTTTGAGTTGGGAGCAATGTTCAAGGTTTGGAGCTGTGTTCAGAGTTGGGAGCAGTGTTGGACATTTGTAGCAGTGTTGAGTGTTTGGAGCAGCGTTGAGTGTTTGTAGCAGTGTTGAGTGTTTGGAGCAGTGTTGAGCGTTTGGAGCAGTGTTGAGCATTAGGAGCAGTCTTTGGAGCTGGGAGCAGTGTTCAGATTTGGGAGCAGTGTGCAGAGTTGGGAGCAGTGTTCAGAGTTTGGAACGGTGTTCAGAGTTGAGAGGGTTGCTAAGCCTTTGGAGCAGTGATCAGAGTTCGGAGCAGTTTTCAGAGTTGGGACAGTGTTCAGAGTTGGGACAGTGTTCAGAGTTGGTACAGTGTTCAGAGTTGGGAGCAGTGTTAAGAGCTGGGAGCAGTGTTCAGAGTTGGGACAGTGTTCAGAGTTGGGACAGTGTTCAGAGTTGGGACAGTGTTCAGAGTTGGGACATTGTTCAGAGTTGGGACAGTGTTCAAAGTTGGGCAAGTGTTCAGAGTTGGGACAGTGTTCAGAGTTGGCACAGTGTTCAGAGTTGGGAGTACTGTTCAGAGTTGGGAGCAGTGTTCAGAGTTGGGACAGTATTTAGAGTTGGGAGCAATGTTCAAGGTTTCGAGCTGTGTTCCGAGTTGTGAGCAGTGTTGGAAATTTGGAGCACTGTTGAGTGCTTGGAGCAGTTTTGAGTGTTTGGAGCAGTTTTGAGTGTTTGGAGCATTGTTGAGCGTTTGGAGCAGTGTTGATTGTTTGGAGCAGTGTTGAGTGTTTGGAGCAATTTTGAGCATTTGGAGCAGTGTTGAACGTTAGGTGCAGTGTTCAGCGTTGAGAGCAGTGTTCACAGTTGGGAGCAGTTTTGGAAGCTTAGAGCAGCGTTGAGTGTTTGGAGCAATGTTGTGCATTTGGAGCAGTGTTCAGAGTTTGGAGCAGTGTTCAGTGTTTGGAGCAGTGTTCAGAGTTTGGAGCAGTGTTCTGAGTTTGGAGCAGTGTTCCGATTTGGGAGCAGTGTTCAGAGTTGGGACAGTATTTAGAGTTGGGAGCAATGGTCAAGGTTTGGAGCTGTGTTTAGAGTTGGTAGCAGTATTGGACATTTGGAGCAGTGTTGAGTGTTTGGAGCAGCGTTCAGTGCTTGGAGCAGTGTTGAGTGTTTGGAGCAGAGTTGAGCGTTTGGAGCAGTGTTGATCGTTTGGAGCAGTGTTGAGTGCTTGGAGCAGTGCTGAGCGTTTGGAGCAGTGTTGAGTGTTTGGAGCAGTGTTGAGTGTCTGGAGCAATGTTGAGCATTTGGAGCAGTGTTGAGGGTTTTGAGCAGTGTTGAATGTTTGGAGCAGTGTTGAATGTTTGGAGCAGTGTTGTGTGTTTGGAGCAGTGTTGTGTGTTTGGAGCAGTGTTGAGTGTTTGGTGCAATGTTGAGCGTTTGGTGCTGTCTTCAGCGTTTGAAGCAGTGTTCAGCGTTAGGACAGTGTTCAGAGTTGGGAGCAGTGTTCAGAGTTGGGACAGTTTTGGACATTTGGAGCAGTGTTGAGGGTTTTGAGCAGTGTTCAGTGATTGGAGAAATGTTCAGCGTTTGGAGCAGTCTTCAGAGTTTGGAGCAGTGTTCAGAGTTTGAAGCAGTGTTCAGAGTTTGGAGCCGTGGTGAGAGTTTGGAGCCGTGGTCAGAGTTTGGTGCAGTGTTTAGAGTTTGAAGCAGTGTTCCGATTTGGGAGCAGTGTTCAGAGTGTGGAGCAGTGTTCAGATTAGGGAACAGTGTTCAGAGTTGGTTGCAGTGTTCAGGGTTGGCAGCAGTGTTCAGAGTTTTGAGATGTATTCAGAGTTGGGAGCAGTGTTCGGAGTTGGGAGTTGTGTTCAGAGTTTGGAGCAATGTTCAGAGTTCTGAGCAGTGTTCAGAGTTGGGAGCAGTGTTCAGAGTTGGGAGCAGTGTTCAGAGTTGGGAGCAGTGTTCAGAGCTGGGAGCAGTGTTCAGAGTTGGGAGCAGTGTTCAGAGTTGGAAGCAGTGTTCAGAGCTGGGAGCAGTGTTCAGAGCTGGGAGCAGTGTTCAGAGCTGGGAGCAGTGTTAAGAGCTGGGAGCAGTGTTCAGAGTTGGGACAGTGTTCAGAGTTGGGACAGTGTTCAGAGTTGGGACAGTGTTCAGAGTTGGGACATTGTTCAGAGTTGGGACAGTGTTCAAAGTTGGGCAAGTGTTCAGAGTTGGGACAGTGTTCAGAGTTGGCACAGTGTTCAGAGTTGGGAGTACTGTTCAGAGTTGGGAGCAGTGTTCAGAGTTGGGACAGTATTTAGAGTTGGGAGCAATGTTCAGGGTTTCGAGCTGTGTTCCGAGTTGTGAGCAGTCTTGGAAATTTGGAGCTCTGTTGAGTGCTTGGAGCAGTTTTGAGTGTTTGGAGCAGTTTTGAGTGTTTGGAGCATTGTTGAGCGTTTGGAGCAGTGTTGATTGTTTGGAGCAGTGTTGAGTGTTTGGAGCAATTTTGAGCATTTGGAGCAGTGTTGAACGTTAGGTGCAGTGTTCAGCGTTGAGAGCAGTGTTCACAGTTGGGAGCAGTTTTGGAAGCTTAGAGCAGCGTTGAGTGTTTGGAGCAATGTTGAGCATTTGGAGCAGTGTTCAGAGTTTGGAGCAGTGTTCAGTGTTTGGAGCAGTGTTCAGAGTTTGGAGCAGTGTTCTGAGTTTGGAGCAGTGTTCCGATTTGGGAGCAGTGTTCAGAGTTGGGACAGTATTTAGAGTTGGGAGCAATGTTCAAGGTTTGGGGCTGTGTTCAGAGTTGGTAGCAGTGTTGGACATTTGGAGCAGTGTTGAGTGTTTGGAGCAGCGTTGAGTGTTTGGAGCAGTGTTGAGTGTTTGGAGCAGTGTTGAGCGTTTGGAGCAGTTTTGAGCGTTTGGAGCAGTGTTGAACGTTTGGAGCAGTGTTGAGTGCTTGGGGCAGTGTTGAGTGCTTGGAGCAGTGTTGAGCGTTTGGAGCAGTGTTGAGTGTTTGGAGCAGTGTTGAGTGTTTGGAGCTATGTTGAGCATTTGGAGCAGTGTTGAGCGTTTGGAGCAGTGTTGAACGTTTGGAGCAGTGTTGAGTATTTGGAGCAGTGTTGAGTGTTTGGCGCAATGTTGAGCATTTGTAGCAGTCTTCAGAGTTTGAAGCAGTGTTCAGCGTTGGGATAGTGTTCAGAGTTGGGAGCAGTGTTCAGAGTTGGGAGCAGTGTTCAGAGTTGGGAGCAGTGTTCAGAGCTGGGAGCAGTGTTCAGAGTTGGGAGCAGTGTTCAGAGTTGGAAGCAGTGTTCAGAGCTGGGAGCAGTGTTCAGAGCTGGGAGCAGTGTTCAGAGCTGGGAGCAGTGTTAAGAGCTGGGAGCAGTGTTCAGAGTTGGGACAGTGTTCAGAGTTGGGACAGTGTTCAGAGTTGGGACAGTGTTCAGAGTTGGGACATTGTTCAGAGTTGGGACAGTGTTCAAAGTTGGGCAAGTGTTCAGAGTTGGGACAGTGTTCAGAGTTGGCACAGTGTTCAGAGTTGGGAGTACTGTTCAGAGTTGGGAGCAGTGTTCAGAGTTGGGACAGTATTTAGAGTTGGGAGCAATGTTCAGGGTTTCGAGCTGTGTTCCGAGTTGTGAGCAGTCTTGGAAATTTGGAGCTCTGTTGAGTGCTTGGAGCAGTTTTGAGTGTTTGGAGCAGTTTTGAGTGTTTGGAGCATTGTTGAGCGTTTGGAGCAGTGTTGATTGTTTGGAGCAGTGTTGAGTGTTTGGAGCAATTTTGAGCATTTGGAGCAGTGTTGAACGTTAGGTGCAGTGTTCAGCGTTGAGAGCAGTGTTCACAGTTGGGAGCAGTTTTGGAAGCTTAGAGCAGCGTTGAGTGTTTGGAGCAATGTTGAGCATTTGGAGCAGTGTTCAGAGTTTGGAGCAGTGTTCAGTGTTTGGAGCAGTGTTCAGAGTTTGGAGCAGTGTTCTGAGTTTGGAGCAGTGTTCCGATTTGGGAGCAGTGTTCAGAGTTGGGACAGTATTTAGAGTTGGGAGCAATGTTCAAGGTTTGGGGCTGTGTTCAGAGTTGGTAGCAGTGTTGGACATTTGGAGCAGTGTTGAGTGTTTGGAGCAGCGTTGAGTGTTTGGAGCAGTGTTGAGTGTTTGGAGCAGTGTTGAGCGTTTGGAGCAGTTTTGAGCGTTTGGAGCAGTGTTGAACGTTTGGAGCAGTGTTGAGTGCTTGGGGCAGTGTTGAGTGCTTGGAGCAGTGTTGAGCGTTTGGAGCAGTGTTGAGTGTTTGGAGCAGTGTTGAGTGTTTGGAGCTATGTTGAGCATTTGGAGCAGTGTTGAGCGTTTGGAGCAGTGTTGAACGTTTGGAGCAGTGTTGAGTATTTGGAGCAGTGTTGAGTGTTTGGCGCAATGTTGAGCATTTGTAGCAGTCTTCAGAGTTTGAAGCAGTGTTCAGCGTTGGGATAGTGTTCAGAGTTGGGAGCAGTGTTCAGAGTTGGGACAGTATTGGACATTTGGAGCTGTGTTGAGGGTTTTGAGCAGTGTTCAGTGATTGGAGCACTGTTCAGCGTTTGGAGCAGTCTACAGAGTTTGGAGCAGTGTTCAGAGTTTGATGCAGTGTTCAGAGTTTGGAGCTGTGGTCAGAGTTTGGAGCTGTGGTCAGAGTTTGGTGCAGTGTTTAGAGTTTGGAGCAGTGTTCCGAGTTGGGAGCAGTGTTCAGAGTGTGCAGCAGTGTTCAGATTTCGGAGCAGTGTTCAGAGTTGTGTGCAGTGTTCAGGGTTGGGAGCAGTGTTCAGAGTTGAGAGCAGTATTCATTGTTGGGAGCAGTGTTCAGAGTTGGGAGCAGTGTTCAGAGTTAGGAGCAATGTTCAGAGTTCGGAGCACTGTTCACAGTTGGGAGCAGTGTTCAGAGTTGGGTGCAAGGTTCAGAGTTGGGAGCAGTGTTCGGAGTTGGGAGCAGTGTTCAGAGTTGGGAGCAGTGTTCTGATTTAGGAGCAGTGTTCATAGCTGGGTGCAGTGTTCAGAGCTGGGAGCAGTGTTCAGAGTTTGGAGCAGTGTTCAGAGTTGGGAGCAGTGTTCAGATTTCGGAGCAGTTTTCAGAGTTTGGAGCAGTGTTCAGAGTTGGGAGCAGTGTGCAGAGTTGGGAGCAGTGTTCATAGCTGGGTGCAGTGTTCAGAGCTGGGAGCATTTTGCAGAGTTGGGAGCAGTGTTCATAGTTGGGAGCAGTGTTCAGAGTTGGGAGCAGTGTTCAGAGTTGGGAGCAGTGTTCAGAGTTGGGAGCAGTGTTCAGAATTGGGAGCAGTGTTCAGTATTGGTAGCAGAGTTAAGATTTGGGATCAGGGTTCAGAGTTCGGACAGTGTTGAGTGTTTGGAGCAGTGTTGACTGATTGGAGCAATGTTGAGAATTTGGAGCAGTCTTCACCGTTGGGAGCAGTCCTCAGCGTTGGGAGCAGTGTTCAGCGTTTGGAGCAGTGTTCAGAGTTGGGAGCAGTGTTCAAAGTTGGGACAGTATTTAGAGTTGGGAGAAATGTTCAAGGTGTGGAGCTGTGTTCAGAGTTGGGAGAAGTGTTGTCCATTTGGAGCAGTGTTGAGTGTTTGGAGCAGTGTTGAGTGTTTGGAGCAGTGTTGAGCGTTTGGTGCAGTGTTGAGCATTTGGAGAATAGTTCAGAGCTGGGTGCAGTGTTCCGAGATGGGAGCAGTGTTCAGACTTGGGAGCAGTGTTCAGAGTTGGGAGCAGTTTTCAGAGTTTGGAGCAGTGTTCAGAGTTGGAAGTCGGGAGCATTGTTCACAGTTGGGTGCAGTGTTCACAGTTGGGAGCAGTTTTGGAAGCTTAGAGAACTGTTGAGTGTTTGGAGCAATGTTGAGCATTTCGAGCAGTGTTCAGCGTTGGGAGCAGTCTTCAGAGTTGGGAGCAGTGTTCTGAGTTTGGAGCAGTGTTCAGAGTTTGGAGCAGTGTTCAGATTTTGGAGCAGTGTTCAGAGTTTGGAGCAGTGTTCAGAGTTGGGAGCAGTGTTCAGAGTTGGGAAAGTATTTTGAGTTGGGAGCAATGTTCAAGGTTTGGAGCTGTGTTCAGAGTTGGGAGCAGTGTTGGACATTTGTAGCAGTGTTGAGTGTTTGGAGCAGCGTTGAGTGTTTGTAGCAGTGTTGAGTGTTTGGAGCAGTGTTGAGCGTTTGGAGCAGTGTTGAGCATTAGGAGCAGTCTTTAGAGCTGGGAGCAGTGTTCAGATTTGGGAGCAGTGTACAGAGTTGGGAGCAGTGTTCAGAGTTTGGAACGGTGTTCAGAGTTGAGAGGGTTGCTAAGACTTTGGAGCAGTGATCAGAGTTCGGAGCAGTCTTCAGAGTTGGGACAGTGTTCAGAGTTGGGAGCATTGTTCAGAGTTGGGAGCAGTGTTCAGAGTTAGGAGCAATGTTCAGACTTCGGAGCACTGTTCACAGTTGGGAGCAGTGTTCAGAGTTGTGTGCAAGGTTCAGAGTTGGGAGCAGTGTTCAGAGTTGGGAGCAGTGTTCAAATTTGGGAGCAGTGTTCAGATTTAGGAGCAGTGTTCATAGCTGGGTGCAGTGTTCAGAGCTGGGAGCAGTGTTCAGAGTTTGGAGCAGTGTTCAGAGTTGGGAGCAGTGTTCAGAGTTGGGAGCAGTGTTCAGAGTTGGGAGCAGTGTGCAGTGTTGGGAGCAGTGTTCATAGTTGGGTGCAGTGTTCAGAGTTGGGAGCAGTGTGCATAGTTGGGAGCAGTGTTCATGGTTGGGAGCAGTGTTCATAGTTGGGAGCAGTGTTCAGAGTTGGGAGCAGTGTTCAGAGTTGGGAGCAGTGTTCAGAGTTGGCAGCAGTGTTCAGAATTGGGAGCAGTGTTCAGTGTTGGGAGCAGAGTTAAGATTTGGGATCAGGGTTCAGAGTTCGGACAGTGTTGAGTGTTTGGAGCAGTGTTGAGTGTTTGGAGCAATGTTGAGAATTTGGAGCAGTGTTCACCGTTGGGAGCAGTCCTCAGCGTTGGGAGCATTGTTCAGCGTTGGGGGCAGTCTTCAGAGTTGGGAGCAAAGTTCAGAGTTTGGAGCAGTGTTCATAGTTTGGAGCAGTGTTCAGAGTTTGGAGCAGTGTTCAGAGTTGGGACAGTATTTAGAGTTGGGAGCAATGTTCAAGGTGTGGAGCTGTGTTCAGAGTAGGGAGCAATGTTCAAGGTGTGGAGCTGTGTTCAGAGTTGGGAGAAGTGTTGGACATTTGGAGCAGTGTTGAGTGTTTGGAGCAGCGTTGAGTGTTTGGAGCAGTGTTGAGTGTTTGGAGCAGTGTTGAGCGTTTGGTGCAGTGTTGAGCATTTGGAGAATTCTTCAGAGCTGGGAGCAGTGTTCCGAGATGGGAGCAGTGTTCAGACTTGGGAGCAGTGTTCAGAGTTGGGAGCAGTTTTCAGAGTTTGGAGCAGTGTTCAGAGTTGGAAGTCGGGAGCATTGTTCACAGTTGGATGCAGTGTTCACAGTTGGGAGCAGTTTTGGAATCTTAGAGCACTGTTGAGTGTTTGGAGCAATGTTGAGCATTTCGAGCAGTGTTCAGCGTTGGGAGCAGTCTTCAGAGTTGGGAGCAGTGTTCAGAGTTTGGGGCAGTGTTCAGAGTTTGGAGCAGTGTTCAGATTTTGGAGCAGTGTTCAGAGTTTGGAGCAGTGTTCAGAGTTGGGAGCAGTGTTCAGAGTTGGGAAAGTATTTTGAGTTGGGAGCAATGTTCAAGGTTTGGAGCTGTCTTCAGAGTTGGGAGCAGTGTTGGACATTTGTATCAGTGTTGAGTGTTTGGAGCAGCGTTGAGTGTTTGTAGCAGTGTTGAGTGTTTGGAGCAGTGTTGAGCGTTTGGAGCAGTACTGAGCATTAGGAGCAGTCTTTAGAGCTGAGAGCAGTGTTCAGATTTGGGAGCAGTGTTCAGAGTTGTGACAGTATTTAGAGTTGGGAGCAATGTTCAAGGTGTGGAGCTGTGTTCTGAGTTGGGAGCAATGTTCAAGGTGTGGAGCTGTGTTCAGAGTTGGGAGAAGTGTTGTCCATTTGGAGCAGTGTTGAGTTTTTGGAGCAGCGTTGAGTGTTTGGAGCAGTGTTGAGTGTTTGGAGCAGTGTGGAGCGTTTGGTGCAGTGTTGAGCATTTGGAGAATTCTTCAGAGCTGGGAGCAGTGTTCCGAGATGGGAGCAGTGTTCAGACTTGGGAGCAGTGTTCAGAGTTGGGAGCAGTTTTCAGAGTTTGGAGCAGTGTTCAGAGTTGGAAGTCGGGAGCATTGTTCACAGTTGGGTGCAGTGTTCACAGTTGGGAGCAGTTTTGGAATCTTAGAGCACTGTTGAGTGTTTGGAGCAATGTTGAGCATTTCGAGCAGTGTTCAGCGTTGGGAGCAGTCTTCAGAGTTGGGAGCAGTGTTCAGAGTTTGGGGCAGTGTTCAGAGTTTGGAGCAGTGTTCAGAGTTTGGAGCAGTGTTCAGAGTTTGGAGCAGTGTTCAGAGTTGGGAGCAGTGTTCAGAGTTGGGAAAGTATTTTGAGTTGGGAGCAATGTTCAAGGTTTGGAGCTGTGTTCAGAGTTGGGAGCAATGTTCAAGGTGTGGAGCTGTGTTCAGAGTTGGGAGAAGTGTTGGACATTTGGAGCAGTGTTGAGTGTTTGGAGCAGCGTTGAGTGTTTGGAGCAGTGTTGAGTGTTTGGAGCAGTGTTAAGCGTTTGGTGCAGTGTTGAGCATTTGGAGAATTCTTCAGAGCTGGGAGCAGTGTTCCGAGATGGGAGCAGTGTTCAGACTTGGGAGCAGTGTTCAGAGTTGGGAGCAGTTTTCAGAGTTTGGAGCAGTGTTCAGAGTTGGAAGTCGGGAGCATTGTTCACAGTTGGGTGCAGTGTTCACAGTTGGGAGCAGTTTTGGAATCTTAGAGCACTGTTGAGTGTTTGGAGCAATGTTGAGCATTTCGAGCAGTGTTCAGCGTTGGGAGCAGTCTTCAGAGTTGGGAGCAGTGTTCAGAGTTTGGGGCAGTGTTCAGAGTTTGGAGCAGTGTTCAGAGTTTGGAGCAGTGTTCAGAGTTTGGAGCAGTGTTCAGAGTTGGGAGCAGTGTTCAGAGTTGGGAAAGTATTTTGAGTTGGGAGCAATGTTCAAGGTTTGGAGCTGTCTTCAGAGTTGGGAGCAGTGTTGGACATTTGTATCAGTGTTGAGTGTTTGGACCAGCGTTGAGTGTTTGGAGCAGTGTTGAGTGTTTGGAGCAGTGTTGAGCGTTTGGAGCAGTATTGAGCATTAGGAGCAGTCTTTAGAGCTGGGAGCAGTGTTCAGATTTGGGAGCAGTGTTCAGAGTTGTGACAGTATTTAGGGTTGGGAGCAATGTTCAAGGTGTGGAGCTGTGTTCAGAGTTGGGAGCAATGTTCAAGGTGTGGAGCTGTGTTCAGAGTTGGGAGAAGTGTTGTCCATTTGGAGCAGTGTTGAGTGTTTGGAGCAGCGTTGAGTGTTTGGAGCAGTGTTGAGTGTTTGGAGCAGTGTTGAGCGTTTGGTGCAGTGTTGAGCATTTGGAGAATTCTTCAGAGCTGGGTGCAGTGTTCCGAGATGGGAGCAGTGTTCAGACTTGGGAGCAGTGTTCAGAGTTGGGAGCAGTTTTCAGAGTTTGGAGCAGTGTTCAGAGTTGGAAGTCGGGAGCATTGTTCACAGTTGGGTGCAGTGTTCACAGTTGGGAGCAGTTTTGGAAGCTTAGAGAACTGTTGAGTGTTTGGAGCAATGTTGAGCATTTCGAGCAGTGTTCAGCGTTGGGAGCAGTCTTCAGAGTTGGGAGCAGTGTTCTGAGTTTGGAGCAGTGTTCAGAGTTTGGAGCAGTGTTCAGATTTTGGAGCAGTGTTCAGAGTTTGGAGCAGTGTTCAGAGTTGGGAGCAGTGTTCAGAGTTGGGAAAGTATTTTGAGTTGGGAGCAATGTTCAAGGTTTGGAGCTGTGTTCAGAGTTGGGAGCAGTGTTGGACATTTGTAGCAGTGTTGAGTGTTTGGAGCAGCGTTGAGTGTTTGTAGCAGTGTTGAGTGTTTGGAGCAGTGTTGAGCGTTTGGAGCAGTGTTGAGCATTAGGAGCAGTCTTTAGAGCTGGGAGCAGTGTTCAGATTTGGGAGCAGTGTGCAGAGTTGGGAGCAGTGTTCAGAGTTTGGAACAGTGTTCAGAGTTGAGAGGGTTGCTAAGACTTTGGAGCAGTGATCAGAGTTCGGAGCAGTCTTCAGAGTTGGGACAGTGTTCAGAGTTGGGAGCATTGTTCAGAGTTGGGAGCAGTGTTCAGAGTTAGGAGCAGTGTTCGGAGTTGGGACAGTGTTCAGTGTTGGGACAGTGTTCAGAGTTGAGAGCAGTATTCATTGTTGGGAGCAGTGTTCAGAGTTGGGAGCTGTGTTCAGAGTTAGGAGCAATGTTCAGACTTCGGAGCACTGTTCACAGTTGGGAGCAGTGTTCAGAGTTGTGTGCAAGGTTCAGAGTTGGGAGCAGTGTTCAGAGTTGGGAGCAGTGTTCAAATTTGGGAGCAGTGTTCAGATTTAGGAGCAGTGTTCAGAGCTGGGAGCAGTGTTCAGAGTTTGGAGCAGTGTTCAGAGTTGGGAGCAGTGTTCAGAGTTGGGAGCAGTGTTCAGAGTTGGGAGCAGTGTGCAGTGTTGGGAGCAGTGTTCATAGTTGGGTGCAGTGTTCAGAGTTGGGAGCAGTGTGCATAGTTGGGAGCAGTGTTCATGGTTGGGAGCAGTGTTCATAGTTGGGAGCAGTGTTCAGAGTTGGGAGCAGTGTTCAGAGTTGGGAGCAGTGTTCAGAGTTGGCAGCAGTGTTCAGAATTGGGAGCAGTGTTCAGTGTTGGGAGCAGAGTTAAGATTTGGGATCAGGGTTCAGAGTTCGGACAGTGTTGAGTGTTTGGAGCAGTGTTGAGTGTTTGGAGCAATGTTGAGAATTTGGAGCAGTGTTCACCGTTGGGAGCAGTCCTCAGCGTTGGGAGCATTGTTCAGCGTTGGGGGCAGTCTTCAGAGTTGGGAGCAAAGTTCAGAGTTTGGAGCAGTGTTCATAGTTTGGAGCAGTGTTCAGAGTTTGGAGCAGTGTTCAGAGTTGGGAGCAGTGTTCAGAGTTGGGACAGTATTTAGAGTTGGGAGCAATGTTCAAGGTGTGGAGCTGTGTTCAGAGTAGGGAGCAATGTTCAAGGTGTGGAGCTGTGTTCAGAGTTGGGAGAAGTGTTGGACATTTGGAGCAGTGTTTAGTGTTTGGAGCAGCGTTGAGTGTTTGGAGCAGTGTTGAGTGTTTGGAGCAGTGTTGAGCGTTTGGTGCAGTGTTGAGCATTTGGAGAATTCTTCAGAGCTGGGAGCAGTGTTCCGAGATGGGAGCAGTGTTCAGACTTGGGAGCAGTGTTCAGAGTTGGGAGCAGTTTTCAGAGTTTGGAGTAGTGTTCAGAGTTGGAAGTCGGGAGCATTGTTCACAGTTGGGTGCAGTGTTCACAGTTGGGAGCAGTTTTGGAATCTTAGAGCACTGTTGAGTGTTTGGAGCAATGTTGAGCATTTCGAGCAGTGTTCAGCGTTGGGAGCAGTCTTCAGAGTTGGGAGCAGTGTTCAGAGTTTGGGGCAGTGTTCAGAGTTTGGAGCAGTGTTCAGAGTTTGGAGCAGTGTTCAGAGTTTGGAGCAGTGTTCAGAGTTGGGAGCAGTGTTCAGAGTTGGGAAAGTATTTTGAGTTGGGAGCAATGTTCAAGGTTTGGAGCTGTGTTCAGAGTTGGGAGCAGTGTTGGACATTTGTATCAGTGTTGAGTGTTTGGACCAGCGTTGAGTGTTTGGAGCAGTGTTGAGTGTTTGGAGCAGTGTTGAGCGTTTGGAGCAGTATTGAGCATTAGGAGCAGTCTTTAGAGCTGAGAGCAGTGTTCAGATTTGGGAGCAGTGTTCAGAGTTGTGACAGTATTTAGAGTTGGGAGCAATGTTCAAGGTGTGGAGCTGTGTTCTGAGTTGGGAGCAATGTTCAAGGTGTGGAGCTGTGTTCAGAGTTGGGAGAAGTGTTGTCCATTTGGAGCAGTGTTGAGTGTTTGGAGCAGCGTTGAGTGTTTGGAGCAGTGTTGAGTGTTTGGAGCAGTGTGGAGCGTTTGGTGCAGTGTTGAGCATTTGGAGAATTCTTCAGAGCTGGGAGCAGTGTTCCGAGATGGGAGCAGTGTTCAGACTTGGGAGCAGTGTTCAGAGTTGGGAGCAGTTTTCAGAGTTTGGAGCAGTGTTCAGAGTTGGAAGTCGGGAGCATTGTTCACAGTTGGGTGCAGTGTTCACAGTTGGGAGCAGTTTTGGAATCTTAGAGCACAGTTGAGTGTTTGGAGCAATGTTGAGCATTTCGAGCAGTGTTCAGCGTTGGGAGCAGTCTTCAGAGTTGGGAGCAGTGTTCAGAGTTTGGGGCAGTGTTCAGAGTTTGGAGCAGTGTTCAGAGTTTGGAGCAGTGTTCAGAGTTTGGAGCAGTGTTCAGAGTTGGGAGCAGTGTTCAGAGTTGGGAAAGTATTTTGAGTTGGGAGCAATGTTCAAGGTTTGGAGCTGTGTTCAGAGTTGGGAGCAGTGTTGGACATTTATAGCAGTGTTGAGTGTTTGGAGCAGCGTTGAGTGTTTGGAGCAGTGTTGAGTGTTTGGAGCAGTGTTGAGCGTTTGGAGCAGTATTGAGCATTAGGAGCAGTCTTTAGAGCTGGGAGCAGTGTTCAGATTTGGGAGCAGTGTGCATAGTTGGGAGCAGTGTTCAGAGTTTGGAACGGTGTATAGAGTTGAGTGGGGTGCTAAGACTTTGGAGCAGTGATCAGTGTTGGGAGCAGTCTTCAGAGTTGGGACAGTGTTCAGAGTTGGGAGCATTGTTCAGAGTTGGGAGCAGTGTTCAGAGTTGGGAGCAGTGTTCGGAGTTGGGACAGTGTTCAGATTTGGGTCAGTGTTCAGAGTTGGGTCTGTGTTCAGAGTTGGGACAGTATTTAGAGTTGGGAGCAATGTTCAAGGTTTGGAGCTGTGTTCAGAGTTGGGAGCAGTGTTGGACATTTGGAGCAGTGTTGAGCGTTTGGAGCAGCGTTGAGTGTTTGGAGCAGTGTTGAGTGTTTGGAGCAGCGTTGAGCATTTTGAGCAGTCTTCAGAGCTGGGAGCAGTGCTTCAGAGATGGGAGCAGTGTTCAGAGTTGGGAGCAGTGTTCAGAGTTGGGAGCAGTGTTCAGAGTTGGGAGCAGTGTTCAGAGTTGGGAGGAGTGCTCAGACTGGGGAGCAGTGTTCAGAGTTGTGAGCAGTTTACAGAGTTGGGAGCAGTGTTCAGATTATGGTGAAGTGTTTTGAGTTGGGAGCAGTGTTCAGAGTTTGGAGCAGTGTTCAGTGTTCGGAGCAGTGTTCAGAGTTGGGACAGTATTTTGAGTTGGGAGTAATGTTCAAGGTTAGGAGCTTTGTTCAGAGTTGGGAGCAGTGTTGGACATTTGGAGCAGTGTTGAGTGTTTGGAGCAAAGATGATTGTTTGGAGCAGTGTTGAGCGTATGGAGCAGTGTTGAGCGTTTGGAGCAGTGTTGAGCGTTTGGCGCAGTGTTCAACGTTTGGAGCAGTGTTGAGTGTTTGGAGCAGTGTCGAGCGTTTGGAGCAGTGTTGAGTGTTTGGAGCAACGTTCAGCATTTGGAGCAGTGTTGAGCGTTTGGAGCAGTGTTGACTGTTTGGAGCAATGCTGAGCTTTTGGAGCAGTGTTCAGAGTTGGGAGCAGTGTTCAGAGTTGGGAGCAGTGTTCAGTGTTGGGAGCAGTGTTCAGAGTTGGGAGCAGTGTTCAGAGTTGGGAGCAGTGTACAGAGTTGGGAGCAGTGTTCAGATTTGGGAGCAGTGTTCAGAGTAGAGAGCAGTGTTCAGAGTTGGGAACAGTGTTCAAAGTTGGGAGCAGTGTTCAGAGTTGGGAGCAGTGTTCAGAGTTCGGAGCAGTGTTCAGAGTTGGGAGCAGTGTTCAGAGTTGGGACAGTGTTCAGAGTTGGGACAGTGTTCAGAGTTGGGACAGTGTTCAGAGTTGGGACATTGTTCAGAGTTAGGACAGTGTTCAGAGTTGGGACAGTGTTCAGAATTGGGACAGTTTTCAGAGTTGGGACAGTGTTCAGAGTTGGGAACAGTGTTCCGAGTTGGGACAGTGTTCAGAGTTGGGACAGTGTTCAGAGTTTGGACAGTGTTCAGAGATGGGACAGTGTTCAGAGTTGGGAGCAGTGTTCAGAGTTGGGAGCTGTGTTCTGAGTTGGGACAGTATTTAGAGTTGGAAGCAATGTTCAAGGTTTGGAGCTGTGTTCCGAGTTGGGTGCAGTGTTGGACATTTGGAGCCGTGTTGAGTGTTTTGAGCAGTGTGTAGTGTTTGTAGCAGTGTTGAGTTTTTGGTGCAGTGTTGAGTGCACGGAGCAGTGTTGAGCGTTTGGAGCAATGTTGAACGTTTGGAGCAGTGTTGAGTGCTTGGAGCAGTGTTGAGCGTTTGGAGCAGTGTTGTGTTTTTGGAGCAGTGTTGATTGTTTGGAGCAATGTTCAGCATTTGGAGAAGTCTTCAGAGTTTGAATCAGTGGTCAGCGTTGGGAGCAGTTTTCAGAGTTGGGAGCAGTGTTCAGAGTTGGGAGCAGTGTTCAGAGTTGGGACAGTGTTCAGAGTTGCGACAGTGTTCAAAGTTGTAAGCAGTGTTCAGAGTTGGGACAGCGTTGGACATTTGGAGCAGTGTTGATCGTTTTGAGGAGTGTTCAATGATTGGAGCACTGTTCAGCGTTTGGAGCAGTCTTCAGAGTTTGGAGCACTGTTCAGCGTTTGGAGCCGAGGTCAGAGTTGGGTGCAGTGTTCAGAGTTGGGAGCAGTGCTCTGAGTTGAGGGCAGTATTCAGAGTTGATAGCAGTGTTCAGCGTTGGGAGCAAATTTCAGAGTTGGGAGCAATATTCAGAGTTGGGAGCATTGTTCTGAGCTGGGAGCAGTCTTCACAGTTGGGAGCAATTTTGGAAGTTTCGAGCAGCGTTGAGTATTTGGAGCAATGTTTAGCATTTGGAGCTGTGTTCAGATTTGGGAGCAGTGTTCAGCCTTGGCAGCAGTGTTCAGCGTTGGGAGCAGTCTTCAGAGTTGGGATCAGAGTTCAGAGTTTGGAGCAGTGTTCAGAGTTTGGAGCAATGTTCAGAGTTTGGAGCCGTGTTCAGAGTTGGGAGCAGTGTTCAGAGTTGAGAGCAGTGTTCAGAGTTGGGAGCAGTGTTCAGAGTCAGAAGCTGTGTTCAGAGTAGGGAGCAGTGTTTAGAGTCGGGAGCAGTGTTCAGAGTCGGGAGCAGTGTTCACAGTTGGGAGCAGTGTTCACAGTTGGGTGCAGTTTTGGAAGCTTAGCATAGTGTTAAGTGTTTGGAGCGATGTTGAGCATTTGGTGCAGTGTTCAGCGTTGGGAGCAGTGTTCAGCGTTGGGAGCGGTGTACAGCGTTGGGAGCATTGTTCAGCGTTGGGAGCAGTGTTCAGAGTTTGGAGCAGTGTTCAGAGTTTGGAGCAGTGTTCAGAGTTTGGAGCAGTGTTCCGAGTTGGGAGCAGTGTTCACAGTGTGGAGCAGTGTTCAGATTTCGGAGCGGTGTTCAGAGTTGGGTGCAGTGTTCAGAGTTGGGAGCAGTGCTCTGAGTTGAGGGCAGTATTCAGAGTTGATAGCAGTGTTCAGCGTTGGGAGCAAATTTCAGAGTTGGGAGCAATATTCAGAGTTGGGAGCATTATTCTGAGCTGGGAGCAGTCTTCCCAGTTGGGAGCAGTTTTGGAAGTTTCGAGCAGCGTTGAGTATTTGGAGCAATGTTTAGCATTTGGAGCTGTGTTCAGATTTGGGAGCAGTGTTCAGCCGTTTCAGCAGTGTTCAGCGTTGGGAGCAGTCTTCAGAGTTGGGATCAGAGTTCAGAGTTTGGAGCAGTGTTCAGAGTTTGGAGCAATGTTCAGAGTTTGGAGCAGTGTTCAGAGTTGGGAGCAGTGTTCAGAGTTGGGACAGTATTTAGAGTTGGAAGCAATGTGCATTTTTAGAGCTGTGTTCAGAGATGCGAGCAGTGTTGGACATTTGGAGCAGTGTTGAGTGTTTGGATTAGTGTTGAGTACTTGGAACAGTGTTGAACGTTTCGAGCAGTGTGTGTTTGGAGCAGTGTTGTGTGTTTGGAGTAATGTTGAGTGTTTGGAGCAATGTTGAGCATTTGGAGCAGTTTTCAGAGTTTGAAGCAGTGTTCAGCGTTGGGATCAGTGTTCAGAGTTGGCAGCAGTGTTCATAGTTAGGACACTGTTCAGAGGTGGGGGCAGTGTTCAGAGTTGGGACAGTGTTGGACATTTGGAGCAGTGTTGAGAGTTTTGAGCAGTGTTCAGTGATTGGAGCACTGTTCAGCGTTTGGAGCAGTCTTCAGAGTTTGGTGCAGTGTTCAGAGTTTGAAGCAGTGTTCAGAGTTTGGAGCCGTGGTGAGAGTGTGGAGCCGTGGTCAGAGTTTGGTGCAGAGTTTAGAGTTTGAAGCAGTGTTCCGATTTGGGAGCAGTGTTCAGAGTATGGAGCAGTGTTCAGATTTCGGAGCAGTGTTCAGAGTTGGGTGCAGTGTTCAGGGTTGGGAGCAGTGATCAGAGTTGAGAGCAGTATTCATTGTTGGGAGCAGTGTTCAGAGTTGGGAGCAGTGTTCAGAGTTAGGAGCAATGTTCAGAGTTCGGAGCACTGTTCACAGTTGGGAGCAGTGTTCAGAGTTGGGTGCAAGGTTCAGAGTTGGGAGCAGTGTTCGGAGTTGGGAGCAGTGTTCAGAGTTGGGAACAGTGTTCTGATTTAGGAGCAGTGTTCATAGCTGGGTGCAGTGTTCAGTGCTGGGAGCAGTGTTCAGAGTTTGGAGCAGTGCTCAGAGTTGGGAGCAGTGTTCAGAGTTGGGAGCAGTGTGCAGAGTTGGGAGCAGTGTTCATAGTTGGGTGCAGTGTTCAGAGTTGGGAGCAGTGTGCAGAGTTGGGAGCAGTGTTCATAGTTGGGAGCAGTGTTCAGAGTTGGGAGCAGTGTTCAGAGTTGGGAGCAGTGTTCATAGTTGGGAGCAGTGTTCAGAGTTGGCAGCAGTGTTCAGAATTGGGAGCAGTGTTCAGTGTTGGGAGCAGAGTTAAGATTTGGGATCAGGGTTCAGAGTTCGGACAGTGTTGAGTGTTTGGAGCAGTGTTGAGTGTTTGGAGCAATGTTGAGAATTTGGAGCAGTGTTCACCGTTGGGAGCAGTCCTCAGCGTTGGGAGCATTGTTCAGCGTTGTGAGCAGTCTTCAGAGTTGGGAGCAAAGTTCAGAGTTTGGAGCAGTGTTCATAGTTTGGAGCAGTGTTCAGAGTTTGGAGCAGTGTTCAGAGTTGGGAGCAGTGTTCAGAGTTGGGACAGTATTTAGAGTTGGGAGCAATGTTCAAGGTGTGGAGCTGTGTTCAGAGTTGGGAGAAGTGTTGGACATTTGGAGCAGTGTTTAGTGTTTGGAGCAGCGTTGAGTGTTTGGAGCAGTGTTGAGTGTTTGGAGCAGTGTTGAGCGTTTGGTGCAGTGTTGAGCATTTGGAGAATTCTTCAGAGCTGGGAGCAGTGTTCCGAGATGGGAGCAGTGTTCAGACTTGGGAGCAGTGTTCAGAGTTGGGAGCAGTTTTCAGAGTTTGGAGCAGTGTTCAGAGTTGGAAGTCGGGAGCATTGTTCACAGTTGGGTGCAGTGTTCACAGTTGGGAGCAGTTTTGGAATCTTAGAGCACTGTTGAGTGTTTGGAGCAATGTTGAGCATTTCGAGCAGTGTTCAGCGTTGGGAGCAGTCTTCAGCTTTGGGAGCAGTGTTCAGAGTTTGGAGCAGTGTTCAGAGTTTGGAGCAGTGTTCAGTGTTTGGAGCAGTGTTCAGAGTTTGGAGCAGTGTTCAGAGTTGGGAGCAGTGTTCAGAGTTGGGAAAGTATTTTGAGTTGGGAGCAATGTTCAAGGTTTGGAGCTGTGTTCAGAGTTGGGAGCAGTGTTGGACATTTGTAGCAGTGTTGAGTGTTTGGAGCAGCGTTGAGTGTTTGGAGCAGTGTTGAGTGTTTGGAGCAGTGTTGAGCGTTTGGAGCAGTGTTGAGCATTAGGAGCAGTCTTGAGAGCTGGCAGCAGTGTTCAGATTTGGGAGCAGTGTGCAGAGTTGGGAGCAGTGTTCAGTGTTTGGAACGGTGTTCAGAGTTGAGAGGGGTGCTAAGACTTTGGAGCAGTGATCAGAGTTGGGAGCAGTTTTCAGAGTTGGGACAGTGTTCAGAGTTGGGAGCATTGTTCAGAGTTGGGAGCAGTGTTCAGAGTTGGGACAGTGTTCAGAGTTGCGACAGTGTTCATAGTTGGGAGCAGTGTTCAGAGTTGGGACAGCGTTGGACATTTGGAGCAGTGTTGATCGTTTTGAGGAGTGTTCAACGATTGGAGCACATTTCAGCGTTTGGAGCAGTCTTCAGAGTTTGGAGCCGTGTTCAGAGTTTGGAGCAATGTTCAGAGTTTGGAGCAGTGTTCAGAGTTGGGAGCAGTGTTCAGAGTTGGGACAGTATTTAGAGTTGGAAGCAATGTGCATTTTTAGAGCTGTGTTCAGAGATGCGAGCAGTGTTGGACATTTGGAGCAGTGTTGAGTGTTTGGATTAGTGTTGAGTACTTGGAACAGTGTTGAACGTTTCGAGCAGTGTTGAGTGTTTGGAGCAGTGTTGTGTGTTTGGAGCAATGTTGAGTGTTTGGAGCAATGTTGAGCATTTGGAGCAGTTTTCAGAGTTTGAAGCAGTGTTCAGAGTTTGAAGCAGTGTTCAGAGTTTGGAGCCGTGGTTAGAGTTTGTGGCCTTGGTCAGAGTTTTGTGCAGTGTTTAGAGTTTGAAGCAGTGTTCCGATTTGGGAGCTGTGTTCAGAGTGTGGAGCAGTGTTCAGATTTCGGAACAGTGTTCACAGTTGGGTGCAGTGTTCAGAGTTGGGAGCAGTGTTCAGAGTTGGGACAGTGTTCAGAGTTGGGACAGTGTTCAGAGTTGGAACAGTGTTCAGAGTTGGGACAGTGTTCAGAGTTGGGACATTGTTCAGAGTTGGGACAGTGTTCAAAGTTGGGCAAGTGTTCATAGTTGGGACAGTGTTCAGAGTTGGCACAGTGTTCAGAGTTTGGAGCAGTGTTCAGAGTTGGGAGCAGTGTTCAGAGTTGGGACAGTATTTAGAGTTGGGAGCAATTTTCAAGGTTTGGAGCTGTGTTCCGAGTTGTGAGCAGTGTTGGACATTTGGAGCTCTGTTGAGTGCTTGGAGCAGCTTTGAGTGTTTGGAGCAGTATTGAGTGTTTGGAGCTTTGTTGAGCGTTTGGAACAGTGTTGACTGTTTGTTAGCAGTGTTGAGTGTTTGGAGCAATTTTGAGCATTTGGAGCAGTGTTGAACGTTAGTTGCAGTGTTCAGCGTTGGGAGCAGTGTACAGTTGTGAGCAGTTTTGGAAGCTTAGAGCAGTGTTGAGTGTTTGGAGCAATGTTGAGCATTTGGAGCAGTGTTCAGAGTTTGGAGCAGTGTTCAGAGTTTGGAGCAGTGTTCAGAGTATGGAGCAGTGTTCAGAGTTTGGAGCAGTGTTCCGAGTTTGGAGCAGTGTTCAGAGTTGGGACAGTATTTAGAGTTGTGAGCAATGTTCAAGGTTTGGGGCTGTGTTCAGATTTGGAGCAGTGTTGGACATTTGGAGCAGTGTTGAGTGTTTGGAGCAGCGTTGAGTGTTTGGAGCAGTGTTGAGTGTTTGGAGCAGTGTTGTGTGTTTGGAGCAATGTTGAGTGTTTGGAGCAATGTTGAGCATTTGGAGCATTTTTCAGAGTTTGAAGCAGTGTTCAGAGTTTGAAGCAGTGTTCAGAGTTTGGAGCCGTGGTTCGAGTTTGTGGCCTTGGTCAGAGTTTTGTGCAGTGTTTAGAGTTTGAAGCAGTGTTCCGATTTGGGAGCTGTGTTCAGAGTGTGGAGCAGTGTTCAGATTTCGGAACAGTGTTCACAGTTGGGTGCAGTGTTCAGAGTTGGGAGCAGTGTTCAGAGTTGGGAGCAGTGATCAGAGTTGGGAGCAGTGTTCAGAGTTGGGAGCAGTGTTCAGAGTTGGGAGCAGTGTTCAGAGTTGGGAGCAGTGTTCAGAGCTGGGAGCAGTGTTCAGAGCTGGGAGCAGTGTTCACAACTGGGAGCAGTGTTAAGAGCTGGGAGCAGTGTTCAGAGTTGGGACAGTGTTCAGAGTTGGGACAGTGTTCAGAGTTGGAACAGTGTTCAGAGTTGGGACAGTGTTCAGAGTTGGGACATTGTTCAGAGTTGGGACAGTGTTCAAAGTTGGGCAAGTGTTCATAGTTGGGACAGTGTTCAGAGTTGGCACAGTGTTCAGAGTTGGGAGCCGTGTTCAGAGTTGGGAGCAGTGTTCAGAGTTGGGACAGTATTTAGAGTTGGGAGCAATTTTCAAGGTTTGGAGCTGTGTTCCGAGTTGTGAGCAGTGTTGGACATTTGGAGCTCTGTTGAGTGCTTGGAGCAGCTTTGAGTGTTTGGAGCAGTATTGAGTGTTTGGAGCATTGTTGAGCGTTTGGAACCGTGTTGACTGTTTGTTAGCAGTGTTGAGTGTTTGGAGCAATTTTGAGCATTTGGAGCAGTGTTGAACGTTAGTTGCAGTGTTCAGCGTTGGGAGCAGTGTACAGTTGTGAGCAGTTTTGGAAGCTTAGAGCAGTGTTGTGTGTTTGGAGCAATGTTGAGCATTTGGAGCAGTGTTCAGAGTTGGGAGCAGTGTTCAGAGTTTGGAGCAGTGTTCAGAGTATGGAGCAGTGTTCAGAGTTTGGATCAGTGTTCCGAGTTTGGAGCAGTGTTCAGAGTTGGGACAGTATTTAGAGTTGTGAGCAATGTTCAAGGTTTGGGGCTGTGTTCAGATTTGGGAGCAGTGTTGGACATTTGGAGCAGTGTTGAGTGTTTGGAGCAGCGTTGAGTGTTTGGAGCAGTGTTGAGTGTTTGGAGCAGTGTTGAGCGTTTGGAGCAGTTTTGAGCGTTTGGAGCAGTGTTGAACGTTTGGAGCAGTGTTGAGTGTTTGGAGCAATGTTGAGTGTTTGGCGCAATGTTGAGCATTTGTAGCAGTCTTCAGAGTTTGAAGCAGTGTTCAGCGTTGGGATAGTGTTCAGAGTTGGGAGCAGTGTTCAGAGTTGGGACAGTGTTGGACATTTGGAGCTGTGTTGAGGTTCTTGAGCAGTGTTGAGTGATTGGAGCACTGTTCAGCGTTTGGAGCAGTCTTCAGAGATTGGAGCAGTGTTCAGAGTTTGATGCAGTGTTCAGAGTTTGGAGCTGTGGTCAGAGTTTGGAGCTGTGGTCAGAGTTTGGTGCAGTGTTTAGAGTTTGGAGCAGTGTTCCGAGTTGGGAGCAGTGTTCAGAGTGTGGAGCAGTGTTCAGATTTCGGAAAGGGTTCAGAGTTGGGTGCAGTGTTCAGTGTTGGGAGCAGTGTTCAGAGTTGAGAGCAGTATTCAGAGTTGGGAGCAGTGTTCGGAGTTGGGAGATGTGTTCAGAGTTGGGAGCAATGTTCAGAGTTCGGAGCATTGTTCAGAGTTGGGATCAGTGTTCAGAGTTGGGAGCAGTGTTCAGAGTTGGGAGCAGTGTTCATAGTTGGGAGCAGTGTTCAGAGTTGGGAGCAGTGTTCAGAGTTGGGAGCAGTGTTCAGAGTTGGGAGCAGTGTTCAGATCTGGGAGCAGTGTTCAGAGCTGGGAGCAGTGTTCAAAGCTGGGAGCAGTGTTAAGAGCTGGGAGCAGTGTTCAGAGTTGGACAGTGTTCAGAGTTGGCACAGTGTTCAGAGTTGGGACAGTGTTCAGAGTTGGGACATTGTTCAGAGTTGGGACAGTGTTCAAAGTTGGGCAAGTGTTCAGAGTTTGGACAGTGTTCAGAGTTGGCACAGTGTTCAGAGTTGGGAGCAGTGTTCAGAGTTGGGAGCAGTGTTCAGAGTTGGGACAGTATTTAGAGTTGGGAGCAATGTTCAAGGTTTGGAGCTGTGTTCCGAGTTGTGAGCAGTGTTGGACATTTGGAGCTCTGTTGAGTGCTGGGAGCAGCTTTGAGTGTTTGGAGCAGTATTGAGCGTTTGGAGCTTTGTTGAGCGTTTGGAGCAGTGTTGACTGTTTGGAGCAGTGTTGAGTGTTTGGAGCAATGTTGAGCATTTGTAGCAGTGGTCAGAGTTTGGAACAGTGTTCAGTGTTGGGAGCAGTGTTCAGTTTTTGGAGCAGTGTTCAGAGTTGGGACAGTATTTAGAGTTGGGAGCAATGTTGAAGGTTTGGGGCTGTGTTCAGAGTTGGAAGCAGTGTTGGACATTTGGAGCAGTTTTGAGTGTTTGGAGCAGCGTTGAGTGTTTGGAGCAGTGTTGAGTGTTTGGAGCAGTGTTGAGCGTTTGGAGCAGTTTTGAGCGTTTGGAGCAGTGTTGAACGTTTGTAGCAGTGTTGAGTGCTTGGAGCAGTGTTTAGCGTTTGGAGCAGTGTTGAGTGTTTGGAGCAGTTTTGAGTGTTTGGTGCTATGTTGAGCATTTGGAGCAGTGTTGAGCGTTTGGAGCAGTGTTGAACGTTTGGAGCAGTGTTGAGTGTTTGGAGCAGTGTTGAGTGTTTGGCGCAATGTTGAGCATTTGTAGCAGTCTTCAGAGTTTGATGCAGTGTTCAGCGTTGGGATTGTATTCAGAGTTGGGAGCAGTGTTCAGAGTTGGGACAGTGTTGGACATTTGGAGCTGTGTTGAGGTTTTTGAGCAGTGTTGAGTGATTGGAGCACTGTTCAGCGTTTGGAGCAGTCTTCAGAGTTTGGAGCAGTGTTCAGAGTTTGATGCAGTGTTCAGAGTTTGGAGCTGTGGTCAGAGTTTGGAGCTGTGGTCAGAGATTGGTGCAGTGTTTAGAGTTTGGAGCAGTGTTCCGAGTTGGGAGCAGTGTTCAGAGTGTGGAGCAGTGTTCAGATTTCGGAAAGGGTTCAGAGTTGGGTGCAGTGTTCAGTGTTGGGAGCAGTGTTCAGAGTTGAGAGCAGTATTCAGAGTTGGGAGCAGTGTTCAGAGTTGGGAGCAGTGTTCAGAGTTGGGAGCAAAGTTCAGAGTTCGGAGCACTGTTCACAGTTGGGAGCAGTGTTTAGAGTTGGGAGCAAGGTTCAGAGTTGGTAGCAGTGTTCAGAGTTGGGAGCAGTGTTCTGATTTGGGAGCACTGTTCACAGTTGGGTTCAGTGTTCAGAGCTGGGGGCCGTATTCAGAGTTGGGAGCAGTTTTCGGAGTTGGGAGATGTGTTCAGAGTTGGGAGCAATGTTCAGAGTTGGGAGCATTGTTCAGAGTTGGGAGCAGTGTTCAGAGTTGGGAGCAGTGTTCAGAGTTGGGAGCAGTGTTCATAGTTGGGAGCAGTGTTCAGAGCTGGGAGCAGTGTTCAGAGTTGGGAGCAGTGTTCAGAGTTGGTAGCAGTGTTCAGATCTGGGAGCAGTGTTCAGAGCTGGGAGCAGTGTTCAAAGCTGGGAGCAGTGTTAAGAGCTGGGAGCAGTGTTCAGAGTTGGGACAGTGTTCAGAGTTGGGACAGTGTTCAGAGTTGGGACAGTGTTCAGAGTTGGGACAGTGTTCAGAGTTGGGTCAGTGTTCAGAGTTGGGACATTGTTCAGAGTTGGGACAGTGTTCAAAGTTGGGCAAGTGTTCAGAGTTGGGACAGTGTTCACAGTTGGCACAGTGTTCAGTGTTGGGAGCAGTGTTCAGAGTTGGGAGCAGTGTTCAGAGTTGGGACAGTATTTAGAGTTGGGAGCAATGTTCAAGGTTTGGAGCTGTGTTCCTATTTGTGAGCAGTGTTGGACATTTGGAGCTCTGTTGAGTGCTGGGAGCAGCTTTGAGTGTTTGGAGCAGTATTGAGCGTTTGGAGCTTTGTTGAGCGTTTGGAGCAGTGTTGACTGTTGGAGCAGTGTTGAGTGTTTGGAGCAATTTTGAGCATTTGGAGCAGTGTTGAACGTTAGGTGCAGTGTTCAGCGTTGGGAGCAGTGTTCACAGTTGGGAGCAGTTTTGGAAGCTTAGAGCAGTGTTGAGTGTTTGGAGCAATGTTGAGCATTTGTAGCAGTGGTCAGAGTTTGGAACAGTGTTCAGTGTTGGGAGCAGTGTTCAGTTTTTGGAGCAGTGTTCAGAGTTTGGAGCAGTGTTCCGAGTTGGGAGCAGTGTTCAGAGTTGGGACAGTATTTAGAGTTGGGAGCAATGTTGAAGGTTTGGGGCTGTGTTCAGAGCTGGGAGCAGTGTTGGACATTTGGAGCAGTTTTGAGTGTTTGGAGCAGCGTTGAGTGTTTGGAGCAGTGTTGAGTGTTTGGTGCAGTGTTGAGCGTTTGGAGCAGTTTTGAGCGTTTGGAGCAGTGTTGAAAGTTTGGAGCAGTGTTGTGTGCTTGGAGCAGTGTTTAGCGTTTGGAGCAGTGTTGAGTGTTTGGAGCAGTGTTGAGTGTTTGGAGCTTTGTTGAGCATTTGGAGCAGTGTTGAGCGTTTTGAGCAGTGTTGAACGTTTGGAGCAGTGTTGAGTGTTTGGAGCAGTGTTGAGTGTTTGGCGCAATGTTGAGCATTTGTAGCAGTCTTCAGAGTTTGAAGCAGTGTTCAGCGTTGGGATTGTATGCAGAGTTGGGAGCAGTGTTCAGAGTTGGGTCAGTGTTGGACATTTGGAGCAGTGTTGAGGTTTTTGAGCAGTGTTCAGTGATTGGACCACTGTTCAGCGTTTGGAGCAGTCTTCAGAGTTTGGAGCAGTGTTCAGAGTTTGGTGCATTGTTTAGAGTTTGGAGCAGTGTTCCGAGTTGGGAGCAGTGATCAGAGTGTGGAGCAGTGTTCAGATTTCGGAGCAGTGTTCTGGGTTGGGTGCAGTGTTCAGGGTTGGGAGCAGTGTTCAGAGTTGAGAGCAGTATTCAGAGTTGGGAGCAGTGTTCGGAGTTGGGAGCAGTGTTCAGAGTTGGGACAGTATTTAGAGTTGGAAGCAATGTTCATTTTTGGAGCTGTGTTCAGAGTTGGGAGCAGTGTTGGACATTTGGAGCAGTGTTGAGTGTTTGGATCAGTGTTGAGTACTTGGAGCAGTGTTGAACGTTTGGAGCAGTGTTGAGTGTTTGGAGCAGTGCTGAATGTTTGAAGCAATGTTGAGCATTCGGAGCAGTGTTGAGTGTTTGGAGCAGTGTTGAACGTTTCGAGCAGTGTTGAGTGTTTGGAGCAGTGTTGTGTGTTTGGAGCAGTGTTGAGTGTTTGGAGCAATGTTGAGCATTTGGAGCAGTTTTCAGAGTTTGAAGCAGTGTTCAGCGTTGGGAGCAGTGTTCAGAGTTGGGAGCAGTGTTCAGAGTTTGGAGCAGTGTTCAGAGTATGGAGCAGTGTTCAGAGTTTGGAGCAGTGTTCCGATTTTGGAGCAGTGTTCAGAGTTGGCACAGTATTTAGAGTTGTGAGCAATGTTCAAGGTTTGGGGCTGTGTTCAGATTTGGGAGCAGTGTTGGACATTTGGAGCAGTGTTGAGTGTTTGGAGCAGCGTTGAGTGTTTGGAGCAGTGTTGAGTGTTTGGAGCAGTGTTGAGCGTTTGGAGCAGTTTTGAGCGTTTGGAGCAGTGTTGAACGTTTGGAGCAGTGTTGAGTGTTTGGAGCAATGTTGAGTGTTTGGCGCAATGTTGAGCATTTGTAGCAGTCTTCAGAGTTTGAAGCAGTGTTCAGCGTTGGGATAGTGTTCAGAGTTGGGAGCAGTGTTCAGAGTTGGGACAGTGTTGGACATTTGGAGCTGTGTTGAGGTTTTTGAGCAGTGTTGAGTGATTGGAGCACTGTTCAGCGTTTGGAGCAGTCTTCAGAGTTTGGAGCAGTGTTCAGAGTTTGATGCAGTGTTCAGAGTTTGGAGCTGTGGTCAGAGTTTGGAGCTGTGGTCAGAGTTTGGTGCAGTGTTTAGAGTTTGGAGCAGTGTTCCGAGTTGGGAGCAGTGTTCAGAGTGTGGAGCAGTGTTCAGATTTCGGAAAGGGTTCAGAGTTGGGTGCAGTGTTCAGTGTTGGGAGCAGTGTTCAGAGTTGAGAGCAGTATTCAGAGTTGGGAGCAGTGTTCGGAGTTGGGAGATGTGTTCAGAGTTGGGAGAAATGTTCAGAGTTCGGAGCATTGTTCAGAGTTGGGATCAGTGTTCAGAGTTGGGAGCAGTGTTCAGAGTTGGGAGCAGTGTTCATAGTTGGGAGCAGTGTTCAGAGTTGGGAGCAGTGTTCAGAGTTGGGAGCAGTGTTCAGAGTTGGAAGCAGTGTTCAGATCTGGGAGCAGTGTTCAGAGCTGGGAGCAGTGTTCAAAGCTGGGAGCAGTGTTAAGAGCTGGGAGCAGTGTTCAGAGTTGGACAGTGTTCAGAGTTGGCACAGTGTTCAGAGTTGGGAGCAGTGTTCAGAGTTGGGAGCAGTGTTCAGAGTTGGGAGCAGTGTTCAGAGCTGGGAGCAGTGTTCAGAGTTGGACAGTGTTCGGAGTTGGCACAGTGTTCAGAGTTGGGAGCAGTGTTCAGAGTTGGGAGCAGTGTTCAGAGTTGGGACAGTATTTAGAGTTGGGAGCAATGTTCAAGGTTTGGAGCTGTGTTCCGAGTTGTGAGTAGTGTTGGACATTTGGAGCTCTGTTGAGTGCTGGGAGCAGCTTTGAGTGTTTGGAGCAGTATTGAGCGTTTGGAGCTTTGTTGAGCGTTTGGAGCAGTGTTGACTGTTTGGAGCAGTGTTGAGTGTTTGGAGCAATGTTGAGCATTTGTAGCAGTGGTCAGAGTTTGGAACAGTGTTCAGTGTTGGGAGCAGTGTTCAGTTTTTGGAGCAGTGTTCAGAGTTGGGACAGTATTTAGAGTTGGGAGCAATGTTGAAGGTTTGGGGCTGTGTTCAGAGTTGGAAGCAGTGTTGGACATTTGGAGCAGTTTTGAGTGTTTGGAGCATCGTTGAGTGTTTGGAGCAGTGTTGAGTGTTTGGAGCCGTGTTGAGCGTTTGGAGCAGTTTTGAGCGTTTGGAGCAGTGTTGAACGTTTGTAGCAGTGTTGAGTGCTTGGAGCAGTGTTTAGCGTTTGGAGCAGTGTTGAGTGTTTGGAGCAGTTTTGAGTGTTTGGTGCTATGTTGAGCATTTGGAGCAGTGTTGAGCGTTTGGAGCAGTGTTGAACGTTTGGAGCAGTGTTGAGTGTTTGGAGCAGTGTTGAGTGTTTGGCGCAATGTTGAGCATTTGTAGCAGTCTTCAGAGTTTGAAGCAGTGTTCAGCGTTGGGATTGTATTCAGAGTTGGGAGCAGTGTTCAGAGTTGGGGGAGTGTTGGACATTTGGAGCAGTGTTGAGGTTTTTGAGCAGTGTTCAGTTATTGGTCCACTGTTCAGCGTTTGGAGCAGTCTTCAGAGTTTGGAGCAGTGTTCCGAGTTGGGAGCAGTGTTCAGAGTATGGAGCAGTGTTCAGAGTTTGGAGCAGTGTTCCGAGTTTGGAGCAGTGTTCAGAGTTGGGACAGTATTTAGAGTTGTGAGCAATGTTCAAGGTTTGGGGCTGTGTTCAGAGTTGGGAGCAGTGTTGGACATTTGGAGCAGTGTTGATTGTTTGGAGCAGCGTTGAGTGTTTGGAGCAGTGTTGAGTGTTTGGAGCAGTGTTGAGCGTTTGGTGCAGTTTTGAGCGTTTGGAGCAGTGTTGAACGTTTGGAGCAGTGTTGAGTGTTTGGAGCAATGTTGAGTGTTTGGCGCAATGTTGAGCATTTGTAGCAGTCTTCAGAGTTTGAAGCAGTGTTCAGCGTTGGGATAGTGTTCATAGTTGGGAGCAGTGTTCATAGTTGGGACAGTGTTGGACATTTGGAGCTGTGTTGAGGTTTTTGAGCAGTGTTGAGTGATTGGAGCACTGTTCAGCGTTTGGAGCAGTCTTCAGAGTTTGGAGCAGTGTTCAGAGTTTGATGCAGTGTTCAGAGTTTGGAGCTGTGGTCAGAGTTTGGAGCTGTGGTCAGAGATTGGTGCAGTGTTTAGAGTTTGGAGCAGTGTTCCGAGTTGGGAGCAGTGTTCAGAGTGTGGAGCAGTGTTCAGATTTCGGAAAGGGTTCAGAGTTGGGTGCAGTGTTCAGTGTTGGGAGCAGTGTTCAGAGTTGAGAGCAGTATTCAGAGTTGGGAGCAGTGTTCAGAGTTGGGAGCAGTGTTCAGAGTTGGGAGCAAAGTTCAGAGTTCGGAGCACTGTTCACAGTTGGGAGCAGTGTTTAGAGTTGGGAGCAAGGTTCAGAGTTGGTAGCAGTGTTCAGAGTTGGGAGCAGTGTTCAGAGTTGGGAGCAGTGTTCTGATTTGGGAGCAGTGTTCACAGTTGGGTTCAGTGTTCAGAGCTGGGGGCCGTATTCAGTGTTGGGAGCAGTTTTCGGAGTTGGGAGATGTGTTCAGAGTTGGGAGCAATGTTCAGAGTTGGGAGCATTGTTCAGAGTTGGGAGCAGTGTTCAGAGTTGGGAGCAGTGTTCAGAGTTGGGAGCAGTGTTCATAGTTGGGAGCAGTGTTCAGAGCTGGGAACAGTGTTCAGAGTTGGGAGCAGTGTTCAGAGTTGGTAGCAGTGTTCAGATCTGGGAGCAGTGTTCAGAGCTGGGAGCAGTGTTCAAAGCTGGGAGCAGTGTTAAGAGCTGGGAGCAGTGTTCAGAGTTGGGACAGTGTTCAGAGTTGGGACAGTGTTCAGAGTTGGGACAGTGTTCAGAGTTGGGACAGTGTTCAGAGTTGGGTCAGTGTTCAGAGTTGGGACATTGTTCAGGGTTGGGACAGTGTTCAAAGTTGGGCAAGTGTTCAGAGTTGGGACAGTGTTCACAGTTGGCACAGTGTTCAGAGTTGGGAGCAGTGTTCAGAGTTGGGAGCAGTGTTCAGAGTTGGGACAGTATTTAGAGTTGGGAGCAATGTTCAAGGTTTGGAGCTGTGTTCCTATTTGTGAGCAGTGTTGGACATTTGGAGCTCTGTTGAGTGCTGGGAGCAGCTTTGAGTGTTTGGAGCAGTATTGAGCGTTTGGAGCTTTGTTGAGCGTTTGGAGCAGTGTTGACTGTTGGAGCAGTGTTGAGTGTTTGGAGCAATTTTGAGCATTTGGAGCAGTGTTGAACGTTAGGTGCAGTGTTCAGCGTTGGGAGCAGTGTTCACAGTTGGGAGCAGTTTTGGAAGCTTAGAGCAGTGTTGAGTGTTTGGAGCAATGTTGAGCATTTGTAGCAGTGGTCAGAGTTTGGAACAGTGTTCAGTGTTGGGAGCAGTGTTCAGTTTTTGGAGCAGTGTTCAGAGTTCGGAGCAGTGTTCCGAGTTGGGAGCAGTTTTCAGAGTTGGGACAGTATTTAGAGTTGGGAGCAATGTTGAAGGTTTGGGGCTGTGTTCAGAGCTGGGAGCAGTGTTGGACATTTGGAGCAGTTTTGAGTGTTTGGAGCAGCGTTGAGTGTTTGGAGCAGTGTTGAGTGTTTGGTGCAGTGTTGAGCGTTTGGAGCAGTTTTGAGCGTTTGGAGCAGTGTTGAAAGTTTGGAGCAGTGTTGTGTGCTTGGAGCAGTGTTTAGCGTTTGGAGCAGTGTTGAGTGTTTGGAGCAGTGTTGAGTGTTTGGAGCTTTGTTGAGCATTTGGAGCAGTGTTGAGCGTTTTGAGCAGTGTTGAACGTTTGGAGCAGTGTTGAGTGTTTGGAGCAGTGTTGAGTGTTTGGCGCAATGTTGAGCATTTGTAGCAGTCTTCAGAGTTTGAAGCAGTGTTCAGTGTTGGGATTGTATGCAGAGTTGGGAGCAGTGTTCAGAGTTGGGACAGTGTTGGACATTTGGAGCAGTGTTGAGGTTTTTGAGCAGTGTTCAGTGATTGGACCACTGTTCAGCGTTTGGAGCAGTCTTCAGAGTTTGGAGCAGTGTTCAGAGTTTGGTGCATTGTTTAGGGTTTGGAGCAGTGTTCCGAGTTTGGAGCAGTGTTCAGAGTGTGGAGCAGTGTTCAGATTTCGGAGCAGTGTTCTGGGTTGGGTGCAGTGTTCAGGGTTGGGAGCAGTGTTCAGAGTTGAGAGCAGTATTCAGAGTTGGGAGCATTGTTCGGAGTTGGGAGCAGTGTTCAGAGTTGGGACAGTATTTAGAGTTGGAAGCAATGTTCATTTTTGGAGCTGTGTTCAGAGTTGGGAGCAGTGTTGGACATTTGGAGCAGTGTTGAGTGTTTGGATCAGTGTTGAGTACTTGGAGCAGTGTTGAACGTTTGGAGCAGTGTTGAGTGTTTGGAGCAGTGCTGAATGTTTGAAGCAATGTTGAGCATTCGGAGCAGTGTTGAGTGTTTGGAGCAGTGTTGAACGTTTCGAGCAGTGTTGAGTGTTTGGAGCAGTGTTGTGTGTTTGGAGCAGTGTTGAGTGTTTGGAGCAATGTTGAGCATTTGGAGCAGTTTTCAGAGTTTGAAGCAGTGTTCAGCATTGGGAGCAGTGTTCATAGTTCGGACACTGTTCAGAGTTGGGAGCAGTGTTCAGAGTTGGGAGCATTGTTCATAGTTCGGACACTGTTCAGAGTTGGGGGCAGTGTTCAGAGTTTGGACAGTGTTGGACATTTGGAGCAGTGTTGAGCGTTTTGAGCAGTGTTCAGTGATTGGAGCACCGTTCAGCGTTTGGAGCAATCTTCAGAGTTTGGAGCAGTGTTCTGAGTTTGAAGCAGTGTTCAGAGTTTGGAGCCGTGGTCAGAGGTTGGAGCCGTGATCAGAGTTTTGTGCAGTGTTTAGAGTTTGGAGCTGTGTTCTGAGTTAGGAGCAGTGTTCAGATTTCGGAGCAGTGTTCAGAGTTGGGTGCAGTGTTCAGGGTTGGGAGCAGTGTTCAGAGTTGAGAGCAGTGTTCAGAGTTGGGAGCAGTGTTCAGAGTTGGGAGCAGCGTTCAGAGTTGTTAGCAGTGTTCAGATTTGGGAGCAGTTTTGGACGTTTGGAGCCGTGCAAGGTGTTTGGAGCAACGTTGTGCATTTGGAGCAGTGTTCAGAGTTGGGAGCAGTGTTCACCGTTGGGAGCAGAGTTCGGAGTTGGGACAGAGTTCAGAGTTGGGAGCATTGCTCAGTGATTGGAGTCGTGTTCAGAATTTGGAGCAGTGTTCAGAGTTTGGAGCATTGTTCAGAGTTGGTAGCAGTGTTCAGATCTGGGAGCAGTGTTCAGAGCGGGAGCAGTGTTCAAAGCTGGGAGCAGTGTTAAGAGCTGGGAGCAGTGTTCAGAGTTGGACAGTGTTCAGAGTTGGGACAGTGTTCAGAGTTGGGACAGTGTTCAGAGTTGGGACAGTGTTCAGAGTTGGGTCAGTGATCAGAGTTGGGACATTGTTCAGAGTTGGGACATTGTTCAAAGTTGGGCAAGTGTTCAGAGTTGGGACAGTGTTCACAGTTGGCACAGTATTCAGAGTTTGGAGCAGTGTTCAGAGTTGGGAGCAGTGTTCAGAGTTGGGACAGTATTTAGAGTTGGGAGCAATGTTCAAGGTTTGGAGCTGTGTTCCTATTTGTGAGCAGTGTTGGACATTTGGAGCTCCGTTGAGTGCTGGGAGCAGCTTTGAGTGTTTGGAGCAGTATTGAGCGTTTGGAGCTTTGTTGAGCATTTGGAGCAGTGTTGACTGTTGGAGCAGTGTTGAGTGTTTGGAGCAATTTTGAGCATTTGGAGCAGTGTTGAACGTTAGGTGCAGTGTTCAGCGTTGGGAGCAGTGTTCACAGTTGGGAGCAGTTTTGGAAGCTTAAAGCAGTGTTGAGTGTTTGGAGCAATGTTGAGCATTTGTAGCAGTGGTCAGAGTTTGGAACAGTGTTCAGTGTTGGGAGCAGTGTTCAGTTTTTGGAGCAGTGTTCAGAGTTTGGAGCAGTGTTCCGAGTTGGGAGCAGTGTTCAGAGTTGGGACAGTATTTAGAGTTGGGAGCAATGTTGAAGGTTTGGGGCTGTGTTCAGAGCTGGGAGCAGTGTTGGACATTTGGAGCAGTTTTGAGTGTTTGGAGCAGCGTTGAGTGTTTGGAGCAGTGTTGAGTGTTTGGAGCAGTGTTGAGCGTTTGGAGCAGTTTTGAGCGTTTGGAGCAGTGTTGAAAGTTTGGAGCAGTGTTGTGTGCTTGGAGCAGTGTTTAGCGTTTGGAGCAGTGTTGAGTGTTTGGAGCAGTGTTGAGTGTTTGGAGCTTTGTTGAGCATTTGGAGCAGTGTTGAGCGTTTTGAGCAGTGTTGAACGTTTGGAGCAGTGTTGAGTGTTTGGAGCAGTGTTGAGTGTTTGGCGCAATGTTGAGCATTTGTAGCAGTCTTCAGAGTTTGAAGCAGTGTTCAGCGTTGGGAGCAGTTTTCAGAGTTGGGAGCAGTGTTCAGAGTTGGGAGCAGTGTTCAGAGTTGGGAGCAGTGTTCAGAGTTGCGACAGCGTTGGTCATTTGGAGCAGTGTTGATCGTTTTGAGGAGTGTTCAATGATTGAAGCACTGTTCAGCGTTTGGAGCAGTCTTCAGAGTTTGGAGCCGTGGTCAGAGTTTTTAACCGTGGTCAGAGTTGGGTGCAGTGCTTAGAGTTTGGAGCATTGTTCCGAGTTGGGAGCAGTGTTCACAGTGTGGAGCAGTGTTCAGATTTCGGAGCAGTGTTCAGAATTGGGTGCAGTGTTCAGAGTTGGGAGCAGTGTTCAGAGTTGAGGGCAGTATTCAGAGTTGATAGCAGTGTTCAGAGTTGGGAGCAATATTCAGAGTTGTGAGCATTGTTCAGAGCTGCGAGCAGTGTTCACAGTTGGGAGCAGTTTTGGAAGTATCGAGCAGTGTTGAGTGTTTGGAGCAATGTTGAGCATTTGGAGCTGTGTTCAGCGTTGGGAGCAGTGTTCAGCCTTGGCAGCAGTGTTCAGCGTTGGGAGCAGTCTTCAGAGTTGGGAGCAGAGATCAGAGTTTGGAGCAGTGTTCAGAGTTTGGAGCAATGTTCAGAGTTTGGAGCAGTGTTCAGAGTTGGGACAGTATTTAGATTTGGAAGCAATGTTCATTTTTGGAGCTGTGTTCAGAGTTGGGAGCAGTGTTGGACATTTGGAGCAGTGTTGAGTGTTTGGATCAGTGTTGAGTACTTGGAGCAGTGTTGAACGTTTGGAGCAGTGTTGAGTGTTTGGAGCAGTGCTGAATGTTTGAAGCAATGTTGAGCATTCGGAGCAGTGTTGAGTGTTTGTAGCAGTGTTGAACGTTTCGAGCAGTGTTGAGTGTTTGGAGCAGTGTTGTGTGTTTGGAGCAGTGTTGAGTGTTTGGAGCAATGTTGAGCATTTGGAGCAGTTTTCAGAGTTTGAAGCAGTGTTCAGCGTTGGGAGCAGTGTTCAGAGTTGGGAGCAGTGTTCATAGTTCGGACACTGTTCAGAGTTGGGGGCAGTGTTCAGAGTTGGGACAGTGTTGGACATTTGGAGCAGTGTTGAGCGTTTTGAGCAGTGTTCAGTGATTGGAGCACTGTTCAGCGTTTGGAGCAGTCTTCAGAGTTTGGAGCAGTGTTCTGAGTTTGAAGCAGTGTTCAGAGTTTGGAGCCATGGTCAGAGGTTGGAGCCGTGATCAGAGTTTGGTGCAGTGTTTAGAGTTTGGAGCTGTGTTCCGAGTTAGGAGCAGTGTTCAGATTTAGGAGCAGTGTTCAGAGTTGGGTGCAGTGTTGAGAGTTGGGAGCAGTGTTCAGAGTTGGGAGCAGTGTTCAGAGTTGGGAGCAGTGTTCAGAGTTGGGAGCAGTGTTCAGAGTTGGGAGCAGTGTGCAGAGTTGGGATCAGTGTTCAGAGTTGGGAGCAGTGTTCAGAGTTGGGAGCAGTGTTCTGAATTGGGAGCAGTGTTCAGAGTTTGGAGCAGTGTTTAGAGTTGGGAGCAGTTTTCAGAGTTGGGAGCAGTGTTCAGTGTTGGGAGCAGTGTTCAGATTTGGTAGCAGTGTTCAGAGCCGGGAGCCGTGTTCAGAGATGGTAGCAGTGTTCAGAGTTTGGAGCAGTGTTCAGAGTTTGGATCAGTGTTCAGAGTTTGGAGCAGAGTTCAGAGTTTGGAGCAGTGTTGAGAGTTTGGAGCAGTATTGAGAGTTTGGAGCAGTGTTCAGAGTTTGGAGCAGTGTTCAGAGTTTGGAGCAGTGTTCAGAGTTTGGAGCAGAGTTCAGAGTTTGGAGCAGTGTTCAGAGCTGGGAGCAGTGTTCAGAGTTGGGACAGTATGTAGAGTTGGGAGCAATGGACAAGGTTTGAGCCTGTGTTTATATTTGGGAGCAGTGTTGGACATTTGTAGCAGTGTTGAGTGTTTGGAGCAGCGTTGAGTGTTTGGGTCAGTGTTGAGTGTTTGGAGCAGAGTTGAGCGTTTGGAGCAGTGTTGAACGTTTGGAGCAGTGTTAAGTGCTTGGAGCAGCGCTGAGCGTTTGGAGCAGTGTTGAGTGTTTGGAGCAGTGTTGAGTGTTTGGAACAATGTTGAGCATTTGGAGCAGTGTTGAACGTTTGGAGCAGTGTTGAATGTTTGGAGCAGTATTGAATGTTTGGAGCAGTGTTGAGTGTTTGGAGCAGTGTTGTGTGTTTGGAGCAGTGTTGAGTGTTTGGTGTAGTGTTGAGTTTTCGGAGCAGTGTTGAGCGTTTGGAGCAGTGTTGACCGTTTGGAGCAATTTTGAGCATTTGGTGCTGTCTTCAGCGTTTGAAGCAGTGTTCAGCGTTAGGACAGTGTTCAGAGTTGGCAGCAGTGTTCAGTGTTGGGACAGTTTTGGACATTTGGAGCAGTGTTGAGGGTGGTCAGAGTTTGCTGCAGTGTTTGGAGTTTGGAGCAGTGTTCCGAGGTGGGAGCAGTGTTCAGAGTGTGGAGCAGTGTTCAGATTTCGGAGCAGGGTTCAGAGTTGGGTGCAGTGTTCAGTGCTGGGAGCAGTGCTCAGAGTTGAGAGCAGTGTTCAGAGTTGGGACAGTATTTAGAGTTGGGAGCAATGTTGAAGGTTTGGGGCTGTGTTCAGAGTTGGGAGCAGTGTTGGACATTTGGAGCAGTTTTGAGTGTTTGGAGCAGCGTTGAGTATTTGGAGCAGTGTTGAGTGTTTGGAGCAGTGTTGAGCGTTTGGAGCAGATTTGAGCGTTTGGAGCAGTGTTGAACGTTTGGAGCAGTGTTGAGTGTTTGGAGCAGTGTTGAGTGTTTGGAGCTATGTTGAGCATTTGGAACAGTGTTGAGCGTTTGGAGCAGTGTTGAACGTTTGGAGCAGTGTTGAGTGTTTGGAGCAGTGTTGAGTGTTTGGCGCAATGTTGAGCATTTGTAGCAGTCTTCAGAGTTTGAAGCAGTGTTCAGCATTGGGATAGTGTTCAGAGTTGGGAGCAGTGTTCAGAGTTGGGACAGTGTTGGACACTTGGAGCAGTGTTGAGGTTTTTGAGCAGTGTTCAGTGATTGGACCACTGTTCAGGGTTTGGAGCATTCTTCAGAGTTTGGTGCAGTGTTCAGAGTTTGGTGCATTGTTTAGAGTTTGGAGCAGTGTTCCGAGTTGGGAGCAGTGTTCAGAGTGTGGAGCAGTGTTCAGATTTCGGAGCAGTGTTCAGAGTTGGGTGCAGTGTTCAGGGTTGGGAGCAGTGTTCAGAGTTGAGAGCAGTATTCAGAGTTGGGAGCAGTGTTCAGAGTTGGGAGCAGTATTCAGAGTTGGGAGCATGGTTCAGAGTTGGGAGCAGTGTTCAGAGTTGGGAGCAGTGTTCAGAGCTGGTAGCAGTGTTCAGAGTTTGGAGCAGTGTTCAGAGTTGGAAGCAGTGTTCAGAGTTGGGAGCAGTGTTCAGAGTTGGGAGCAGTGTTCAGAGTTGGGAGCAGTGTTCAGAGTTGGGAGCAGTGTTCAGAGTTGTGAGAAGTGTGCAGAGTTGGGACATTGTTCAGAGTTGGGACTGTGTTCTGAGTAGGGACAGTGTTCAGAGTTGGGACATTGTTCAGAGCAGGGACTGTGTTCAGAGTTGGGACAGTGTTCAGATTTGGGACAGTGTTCAGAGTTGGGACAGTGTTTAGAGTTGGGACAGTGTTCAGAGTTGGGACAGTGTTCAGAGTTGGGACAGTGTTCAGAGTTGGGAGCAGTTTTCAGAGTTGGGAGCAGTGTTTAGAATTGGGACAGTATTTAGAGTTGAGAGCAATGTTAAAGGTTTGGAGCTGTCTTCCGAGTTGGGAGCAGTGTTAAGTGTTTGGAGCAGTGTTGAATATTTTGAGCAGTGTTGATTTTTTTGGAGCAATGATGAGCATTTGGAGCAGTCTTCAGAGTTTAAAGCAGTGGTCAGCGTTGGGAGCAGTGTTCAGATTTGGGAACAGTGTTCAGAGTTGGGAGCAGTGTTCAGAGTTGCGACAGTGTTCAGAGTTGCGACAGTGTTCAGAGTTGGGAGCAGTGTTCAGAGATGGGACAGTGTTGGACATTTGGAGCAGTGTTCATCGTTTTGAGCAGTGTTCAGTGATTGGAGCACTGTTCAGCGCTTGGAGAAGTCGTAAGATTTTGGAGCTGTGGTCAGAGTTTGGAGCAGTGTTGAGAGTTTGGAGCAGTGTTCAGAGTTTGGAGCAGTGTTCAGAGTTTGGAGCCGTGTTCAGAGTTTGGAGCAGAGTTCATAGTATGGAGCAGTGTTCAGTGTTGGGAGCAGTGTTCAGAGTTGGGACAGTATTTAGAGTTGGGAATAATGTTCAAGGTTTGGAGCTTTGTTCAGAGGTGTGAGCAGTGTTGGACATTTGGAGCAGTGATGAGTGTTTGGAGCAGCGATGATTGTTTGGAGCAGTGTTGAGCAGTTGGAGCAGTGTTGAGCGTTTGGAGCAGAGTTGAACGTTTGGCGCAGTGTTCAACGTTTGGAGCAGCGCTGAGTGTTTGGAGCAACGTTCAGCATTTGGAGCAGTGTTGAGCGTTTAGAGCAGTGTTGACTGTTTAGAGCAATGTTGAGCATTTGGAGCAGTGTTCAGAGTTTGGAGCAGTGTTCAGAGTTGGGAGCAGTGGTCAGAGTTGGGAGCAGTGTTCCGAGTTTTGAGCAGTGTTCAGAATTGGGAGCAGCATTCAGAGTTGGGAGCAGTGTTCAGATTTGGGAGCAGTTTTCAGAGTTGTGAGCAGTGTTCAGAGTTGTGAGCAGTGTTCAGAGTTTGGAGCAGTGTTCAGAGTTGGGAGCGGTTTTCAGAGTTGGGAAAGTGTTCAGAGTTGGGACATTGTTCAGAGTTGGGACAGTGTTCAGTGCTTGGACAGTGTTCAGATTTGGGACAGTGTTCAGAGTTGGGACAGTGTTCAGAGTAGGGACTGTGTTCAGAGTTGAGACAGTGTTCAGAGTAGGGACAGCGTTCAGAGTTGGGACAGTGTTCAGAGTTGTGACAGTGTTCAGAGTTGGGACAGTGTTCAGAGTTGGGAGCAGTGTTCAGAGTTGGGTGCAGTGTTCAGAGTATTTAGAGTTGTGAGCAATGTTCAAGGTTTGGAGCTGTGTTCCGAGTTGGGAGCAGTATTGGTCATTTGGTGCAGTGTAGAGTGTTTGGAGCAGTGCTGAGTGTTTGGAGCAGTGTTGAGTATTTGGTGCAGTGTTGATTGTTCGGAGCAGTGTTGAGCGTTTGAAGCAGTGTTGAACGTTTGGAGCAGTTTTGAGTGCTTGGAGCTGTGTTGAGCGTTTGGAGCAGTGTTGAGCGTTTGGAGCAGTGTTGAGTGTGTGGAGCAGTGTTATGTGTTTGGAGCAGTGTTGATTGTTTGGAGCAATGTTGAGCATTTGGAGCAGTCTTCAGAGATTGAAGCACTGGTCAGCGTTGGGAGCAGTTTTCAGAGTTGGGAGCAGTGTTCAGAGTTGGGACAGTGTTCAGGGTTGCGACAGTTTTCAGAGTTGGGAGCAGTGTTCAGAGTTGTGACAGTGTTGGACATTTGGAGCAGTGTTGATCGTTTCTTGCAGTTTTCAGTGATTGGAGCACTGTTCAGCGTTTGGAGCAGTCTTCAGAGTTTGGAGCCGTGGTCAGAGTTTGGAGCCGTGGTCAGAGTTGGGTGCAGTGTTTATAGTTTGGAGCACTGTTCCGTGTTGGGAGTAGTGTTCAGAGTGTGGAGCAGTGTTCAGATTTCGGAGCAGTGTTCAGAGTTGGGTGCAGTGTTCAGAGTTGGGAGCAGTGTTCAGAGTTGAGAGCAGTATTCAGAGTTGGGTGCAGTGTTCAGAGTTGGGAGCAGTGTTCAGAGTTGGGAGCATTGTTCAGAGTTGGGAGCAATGTTCAGAGTTGGGAGCATGGTTCAGTGTTGGGAGCAGTGTTCACAGTTGGGAGCAGTTTTGGATGTTTAGAGAGTGTTGAATGTTTGGAGCAATGTTGAGCATTTGGAGCAGTGTTCAGCGTTGGCAGCAGTGTACAGCGTTTGAAGCAGTGTTCAGCGTTGGGAGCAGTGTTCAGAGTTGGGAGCAGTGTTCTGAGTTGGGACCAATGGTCAATGTTTGGAGCTCTGTTCAGAGTTGATGAGCCGTGTTGGACATTTGGAGCAGTGTTGATTGTTTGGAGCAGTGTTTAGTCTTTGGAGCAGTCTTGAGCGTTTGGAGCATTGTTGAACTTTTGGAGCAGTGTCGAGTGTTTAGTGCCGTGTTGAGTGTTTGGAGCAGTGTTCAGTGTTTGGAGCAGTGATGATTGTTTGGAGCAGTGTTGAGCGTTTGGAGCAGTGTTGGGCGTTTGGAGCAGTTTTGATAGTTTGGCGCAGAGTTCAACGTTTGGATCAGTGTTGATTGTTTGGAGCTGTGTCGAGATTCTGGAGCAGTGTTGAGTGTTTGGTGCAGCGTTGAGTGTTTGGAGCAACGTTCAGCATTTGGAGCAGTGTTGAGCGTTTGGAGCACTGTTTACTTTTTAGAGCAATGTTGAGCATTTGGAGCGGTGTTCAGAGTTGGGAGCAATGTTCAGAGTTGGGAGCAGTGTTCGGAGTTGGGAGCAGTGTTCAGAGTTTGGAGCAGTGTTCAGAGTTTGGAGCAGTGTTCAGAGTTGGGAGCAGTGTTCAGAGTTGGGACAGTATTTAGAGTTGGGAGCAATGTTCAAGGTTTGGAGCTGTGTTCAGAGCTGGGAGCAATGTCCCGAGTGGGGAGCAGTGTTCAGAGTTGGGACCAATATTCAAAGTTTGGAGCTCTGTTCAGAGTTGTTGAGCTGTGTTGGACATTTGGAGCAGTGTTGATTGTTTGGAGCAGTGTTTAGTCTTTGGAGCAGTCTTGAGCGTTTGGAGCATTGTTGAACTTTTGGAGCAGTGTCGAGTGTTTGGTGCCGTGTTGAGTGTTTGGCGCAGTGTTCAGTGTTTGGAGCAGTGTTCAGAGTTTGGAGCAGTCTTAAGAGTTTAAAGCAGTCCTCTGAATTTGAAGCCGTGTTCAGAGTATGGAGCCGTGTACAGAGTTTGGAGCCGTGTTCAGAGTTTGTAGCCGTGTTCAGAGTTTGTAGCCATGTTCAGAGTTTTGAGCCGTATTCAGAGTTTGGTGCAGTGTTCAGAGTTGGGACCAGTGTTCAGTGTTGGGACCAGTGTTCAGAGTTTGGAGCAGTGTTTAGAGTTTGGATCAGTGTTCAGAGTTTGACGCAGTGTTCAGAGTTGGTAGCAGTTTTGGACGTTTGGAGCAGTGCTGAGTGTTTGGAGCAACTTTGAGCATTTGGAGCAGTCATCAGAGTTGGGAGCAGTGTTAAGCGTTGGAGCAGAGATCAGAGTTGGGACAAAGTTCAGAGTTGGGACAGTGTTCCTAGTTGGGACAGTGTTCAGATTTGGGACAGTGTTCAGAGTTGGGTCAGTGTTCAGAGTTGGGAGCATTGTACCGAGTTGGGACAGTGTTCAGAGTTGGGACAGTGTTCAGATTTGGGACAGTGTTCAGAGTTGGGACAGTGTTAAGAGTTGGGACAGTGTTCAGAGTTGGGACAGTGTTCAGAGTTGGGACAGTGTTCAGGGTAGGGAGCAGTGTTCAGAGTTGGGTGCAGCGTTCAGAGTTGGGACAGTATTTAGAATTGGGAGCAATGTTTAAGGTTTGGAGCTGTGTTCCGAGTTGGGAGCAGTTTTGGAAATTTGGAGCAGTGTTTAGTGTTTGGAGCAGTGCTCAGTGTTTGGAGCAGTGTTTTGTGTTTGGTGCAGTGTTGATTGTTAGGAGCAGTGTTGAGCGTTTGAAGCAGTGTTGAACTTTTGGAGCAGTTTTGAGTGCTTGGAGCTGTGTTTAGCGTTTGGAGCAGTTTTGAGCGTTTGGAGCAGTGTTGAGTGTGTGGAGCAGTGTTATGTGTTTGGAGCAGTGTTGATTGTTTGGAGCAATGTTGAACATTTGGAGCAGTCTTCAGAGATTGAAGCAGTGGTCAGCGTTGGGAGCAGTGTTCAGAGTTGGGACAGTGTTCAGGGTTGCGACAGTGTTCAGAGCTGGGAGCAGTGTTCAGAGTTGGGACAGCGTTGGACATTTGGAGCAGTGTTGATCGTTTTGAGCAGTGTTCAGTGATTGGAGCACTGTTCAGCGTTTGGAGCAGTCTTCAGTGTTTGGAGCCGTCGGCTGAGTTTGGAGCCATGGTCAGAGTTGGGTGCAGTGTTTAGAGTTTGGAGCAGTGTTCCGAGCTAGGAGCAGTGTTCAGAGTGTGGAGCAGTGTTCAGCTTTCGGAGCAGTGTTCAGAGTTGGGTGCGGAGTTCAGAGTTGGGAGCAGTGTTCAGAGTTGAGAGCGGTATTCAGAGTTGGGAGCAATGTTCAGAGTTCGGAGCATGGTTCAGAGTTGGGAGCAGTGTCACAGTTGGGAGCAGTTTTGGATGTTTAGAGCAGTGTTGAGTGTTTGGAGCAATGTTGTGCATTTGGAGCAGTGTTCAGCATTGGCAACTTTGTTCAGCGTTGGGAGCAGTGTTCAGCGTTGGGAGCAGTCATCAGAGTTGGGAGCAGAGTTCAGAGTTTGGAGCAGTGTTCAGAGTTTGGAGCAGTGCTCAGAGTTGGCAGCAGTGTTCAGAGTTTGGACAGTATTTAGAGTTGGGAGCAATGTTCAAGGTTTGGAGCAATGTCACGAGTTGGGAGCAATTTCCCGAGTTGGGAGCAGTGTTCAGAGTTGGGACCAATGGTCAATGTTTGGAGCTCTGTTCAGAGTTGGTGAGCAGTGTTGGACATTTGGAGCAGTGTTGATTGTTTGGAGCAGTGTTTAGTCTTTGGAGCAGTCTTGAGCGTTTGGAGCATTGTTGAACTTTTGGAGTAGTGTCGAGTGTTTACTGCCATGTTGAGTGTTTGGAGCAGTGTTCAGTGTATGGAGCTGTGTTCAGAGTTTGGAGCAGTGTTCAGAGTTTGGAACAGTGTTCAGAGTTTGGAGTAGTGTTTAGAGTTTGGAGCAGTGTTCAGTGTATGGTGTAGTGTTCAGTGTTTGGAGCAGTGTTCAGTGTTGGGACAGTATTTAGAGTTGGGAGTAATGTTCAAGGTTTGGAGTTTAGTTCAGAGTTGGGAGCAGTGTTTGACATTTGGAGCATTGTTGAGTGTTTGGAGCAGTGATGATTGTTTGTAGCAGTGCTAAGCGTTTGGAGCAGTGTTGAGCATTTGGCGCAGTGTTCAACGTTTGGAGCAGCGTTGAGTGTTTGGAGCAGTGTCGAGCGTTTGGAGCAGTGTTGAGTGTTTGGAACAGCGTTGAGTGTTTGGAGCAACGTTCAGCATTTGGAGCAGTGTTGAGCGTTTGGAGCAGTGTTGACAGTTTAGAGCAATTGTTGAGCATTTGGAGCAGTGTTCAGAGTTGTGATCGGTGTTCAGAGTTGGGATCAGTGTTCAGAGTTGGGAGCAGTGTTCAGAGTTGGGAGCAGTGTTCAGAGTTGGGAGCAGTGTTCAGAATTGGGAGCAGTGTTCAGAGTTGGGAGCAGTGTTCAGAGTTGGGTGCTGTGTTCACAGTTGGGACAGTATTTTGAGTTGGGAGCAATGTTCAAGGTTTGGAGCTGCTTTCCGAATTGGGAGCAGTATTGGACATTTGGAGCAGTGTTGAGTGTTTGGATCAGTGCTGAGTGTTTGGAACAGTGTTTTGTGTTTGGTGCAGTGTGGATTGTTAGGAGCAGTGTTGAGCGTTTGAAGCAGTGTTGAACTTTTGGAGCAATTTTGAGTGCTTGGAGCTGTGTAGAGCGTTTGGATCAGTGTTGAGCGTTTGGAGCAGTGTTGAGTGTGTGGAGCAGTGTTATGTGTTTGGAGCAGTGTTGATTGTTTGGAGCAATTTTGAGCATTTGGAGCAGTCTTCAGAGATTGAAGCAGTGGTCAGCGTTGGGAGCAGTTTTCAGAGTTGGGTGCAGTGTTCAGATTTGGGAGCAGTGTTCAGAGTTGTGACAGTGTTCAGAGTTGTGACAGTTTTCAGAGTTGGGAGCAGTGTTCAGAGTTGGGACAGTGTTGGATATTTGGAGCAGTGTTGATCGTTTTGAGCAGTGTTCAGTGATTGGAGCACTGTTCAGCGTTTGGAGCAGTCTTCCGAGTTTGGAACCGTGGTCAGTGCTTGGCGCCGTGGTCAGAGTTGGGTTCAGTGTTTAGAGTTTGGAGCAGTGTTCCGAGTTGGGAGCAGTGTTCAGAGTGTGGAGCAGTGTTCAGCTTTCGGAGCAGTGTTCAGAGTTGGCTGCAGAGTTCAGAGTTGGGAGCAGTGTTGAGAGTTGAGAGCAGTATTCAGAGTTGGGAGCAGTGTTCAGAGTTGGGAGCAGTGTTCAGAGTTAGGAGCAATGTTCAGAATTCGGAGCATGGTTCAGCGTTGGGAGCAGTGTCACAGTTGGGAGCAGTTTTGAATGTTTAGAGCAGTGTTGAGTGTTTGGAGCAATGTTGAGCATTTGGAGCAGTGTTCAGCATTGACCACATTGTTCAGTGTTGGGATCAGTGTTCAGCGTTGGGAGCAGTCTTCAGAGTTGGGAGCAGAGTTCGGAGTTTGGTGCAGTGTTCAGAGTTTGGAGCAGTGCTCAGAGTTGGCAGCAGTGTTCAGAGTTGGGACCAATGGTCAATGTTCGGAGCTCTGTTCAGAGTTGGTGACCAGTGTTGGACATTTGGAGCAGCATTGATTGTTAGGAGCAGTGTTTAGTCTTTGGAGCAGTCTTGAGCGTTTGGAGCATTGTTGAACTTTTGGAGCAGTTTCGAGTGTTTACTGCCGTGTTGAGTGTTTGGAGCAGTGTTCAGTGTTTGGAGCAGCGTTCAGAGTTTGGAGCAGTGTTCAGAGATTGGAGCAGTGTTCAGAGTTTGAAGGAACTTTGAGCATTTGGAGCAGTCGTCAGAGTTGTGAGCAGTGTTCAGCGTTGGGAGCAGAGTTCAGAGTATGGACACAGTTCAGAGTTGGGAGCATTGCTCAGTGATTGGTGTCGTGCACAGAATTTGGAGCAGTGTTCAGAGCTTGGAGCAGTGTTCAGAGTTTGCAGCAGTGTTCAGAGTTTGGAGCAGTGTTCAGAGTTTGGAGCAGTGTTCAGAGTTTGGAGCAGTGTTCAGAGTTTGGTGCAGTGTTCAGAGTTTGGAGCAGTGTTGAGAGTTTGGAGCAGTGTTGAGAGTTTGGAGCAGTGTTGAGAGTTTGGAGCAGTGTTCAGAGATTGGAGCAGTGTTCAGAGTTGGGAGCAGTGTTCAGAGTTGGGATAAGTGTTCAGAGTTGGGATAAGTGTTCAGAGATTGGAGCAGTGTTCAGAGTTGGGACAGTATTTAGAGTTGGGGGCAATGTTCAGGGTTTGGAGCTGCGTTCCGAGTTGGGAGCAGTTTTGGACATTTGGAGCAGTGTTGAGTGTTTGAAGCAGTGCGGAGTGTTTGGAGCAGTGTTGAGTGTTTGGTGAAGTGTTCAGTGTTCGGAGCAGTGTTGAGCGTTTGGAGCAGTGTTGAACGTTTGGAGCAGTTTTGAGTGCTTGGAGCTGTGTTGAGCGTTTGGAGCAGAGTTGAGTGTATGGAGCAGTGTTATGTGTTTGGAGCAGTGTTGATTGTTTGGAGCAATGTTGAGCATTTGCAGCAGTCTTTAGATTTTGAAGCAGTGGTCAGAGTTGAGACAGTGTTCAGAGTTGCGACAGTGTTCAGAGTTGGGAGCAGTGTTCACAGTTCGGACAGTGTTGGACATTTGGAGCAGTGTTGATCGTTTTGAGCAGTATTCAGTGATTGGAGCTCTGTTCTGCGTTTGGAGCAGTCTTCAGAGTTTGGAGCCGTGGTCAGAGTTTGGAGCCGTGGTCAGAGTTGGGTGCAGTGTTTAGAGTTTGGAGCAGTGTTCCGAGTTGGGAGCAGTGTTCAGAGTGTGGAGCAGTGTTCAGATTTCGGTGCAGTGTTCAGAGTTGAGGGCAGTGTTCAGAGTTGGGAGCAGTGTTCAGAGTTGAGAGCAGTATTCAGAGTTGGGAGCAGTGTTCAGAGTTGGGAGCAGTGTTCAGAGTTGGGAGCAATGTTCAGAGTTTTGAGCATGGTTCAGAGTTGGGAGCAGTGTTCACAGTTGGGAGCAGTTTTGGGAGTTTAGAGCAGTGTTGAGTGTTTGGAGCAATGTTGAGCATTTGGAGCAGTTTTCAGCGTTGGCAGCATTGTTCAGCGTTGGGAGCAGTGTTCAGTGTTGGGAGCAGTCTTCAGAGTTTATAGCACAGTTCAGAGTTTGGAGCAGTGTTCAGAGTTTGGAGCAGTGATCAGAGTTGGGAGCAGTGTTCAGAGTTGGGACAGTATTTAGAGTTGGGAGCAATGTTCACGATTTGGAGCTGTGTTCAGAGTTGGGAGCAATGTCACGAGTTGGGAGCAGTGTTCAGAGTTGGGAACAATGTTCAAATGTTGGAGCTCTGTTCAGAGTTGTTGAGCAGTGTTGGACATTTGGAGCAGTGTTGATTGTTTGGAGCAGTGTTGATTGTTTGGAGCAGTGTTTAGTCTTTGGAGCAGTCTTGAGCGTTTGGAGCATTGTTGAACGTTTGGAGCAGTGTCGAGTGTTTACTGCCATGTTGAGTGTTTGGAGCAGTGTTCAGTGTTTGGAGCTGTGTTCAGAGTTTGGAGCAGTGTTCAGAGTTTGGAGCAGTGTTCAGAGTTTGGAGTAGTGTTTAGAGTTTGGAGCAGTGTTCAGAGTATGGTGTAGTGTTCAGTGTTTGGAGCAGTGTTCAGTGTTGGGACAGTATTTAGAGTTGGGAGTAATGTTCAAGGTTTGGAGTTTAGTTCAGAGTTGGGAGCAGTGTTTGACATTTGGAGCATTGTTGAGTGTTTGGAGCAGTGATGATTGTTTGTAGCAGTGCTAAGCGTTTGGAGCAGTGTTGAGCATTTGGCGCAGTGTTCAACGTTTGGAGCAGTGTTGAGTGTTTGGAGCAGTGTCGAGCGTTTGGAGCAGTGTTGAGTGTTTGGAACAGCGTTGAGTGTTTGGAGCAACGTTCAACATTTGGAGCAGTGTTGAGCGTTTGGAGCAGTGTTGACAGTTTAGAGCAATTGTTGAGCATTTGGAGCAGTGTTCAGAGTTGTGATCGGTGTTCAGAGTTGGGATCAGTGTTCAGAGTTGGGAGCAGTGTTCAGAGTTGGGAGCAGTTTTCAGAGTTGGGAGCAGTGTTCAGAATTGGGAGCAGTGTTCAGAGTTGGGAGCAGTGTTCAGAGTTGGGTGCTGTGTTCACAGTTGGGACAGTATTTTGAGTTGGGAGCAATGTTCAAGGTTTGGAGCTGTTTTCCGAATTGGGAGCAGTATTGGACATTTGGAGCAGTGTTGAGTGTTTGGAACAGTGTTTCGTGTTTGGTGCAGTGTTGATTGTTAGGAGCAGTGTTGAGCGTTTGAAGCAGTGTTGAACTTTTGGAGCAATTTTGAGTGCTTGGAGCTGTGTAGAGCGTTTGGATCAGTGTTGAGCGTTTGGAGCAGTGTTGAGTGTGTGGAGCAGTGTTATGTGTTTGGAGCAGTGTTGATTGTTTGGAGCAATGTTGAGCATTTGGAGCAGTCTTCAGAGATTGAAGCAGTGGTCAGCGTTGGGAGCAGTTTTCAGAGTTGGGTGCAGTGTTCAGATTTGGGAACAGTGTTCAGAGTTGTGACATTGTTCAGAGTTGCGACAGTTTTCAGAGTTGGGAGCAGTGTTCAGAGTTGGGACAGTGTTGGATATTTGGAGCAGTGTTGATCGTTTTGAGCAGTGTTCAGTGATTGGAGCACTGTTCAGCGTTTGGAGCAGTCTTCCGAGTTTGGAACCGTGGTCAGTGTTTGGCGCCGTGGTCAGAGTTGGGTTCAGTGTTTAGAGTTTGGAGCAGTGTTCCGAGTTGGCAGCAGTGTTCAGAGTGTGGAGCAGTGTTCAGCTTTCGGAGCAGTGTTCAGAGTTGGCTGCAGAGTTCAGAGTTGGGAGCAGTGTTGAGAGTTGAGAGCAGTATTCAGAGTTGGGAGCAGTGTTCAGAGTTGGGAGCAGTGTTCAGAGTTAGGAGCAATGTTCAGAATTCGGAGCATGGTTCAGCGTTGGGAGCAGTGTCACAGTTGGGAGCAGTTTTGAATGTTTAGAGCAGTGTTGAGTGTTTGGAGCAATGTTGAGCATTTGGAGCAGTGTTCAGCATTGGCCACATTGTTCAGCGTTGGGATCAGTGTTCAGCGTTGGGAGCAGTCTTCAGAGTTGGGAGCAGAGTTCAGAGTTTAGTGCAGTGTTCAGAGTTTGGAGCAGTGCTCAGAGTTGGCAGCAGTGTTCAGAGTTGGGACAGTATTTAGAGTTGGGAGCAATGTTCAAGGTTTGGAGCTGTGTTCAGAGTTGGGAGCAATTTCCCGAGTTGGGAGCAGTGTTCAGAGTTGGGACCAATGGTCAATGTTTGGAGCTCTGTTCAGAGTTGGTGACCAGTGTTGGACATTTGGAGCAGTATTGATTGTTAGGAGCAGTGTTTAGTCTTTGGAGCAGTCTTGAGCGTTTGGAGCATTGTTGAACTTTTGGAGCAGTGTCGAGTGTTTACTGCCGTGTTGAGTGTTTGGAGCAGTGTTCAGTGTTTGGAGCAGCGTTCAGAGTTTGGAGCAGTGTTCAGAGATTGGAGCAGTGTTCAGAGTTTGGAGGAACTTTGAGCATTTGGAGCAGTCGTCAGAGTTGTGAGCAGCGTTCAGCGTTGGGAGCAGAGTTCAGAGTATGGACACAGTTCAGAGTTGGGAGCATTGCTCAGTGATTGGTGTCGTGTACAGAGTTTGGAGCAGTGTTGAGAGTTAGGAGTAGTGTTCAGAGTTTGGTGCAGTGTTCAGAGTTTGGAGCAGTGTTGAGAGTTTGGAGCAGTGTTGAGAGTTTGGAGCAGTGTTGAGAGTTTGGAGCAGTGTTCAGAGATTGGAGCAGTGTTCAGAGTTGGGAGCAGTGTTCAGAGTTGGGATAAGTGTTCAGAGTTGGGATAAGTGTTCAGAGTTGGGAGCAGTGTTCAGAGTTGGGACAGTATTTAGAGTTGGGGGCAATGTTCAAGGTTTGGAGCTGCGTTCCGAGTTGGGAGCAGTGTTGGACATTTGGAGCAGTGTTGGGTGTTTGAAGCATTGCTGAGTGTTTGGAGCAGTGTTGAGTGTTTGGTGAAGTGTTCAGTGTTCGGAGCAGTGTTGAGCGTTTGGAGCAGTGTTGAACGTTTGGAGCAGTTTTGAGTGCTTGGAGCTGTGTTGAGCGTTTGGAGCAGAGTTGAGTGTATGGAGCAGTGTTATGTGTTTGGAGCAGTGTTGATTGTTTGGAGTAATGTTGAGCATTTGCAGCAGTCTTTAGATTTTGAAGCAGTGGTCAGAGTTGAGACAGTGTTCAGAGTTGCGACAGTGTTCAGAGTTGGGAGCAGTGTTCACAGTTCGGACAGTGTTGGACATTTGGAGCAGTGTTGATCGTTTTGAGCAGTATTCAGTGATTGGAGCTCTGTTCTGCGTTTGGAGCAGTCTTCAGAGTTTGGAGCCGTGGTCAGAGTTTGGAGCCGTGGTCAGAGTTGGGTGCAGTGTTTAGAGTTTGGAGCAGTGTTCCGAGTTGGGAGCAGTGTTCAGAGTGTGGAGCAGTGTTCAGATTTCGGAGCAGTGTTCAGAGTTGAGTGCAGTGTTCAGAGTTGGGAGCAGTGTTCAGAGTTGAGAGCAGTATTCAGAGTTGGGAGCAGTGTTCAGAGTTGGGAGCAGTGTTCAGAGTTGGGAGCAATGTTCAGAGTTTTGAGCATGGTTCAGAGTTGGGAGCAGTGTTCACAGTTGGGAGCAGTTGTGGGAGTTTAGAGCAGTGTTGAGTGTTTGGAGCAATGTTGAGCATTTGGAGCAGTGTTCAGCGTTGGCAGCATTGTTCAGCGTTGGGAGCAGTGTTCAGTGTTGGGAGCAGTCTTCAGAGTTTATAGCACAGTTCAGAGTTTGGAGCAGTGTTCAGAGTTTGGAGCAGTGATCAGAGTTGGGAGCAGTGTTCAGAGTTGGGACAGTATTTAGAGTTGGGAGCAATGTTCACGATTTGGAGCTGTGTTCAGAGTTGGGAGCAATGTCACGAGTTGGGAGCAGTGTTCAGAGTTGGGAACAATGTTCAAAGTTTGGAGCTCTGTTCAGAGTTGTTGAGCAGTGTTGGACATTTGGAGCAGTGTTGATTGTTTGGGGCAGTGTTGAGTCTTTGGAACAGTATTGAGCGTTTGGAGTAGTCTTGAGCGTTTGGAGAATTGTTGAACTTTTTGAGCAGTGTCGAGTGTTTAGTGCCGTGTTGAGTATTTGGAGCAGTGTTCAGTGTTTGGAGCAGTGTTCAGAGTTTGGAGCAGTCTTAAAAGTTTAAAGCAGTCCTCTGAATTTGAAGCCATGTTCAGAGTTTGGAGCCGTGTTCAGAGTTTGGAGCCGTGTTCAGAGTTTGTAGCCGTGTTCAGAATTTTTAGCCGTGTTCAGAGTTTTGAGCCGTATTCAGTGTTTGGAGCAGTGTTCAGATTTCGGACCAGTGTTCAGTGTTGGGACCAGTGTTCATAGTTTGGAGCAGTGTTCAGAGTTTGGAACAGTGTTCAGAGTTTGACGCAGTGTTCAGATTTGGGAGCAGTTTTGGACGTTTGGAGCAGTGCTGAGTGTTTGGAGCAACTATGAGCATTTGGAGCAGTCGTCAGAGTTGTGAGCAGTGTTCAGTGTTGGGAGCAGAGTTCAGAGTTGGGACAGAGTTCAGAGTTGGGTGCATTTCTCAGTGATTGGAGTCGTGTTCATAATTTGGAGCAGTGTTCAGAGTTTGGAGCAGTGTTCAGAGTTTGGAGCAGTGTTCAGAGTTTGGAGCAGTGCTCAGAGTTTGGTGCAGTGTTCAGAGTTTGGACCATGTTGAGAGTTTGGAGCAGTGTTCAGAGTTTGGAGCAGTGTTGAGAGTTTGGAGCAGTGTTCAGAGTTTGGAGCAGTGTTCAGAGTTTGGAGCAGTGTTCAGAGTATGGAGCAGTGTTCAGTGTTGGGAGCAGCGTTCAGAGTTGGGACAGTACTTAGAGTTGGGAGTAATGTTCATGGTTTGGAGCTTAGTTCAGAGTTGGGAGCAGTATTGGACATTTGGAGCAGTGTTGAGTGCTTGGAGCAGTGATGATTGTTTGTAGCAGTGCTGAGCGTTCGGAGCAGTGTTGAGCGTTTGGCGCAGTGTTCAACGTTTGGAGCAGTGTTGAGTGTTTTGAGCATTGTCGAGCGTTTGGAGCAGTTTTGATTGTTTGGAGCAGCGTTGAGTGTTAGGAGCAACGTTCAGCATTTGGAGCAGTGTTGAGCGTTTGGAGCAGTGTTGACTGTTTAGAGCAATGTTGAGCATTTGGAGCAGTGTTCAGAGTTGTATTCTGGTTCAGATTTGGGAGCAGTTTTCAGAGTTGGGACAGTGTTCAGAGTTGGGAGCAGTGTTCAGATTTGGGAGCAGTGTGCAGAGTTGGGAGCAGTGTTCAGAGTTGGTAGCAGTGTTCGGAGGTGGGAGCAGTGTTCAGAGTTGGGAGCAGTGTTCAGAGTTTGGAGCAGTGTTCAGAGTTGGGAGTAGTGTTCAGAGTTGGGAGCAGTGTTCAGAGTTGGGACAGTGTTCAGAGTTGGGACAGTGTTCTGAGTTGGGACAGTGTTCAGAGTTGGGACAGTGTTCAGAGTTGGGAGCAGTGTTCAGAGTTGGGAGCAATGTTCAGAGTTGGGACAGTATTTAGAGTTGGGAGCAATGTTCAAGATTTGGAGCAGTGTTCCGAGTTGGGAGCAGTGTGGAACATTTGGAGCAGTGTTGAGTGTTTGGAGCAATGTTGAGTGTTTGGAGCCGTGTTGAATGTTTGGTGCAGTGTAGATTGTTCGGAGCAGTGTTGAGCGTTTGGAGCAGTGTTGAAAGTTTGGAGCAGCTTTGAGTGCTTGGAGCAGTGTTGAGCGTTTGGAGCGGTGTTGAGCGTTTGGAGCAGTGTTGAGTGTGTGGAGCAGTGTTGTGTGTTTGGAGCAGTGTTGATTGTTTGGAGCAATGTTGAGCATTTGCAGCAGTCTTCAGAGTTTGAAGCAGTGTTCAGAGTTGGGAGCAGTGTTCAGAGTTGGGAGCAGTGTTCAGAGTTGGGAGCAGTATTCAGTGTTGGGAGAAGTGTTCAGAGTTGGGAGCAGTGTTCAGAGTTGGGATCAGTGTTCAGAGTTGTGACAGTGTTGGACATTTGGAGCAGTGTTGATCGTTTTGAGCAGTGTTCAGTGATTGGAGCTCTGTTCTGCGTTTGGAGCAGTCTTCAGAGTTTGGAGCCGTGGTCAGAGTTTGGAGCCGTGGTCAGAGTTGAGTGCAGTGTTTAGAGTTTGGAGCAGTGTTCCGAGTTGGGAGCAGTGTTCAGAGTGTGGAGCAGTGTTCAGATTTCGGAGCAGTGTTCTGAGTTCAGTGCAGTGTTCAGAGTTGGGAGCTGTGTTCCGAGCTGGGAGCAGTGTTGGACATTTGGAGCAGTGTTGAGTGTTTGGAGCCGTGTTGAGTGTTTGGTGCAGTGTTGAGTGTTCGGAGCAGTCTTCATCGTTTGGAGCAGTGTTGAGTGTTTGGAGCAGTGTTGAGTGTTTGGAGCCGTGTTGTGTGTTTGGTGCAGTGTTGAGTGTTCGGAGCAGTGTTCAACGTTTGGAGCAGTGTTGAGTGTTTGGAGTAGTGTCGAGCATTTGGAGCACTGTTGACTGTTTGGAGCAGTGTTGAGTGTTTGGTGCAACGTTCAGCATTTGGAGCAGTGTTGAGCGTTTGGAGCAGTGTCGACTGTTTAGAGCAATGTTGAGCATTTGGAGCAGTGTTCAGAGTTGGGAGCAGTGTTCTGAGTTGGGAGCAGTGTTCAGAGGTGGGAGCAGTGTTCAGAGTTGGGAGCAGTGTTCAGAGTTGTGAGCAGTGTTCAGAGTTGGGAGCAGTGTTCAGAGTTGGGAGCAGTGTTCAGTGTTGGGACAGTGTTCAGAGTTGGGACAGTGTTCAGAGTTCTGAGCAGTGTTCAAAGTTGGGTGCAGTGTTCAGAGTTGGGAGCAATGTTCAGAGTTGGGAGCATTTTTCAGAGTAGGGAGCAGTGTTCAGAGTTGGGAGCAGTGTTCAGAGTTGGGACAGTATTTAGAGTTGGGAGCAATGTTCAAGGTTTGGAGCTCTGTTCAGAGTTGGGAGCAATGTCACGAGTTGGGAGCAGTTTTCAGAGTTGGGACCAATGTTCAAAGTTTGGAGCTCTGTTTAGAGCAGTGTTGAGTGTTTGGAGCAAAGTTGAGCATTTGGAGCAGTGTTCGGCGTTGGCAGCATTGTTCAGCGCCGGGAGCAGTGTTCAGCGTTGGGAGCAGTCTTCTGAGTTGGGAGCAGAGTTCAGAGTTTTGAGCTCTGTTCAGAGTTGGGAGCAATGTCACGAGTTGGGAGCAGTGTTCAGAGTTGGGACCAATGTTCAAAGTTTGGAGCTCTGTTCAGAGTTGTTGAGCAGTGTTGGACATTTGGAGCAGTGTTGATTGTTTGGAGCAGTGTTGAGTCTTTGGAACAGTATTGAGCGATTGGACTTGCCTTGAGCGTTTGGAGCATTGTTGAACTATTTGAGCAGTGTCGAGTGTTTAGTGCCGTGTTGAGTGTTTGGAGCAGTGTCGAGCATTTGGAACACTGTTGACTGTTTGGAGCAGCGTTGAGTGTTTGGAGCAACGTTCAGCATTTGGAGCAGTGTTGAGCGTTTGGAGCAGTGTCGACTGTTTAGAGCAATGTTGAGCATTTGGAGCAGTGTTCAAAGTTGGGATCAGTGTTCAGAGTTGGGAGCAGTGTTCAGAGTTGGGAGCAGTGTTCAGATTTGGGAGCAGTGTTCTGAGTTGGGAGCAGTGTTCTGAGTTGGGAGCAGTGTTCAGAAGTGGGAGCAGTGTTCAGAGTTGGGAGCAGTGTTCAGAGTTGGGAGCAGCGTTCAGAGTTGGGAGCAGTGATCAGAGTTAGGACAGAGTTCAGAGTTTGTACAGTGTTCAGAGTTGGGAGAGTTTTCAGAGTTGGGAGCAGTATTCCGAGTTGGGACAATGTTCAGAGTTGGGACAGTATTCAGAGTTGGGACAGTGTTCAGAGTTCGGAGCAGTGTTCAGAGTTGGGTGCAGTGTTCAGAGTTGGGAGCAATGTTCAGAGTTGGGAGCATTGTTCAGAGTTGGAGCAGTGTTCACAGTTGGGAGCAGTTTTGGAAGTTTAGAGCAGTGTTGAGTGTTTGGAGCAATGTTGAGCATTTGGAGCAGTGTTCTGCGTTGGCAGCATTGTTCAGCTCTGGGAGCAGTGTTCAGCGTTGTGAGCAGTCTTCTGAGTTGGGAGCAGAGTTCAGAGTTTGGAGCAGTGTTCAGAGTTGGGAGCAGTGTTCAGAGTTGGGACAGTACTTAGAGTTGGGAGCAATGTTCAAGGTTTGGAGCTGTGTTCAGAGTTGGGAGCAATGTCAAGAGTTGGGAGCAGTGTTCAGAGTTGGGACCAATGTTCAAAGTTTGGAGCTCTGTTCAGAGTTGTTGAGCATTGTTGGACATTTGGAGCAGTGTTGATTGTTTGGAGCAGTGTTGAGTCTTTGGAACAGTATTGAGCGTTTGGAGTGGTCTTGAGCGTTTGGAGCATTGTTGAACTTTTTGAGCAGTGTCGAGTGTTTAGTGCCGTGTTGAGTGTTTGGAGCAGTGTTCAGTGTTTGGAGCAGTGTTCAGAGTTTGGAGCAGTCTTAAAAGTTTAAAGCAGTCCTCTGAATTTGAAGCCGTGTTCAGAGTTTGGAGCCGTGTTCAGAGTTTGGAGCCTTGTTCAGAGTTTGTAGCCGTGTTCAGAGTTTGTAGCCATGTTCAGAGTTTTGAACCGTATTCAGAGTTTGGAGCAGTGTTCAGTTTTGAGACCAGTGTTCAGTGTTGGGTCCAGTGTTCAGAGTTTGTAGCAGTGTTCAGAGTTTGGAACAGTGTTCAGAGTTTGGAGCAGTGTTCAGATTTGGGAGCAGTTTTGGACGTTTGGAGCAGTGCTGAGTGTTTGGAGCAACTTTGAGCATTTGGGGCAGTAGTCAGAGTTGGGAGCAGTGTTCAGCGTTGGGAGCAGAGTTCAGCGTTGGGACAGAGTTCAGAGTTGTGAGCATTGCTCAGTGATTGGAGTCGGGTTCAGAATTTGGAGCAGTGTTCAGAGTTTGGAGCAGTGTTCAGAGTCTGGAGCAGTGTTCAGAGTTTGGAGCAGTGTTCAGAGATTGGAGCAGTGTTCAGAGTTTGGTGCAGTGTTCAGAGTTTGGAGCAGTGTTGAGAGTTTGGAGCAGTGTTGAGAGTTTGGAGCAGTGTTGAGAGTTTGGAGCAGTGTTCAGAGTTTAGAGCAGTGTTCAGAGTTTGGTGCAGTGTTCAGACTATGGAGTAGTTTTCAGTGTTGGGAGCAGCGTTCAGAGTTGGGACAGTATTTAGAGTTGGGAGTATTGTTCAAGGTTTGGAGCTTAGTTCAGAGTTGGGAGCAATGTTGGACATTTGGAGCAGTGTAGAGTGTTTGGAGCAGTGATGATTGTTGGTAGCAGTGTTCAGCGTTTGGAGCAGTGTTGAGCGTTTGGCGCAGTGTTCAACGTTTGGAGCTGTGTTGAGTGTTTGGAGGAGTGTCGATCGTTTGGAGCAACGTTCAGCATTTGAGGCAGTTTTGAGCGTTTGGAGCAGTGTTGACTGTTTAGAACAATGTTGAGCATTTGGAGCAGTGTTTAGAGTTGGGTTCTGGTTCAGATTTGGGAGCAGTGTTCAGAGTTGGGACAGTGTTCAGAGTTGGGAGCAGTGTTCAGATTTGGGAGCAGTGTGCAGAGTTGGGAGCAGTGTTCAGAGTTGGGAGCAGTGTTCAGAGGTGGGAGCAGTGTTCAGAGTTGGGAGCAGTTTTCAGAGTTGGGAGCAGTGTTCAGAGTTGGGAGCAGTGTTCAGAGCTGGGAGCAGTGTTCAGAGTTGGGACAGTGTTCAGAGTTGGGACAGTGTTCTGAGTTGGGACAGATTTCAGAGTTGGCACAGTGTTCAGAGTTGGGACAGTGTTCAGAGTGGGGAGCAGTTTTCCGAGTTGGGACAGTGTTCTGAGTTAGGATAGTGTTCAGAGTTGGGACAGTGTTCAGAGTTGGGACAGTGTTCAGAGTTGGGACAGTGTTCAGAGTTGGGAGCAGTGTTCAGATTTGGGAGCAGTGTGCAGAGTTGGGAGCAGTGTTCAGAGTTGGGAGCAGTGTTCAGAGGTGGGAGCAGTGTTCAGAGTTGGGAGCTGTGTTTAGAGTTGGGAGCAGTGTTCAGAGTTGGGAGCAGTGTTCAGAGCTGGGAGCAGTGTTCAGAGTTGGGACAGTGTTCAGAGTTGGGACAGTGTTCTGAGTTGGGACAGATTTCAGAGTTGGCACAGTGTTCAGAGTTGAGACAGTGTTCAGAGTGGGGAGCAGTTTTCCGAGTTGGGACAGTGTTCTGAGTTGGGATAGTGTTCAGAGTTGGGACAGTGTTCAGAGTTGGGACAGTGTTCAGAGTTGGGACAGTGTTCAGAGTTGGGAGCAGTGTTCAGAGTTGGGAGCAGTGTTCAGAGTTGTGACAGTATTTAGAGTTGGGAGCAATGTTCAAGATTTGGAGCAGTGTTCCGAGTTGGGAGCAGTGTTGGACATTAGGATCAGTGTTGAGTGTTTGGAGCAGTGTTGAGTGTGTGGAGCAGTGTTGTGTGTTTGGAGCAGTGTTGATTGTTTGGAGCATTGTTGAGCATTTGCAGCAGTATTCAGAGTTTGAAGCAGTGGTCAGCATTGTGAGCAGTGTTCAGAGTTGGGAGCAGATTTCAGAGTTGGGAGCAGTGTTCAGAGTTGGGACAGTGTTCAGAGTTGGGACAGTGTTCTGAGTTGGGACAGAGTTGAGAGTTGGTACAGTGTTCAGAGTTGGGAGAGTTTTCAGAGTTGGGAGCAGTGTTCCGAGTTGGGACAGTGTTCAGAGTTGGGACAGTGTTCAGAGTTGGGACATTGTTCAGAGTTGGGACAGTGTTCAGAGTTGGGACAGTGTTCAGAGTTGGGAGCAGTGTTCAGAGTTGGGACAGTGTTCAGAGTTGGGACAGTGTTCAGAGTTGGGACATTGTTCAGAGTTGGGACAGTGTTCAGAGTTGGGACAGTGTTCAGAGTTGGGAGCAGTGTTCAGAGTTGTGAGCTGTGTTCAGAGTTGGGACAGTATTTAGAGTTGGGAGCAATGTTCATGATTTGGAGCTGTGTTCCGAGTTGGGAACAGTGTTGTACATTTGGAGCAATGTTGAGTGTTTGGAGCAGTGCTGAGTGTTTGGAGCCGTGTTGAGTGTTTGGTGCAGTGTTCAGTGTTCGGAGCAGTGTTGAGCATTTGGAGCAGTGTTGAACGTTTGGAGCAGTTTTGAGTGCTTGGAGCAGTGTTGAGCGTTTGGAGCAGTGTTGGCTGTGTGGAGCAGTGTTGTGTGTTTGGAGCAGTGTTTATTGTTTGGTGCAATGTTGATCATTTGCAGCAGTCTTCAGAGTTTGAAGCAGTGGTCAGCGTAGGGAGCAGTGTTCAGAGTTGGGAGCAGTGTTCAGAGTTGGGAGCAGTGTTCAGAGTTGGGAGCAGTGTTCAGAGTTGGGAGCAGTGTTCAGAGTTGGGATCAGTGTTCAGAGTTGTGACAGTGTTGGACATTTGGAGCAGTGTTGATCGTTTTGAGCAGTGTTCAGTGATTGGAGCTCTGTTCTGCGTTTGGAGCAGTCTTCAGAATTTGGAGCCGTGGTCAGAGGTTGGAGCCGTGGTCAGAGTTGCGTGCAGTGTTTAGAGTTTGGAGCAGTGTTCCGAGTTGGGAGCAGTGTTCAGAGTGTGGATCAGTGTTCAGATTTCGGTGCAGTGTTCTGAGTTCAGTGCAGTGTTCAGAGTTGGGAGCATTGCTCAGAGTTGGGAGCAGTGTTGGACATTCGGAGCAGTGTTGAGTGTTTGGAGTAGTGTCGAGAATTTGGAGCACTGTTGACTGTTTGGAGCAGCGATGAGTGTTTGGAGCAACGTTCAGCATTTGGAGCAGTGTTGAGCGTTTCGAGCAGTGTCGACTGTTTAGAGCAATGCTGAGCATTTGGAGCTGTGTTCAGAGTTGGGAGCAGTGTTCAGAGTTGGGAGCAGTGTTCAGAGTTGGGAGCAGTGTTCAGATTTGGGAGCAGTGTTCTGAGTTGGGAGCAGTGTTCAGAGGTGGGAGCAATGTTCAGAGTTGGGAGCAGTGTTCAGAGTTGTGAGCAGTGTTCAGAGTTGGGAGCAGTGTTCAGAGTTGGGAGCAGTGTTCAGAGATGGGACAGTGTTCAGAGTTGTGAGCATTGATCAGTGATTGGAGTCGGGTTCAGAATTTGGAGCAGTGTTCAGAGTTTGGAGCAGTGTTCAGAGTTTGGAGCAGTGTTCAGAGTTTGGAGCAGTGTTCAGAGATTGGAGCAGTGTTCAGAGTTTGGTGCAGTGTTCAGAGTTTGGAGCAGTGTTCAGAGTTTGGAGCAGTGTTCACAGTTTGGTGCAGTGTTCAGAGTATGGAGTAGTGTTCAGTGTTGGGAGCAGTGTTCAGAGTTGGGACAGTATTTAGAGTTGGAAGTAATGTTCAAGGTTTGGAGCTTAGTTCTGAGTTGGGAGCAGTGTTGGAGATTTGGAGCAGTGTTGAGTGTTTGGAGCAGTGATGATTGTTTGTAGCAGTGTTTTGCGTTTGGAGCAGTGTTGAGCGTTTGGCGCAGTGTTCAACATTTGGAGCAGTGTTGAGTGTTTGGAGCAGTGTCGAGCGTTTGCAGCTGTGATGAGTGTTCGCAGAAGCGTTGAGTGTTTGGAGAAACGTTCAGCATTTGGAGCAGTGTTGAGCGTTTGGAGCAGTGTTGACTGTTTAGAGCAATGTTGAGCATTTGGAGCAGTGTTCAGAGTTGGGATCAGTGGTCAGAGTTTGGAGCAGTGTTCGAATTATGGAGCAGTGTTCAGTGTTGGGAGCAGAGTTCAGAGTTGGGACAGTACTTAGAGTTGGGAGTAATGTTAATGGTTTGGATCTTAGTTCAGAGTTGGGAGCAGTATTGGACATTTGGAGCAGTGTTGAGTGCTTGGAGCAGTGACGATTGTTTGTAGCAGTGCTGAGCGTTCGGAGCAGCGTTGAGCGTTTGGCGCAGTTTTCAACGTTTGGAGCAGTGTTGAGTGTTTGGAGCAGTGTCGAGCGTTTGGAGCAGTGTTGATTGTTTGGAGCAGCGTTGAGTGTTTGGAGCAACGTTCAGCATTTGAGGCAGTGTTGAGCGTTTGGAGCAGTGTTGACTGTTTAGAGCAATGTTGAGCATTTGGAGCAGTGTTCAGAGTTGGGTTCTGGTTCAGATTTGGGAGCAGTGTTCAGAGTTGGGACAGTGTTCAGAGTTGGGAGCAGTGTTCAGATTTGGGAGCAGTGTGCAGAGTTGGGAGCAGTGTTCAGAGTTGGGAGCAGTGTTCAGAGGTGGGAGCAGTGTTCAGAGCTGGGAGCAGTGTTCAGAGTTGGGACAGTGTTCTTAGTTTGGACAGAGTTCAGAGTTGGCACAGTGTTCAGAGTTGGGACAGTGTTCAGAGTTGGGAGCAGTTTTCCGAGTTGGGACAGTGTTCTGAGTTGGGATAGTGTTCAGAGTTGGGACAGTGTTCAGAGTTGGGACAGTGTTCAGAGTTGGGAGCAGTGTTCAGAGTTGGGAGCAGTGTTCAGAGTTGGGACAGTATTTAGAGTTGGGTGCAGTGTTCTGAGTTGGGAGCAGTGTTCAGAGGTGGGAGCAGTGTTCAGAGTTGGGACAGTGTTCAGAGTTGGGACCAGTGTTCAGAGTTGGGAGCAGTGTTCAGAGTTGGGTGCAGTGTTCAGATTTGGGACAGTGTTCAGAGTTGGGACAGTGTTCTGAGTTGGGACAGAGTTCAGAGTTGGTACAGTGTTCAGAGTTGGGAGCAGTGTTCTGAGTTGGGAGCAGTGTTCAGAGCTGGGAGCAGTGTTCAGAGTTGGGACAGTGTTCAGAGTTGGGAGCAGTGTTCAGAGTTGGGAGCAGTGTTCAGATTTGGGACAGTGTTCAGAGTTGGGACAGTGTTCTGAGTTGGGACAGAGTTCAGAGTTGGTACAGTGTTCAGAGTTGGGAGAGTTTTCAGAGTTTGGAGCAGTATTCCGAGTTGGGACAGTGTTCAGAGTTGGGACAGTGTTCAGAGTTGGGACAGTGTTCAGAGTTGGGAGCAGTGTTCAGATTTGGGTGCAGTGTTCAGAGTTGTGAGCAATGTTCAGAGTTGGGAGCATTGTTCAGTGTTGGGAGCAGTGTTCACAGTTGGGAGCAGTTTTGGAAGTTTAGAGCAGTGTTGAGTGTTTGGAGCAATGTTGTGCATTTGAAGCAGTGTTCTGCGTTGGCAGCATTGTTCAGCACTGGGAGCAGTGTTCAGCGTTGGGAGCAGTCTTCTGAGTTGGGAGCAGAGTTCAGAGTTTGGAGCAGTGTTCAGAGTTGGGAGCAGTGTTCAGAGTTGGGACAGTATTTAGAGTTGGGAGCAATGTTCAAGGTTTGGTGCTCTGTTCAGAGTTGGGAGCAATGTCACGAGTTGGGATCAGTGTTCAGAGTTGGGACCAATGTTCATAGTTTGGAGCTCTGTTCAGAGTTGTTGAGCAGTGTTGGACATTTGGAGCAGTGTTGATTGTTTGGAGCAGTGTTGATTCTTTGGATCAGTATTGAGCGTTTGGAGTAGTCTTGAGCGTTTGGAGCATTGTTGAACTTTTTGAGCAGTGTCGAGTGTTTAGTGCCGTGTTGAGTGTTTGGAGCATTGTTCAGTGTTTGGAGCAGTGTTCAGAGTTTGGAGCAGTCTTAATAGTTTAAAGCAGTCCTCTGAATTTGAAGCCGTGTTCAGAGTTTGTAGCCGTGTTCAGAATTTCGAGCCGTGTTCAGAGTTTGTAGCCGTGTTCAGAGTTTGTAGCCGTGTTCAGAGTTTTGAGCCGTATTCAGAGTTTGGAGCAGTGTTCAGTTTTGGGACCAGTGTTCAGTGTTGGGACCAGTGTTCAGAGTTTGGAGCAGTGTTCAGAGTTTGGAACAGTGTTCAGAGTTGACGCAGTGTTCAGATTTGGGAGCAGTTTTGGACGTTTGGAGCAGTGCTGAGTGTTTGGAACAACTTTGAGCATTTGGGCCAGTAGTCAGAGTTGTGAGCAGTGTTCAGTGTTGGGAGCAGAGTTCAGCGTTGGGACAGAGTTCAGAGTTGTGAGCATTGCTCAGTGATTGGAGTCGGGTTCAGAATTTGGAGCAGTGTTCAGAGTTTGGAGCAGTGCTCAGAGTTTTGAGCAGTGTTCAGAGTTTGGAGCAGTGTTCAGAGATTGGAGCAGTGTTCAGAGTTTGGTGCAGTGTTCAGAGTTTGGAGCAGTGTTGAGAGTTTGGAGCAGTGTTCAGAGTTTGGAGCAGTGTTCAGAGTTTGGAGCAGTGTTGAGTGTTTGGAGCAGTGATGATAGTTTGTAGCAGTGTTGAGCGTTTGGAGCAGTGTTGAGCGTTTGGCGCAGTGTTCAGAGTTTGGAGCAGTGTTCACAGTTTGGTGCAGTGTTCAGAGTATGGAGTAGTGTTCAGTGTTGGGAGCAGTGTTCAGAGTTGGGACAGTATTTAGAGTTGGAAGTAATGTTCAAGGTTTGGAGCTTAGTTCTGAGTTGGGAGCAGTGTTGGAGATTTGGAGCAGTGTTGAGTGTTTGGAGCAGTGATGATTGTTTGTAGCAGTGTTTTGCGTTTGGAGCAGTGTTGAGCGTTTGGCGCAGTGTTCAACATTTGGAGCAGTGTTGAGTGTTTGGAGCAGTGTCGAGCGTTTGCAGCTGTGTTGAGTGTTCGCAGAAGCGTTGAGTGTTTGGAGAAACGTTCAGCATTTGGAGCAGTGTTGAGCGTTTGGAGCAGTGTTGACTGTTTAGAGCAATGTTGAGCATTTGGAGCAGTGTTCAGAGTTGGGATCAGTGGTCAGAGTTTGGAGCAGTGTTCGAATTATGGAGCAGTGTTCAGTGTTGGGAGCAGAGTTCAGAGTTGGGACAGTACTTAGAGTTGGGAGTAATGTTAATGGTTTGGATCTTAGTTCAGAGTTGGGAGCAGTATTGGACATTTGGAGCAGTGTTGAGTGCTTGGAGCAGTGACGATTGTTTGTAGCAGTGCTGAGCGTTCGGAGCAGCGTTGAGCGTTTGGCGCAGTGTTCAACGTTTGGAGCAGTGTTGAGTGTTTGGAGCAGTGTCGAGCGTTTGGAGCAGTGTTGATTGTTTGGAGCAGCGTTGAGTGTTTGGAGCAACGTTCAGCATTTGAGGCAGTGTTGAGCGTTTGGAGCAGTGTTGACTGTTTAGAGCAATGTTGAGCATTTGGAGCAGTGTTCAGAGTTGGGTTCTGGTTCAGATTTGGGAGCAGTGTTCAGAGTTGGGACAGTGTTCAGAGTTGGGAGCAGTGTTCAGATTTGGGAGCAGTGTGCAGAGTTGGGAGCAGTGTTCAGAGTTGGGAGCAGTGTTCAGAGGTGGGAGCAGTGTTCAGAGTTGGGAGCAGTGTTCAGAGTTGGGAGCAGTGTTCAGAGTTGGGAGCAGTGTTCAGAGCTGGGAGCAGTGTTCAGAGTTGGAACAGTGTTCAGAGTTGGGACAGTGTTCTTAGTTTGGACAGAGTTCAGAGTTGGCACAGTGTTCAGAGTTGGGACAGTGTTCAGAGTTGGGAGCAGTTTTCCGAGTTGGGACAGTGTTCTGAGTTGGGATAGTGTTCAGAGTTGGGACAGTGTTCAGAGTTGGGACAGTGTTCAGAGTTGGGAGCAGTGTTCAGAGTTGGGAGCAGTGTTCAGAGTTGGGACAGTATTTAGAGTTGGGTGCAGTGTTCTGAGTTGGGAGCAGTGTTCAGAGGTGGGAGCAGTGTTCAGAGTTGGGACAGTGTTCAGAGTTGGGACCAGTGTTCAGAGTTGGGAGCAGTGTTCAGAGTTGGGTGCAGTGTTCAGATTTGGGACAGTGTTCAGAGTTGGGACAGTGTTCAGAGTTGGGACAGAGTTCAGAGTTGGTACAGTGTTCAGAGTTGGGAGCAGTGTTCTGAGTTGGGAGCAGTGTTCAGAGCTGGGAGCAGTGTTCAGAGTTGGGACAGTGTTCAGAGTTGGGAGCAGTGTTCAGAGTTGGGAGCAGTGTTCAGAGTTGGGAGCAGTGTTCAGATTTGGGACAGTGTTCAGAGTTGGGACAGTGTTCTGAGTTGGGACAGAGTTCAGAGTTGGTACAGTGTTCAGAGTTGGGAGAGTTTTCAGAGTTTGGAGCAGTATTCCGAGTTGGGACAGTGTTCAGAGTTGGGACAGTGTTCAGAGTTGGGACAGTGTTCAGAGTTGGGAGCAGTGTTCAGATTTGGGTGCAGTGTTCAGAGTTGTGAGCAATGTTCAGAGTTGGGAGCATTGTTCAGTGTTGGGAGCAGTGTTCACAGTTGGGAGCAGTTTTGGAAGTTTAGAGCAGTGTTGAGTGTTTGGAGCAATGTTGTGCATTTGAAGCAGTGTTCTGCGTTGGCAGCATTGTTCAGCACTGGGAGCAGTGTTCAGCGTTGGGAGCAGTCTTCTGAGTTGGGAGCAGAGTTCAGAGTTTGGAGCAGTGTTCAGAGTTGGGAGCAGTGTTCAGAGTTGGGACAGTATTTAGAGTTGGGAGCAATGTTCAAGGTTTGGTGCTCTGTTCAGAGTTGGGAGCAATGTCACGAGTTGGGATCAGTGTTCAGAGTTGGGACCAATGTTCATAGTTTGGAGCTCTGTTCAGAGTTGTTGAGCAGTGTTGGACATTTGGAGCAGTGTTGATTGTTTGGAGCAGTGTTGATTCTTTGGATCAGTATTGAGCGTTTGGAGTAGTCTTGAGCGTTTGGAGCATTGTTGAACTTTTTGAGCAGTGTCGAGTGTTTAGTGCCGTGTTGAGTGTTTGGAGCATTGTTCAGTGTTTGGAGCAGTGTTCAGAGTTTGGAGCAGTCTTAATAGTTTAAAGCAGTCCTCTGAATTTGAAGCCGTGTTCAGAGTTTGTAGCCGTGTTCAGAATTTCGAGCCGTGTTCAGAGTTTGTAGCCGTGTTCAGAGTTTGTAGCCGTGTTCAGAGTTTTGAGCCGTATTCAGAGTTTGGAGCAGTGTTCAGTTTTGGGACCAGTGTTCAGTGTTGGGACCAGTGTTCAGAGTTTGGAGCAGTGTTCAGAGTTTGGAACAGTGTTCAGAGTTGACGCAGTGTTCAGATTTGGGAGCAGTTTTGGACGTTTGGAGCAGTGCTGAGTGTTTGGAACAACTTTGAGCATTTGGGCCAGTAGTCAGAGTTGTGAGCAGTGTTCAGTGTTGGGAGCAGAGTTCAGCGTTGGGACAGAGTTCAGAGTTGTGAGCATTGCTCAGTGATTGGAGTCGGGTTCAGAATTTGGAGCAGTGTTCAGAGTTTGGAGCAGTGCTCAGAGTTTTGAGCAGTGTTCAGAGTTTGGAGCAGTGTTCAGAGATTGGAGCAGTGTTCAGAGTTTGGAGCAGTGTTCAGAGTTTGGAGCAGTGTTGAGTGTTTGGAGCAGTGATGATAGTTTGTAGCAGTGTTGAGCGTTTGGAGCAGTGTTGAGCATTTGGCGCAGTGTTCAACGTTTGGAGCAGTGTTGAGTGTTTTGAGCAGTGTCGAGCGTTTGGAGCAGTGTTGAGTGTTCGCAGAAGCGTTGAGTGTTTGGAGCAACGTTCAGCATTTGGAGCAGTGTTGAGCGTTTGGAGCAGTGTTGACTGTTTAGAGCAATGTTGAGCATTTGGAGCAGTGTTCAGAGTTGGGATCAGTGTTCAGATTTGGGAGCAGTGTTCAGAGTTGGGAGCAGTGTTCAGATTTGGGAGCAGTGTTCAGAGTTGGGAGCAGTGTTCAGAGTTGGGAACAGTGTTCAGATTTTTGAGCAGTGTTCAGAGTTGGGAGCAGTGTTCAGATTTGGGAGCAGTGTTGAGAGGTGTGAGCAGTGTTCAGAGTTGGGAGCAGTGTTCAGAGTTGGGAGCAGTGTTCAGAGTAGGGAGCAGTGTTCAGAGTTGGGAGCACTGTTCAGAGTTGGGACAGTGTTCAGAGTTGGGACAGTGTTCTAAGTTGGGACAGAGTTCAGAGTTGGTACAGTGTTCAGAGTTGGGACAGTGTTCAGAGTTGGGAGCAGTTTTCCGAGTTGGGACAGTGTTCTGAGTTGGGTCAGTGTTCAGAGTTGGGACAGTGTTCAGAGTTGGGACAGTGTTCAGAGTTGGGAGCAGTGTTCAGAGTTGGGAGCAGTGTTCAGAGTTGGGACAGTATTTAGAGTTGGGAGCAATGTTCAAGATTTGGAGCAGTGTTCCGAGTTGGGAGCAGTGTTGGACATTTGGAGCAGTGTTGAGTGTTTGGAGCAGTGTTGAGTGTTTGGAGCCGTGTTGAGTGTTTGGTGCAGTGTAGAGTGTTCGGAGCAGTGTTGAGCGTTTGGAGCAGTGTTGAACGTTTGGAGCAGCTTTGAGTGCTTGGAGCAGTGTTGAGCGTTTGGAGCAGTGTTGAGCGTTTGGAGCTGTGTTGAGTGTGTGGAGCAGAGTTGTGTTTTTGGAGCAGTGTTGATTGTTTGGAGCAATGTTGAGCATTTGCAGCAGTTATCGGAGTTTGAAGCAGTGGTCAGCATTGGGAGCAGTGTTCAGAGTTGGGAGCAGTGATCAGAGTTGGAAGCAGTATTCAGTGTTGGGAGCAGTGTTCAGAGGTGGGAGCAGTGTTCAGAGTTGGGAGCAGTTTTCAGAGTTGGGAGCAGTGTTCAGAGTTGGGAGCAGTGTTCAGAGTTGGGACAGTGTTCAGTTTTGGGACAGTGTTCTGAGTTGGGACAAGGTTCAGAGTTGGTACAGTGTTCAGAGTTGGGAGAGTTCTCAGAGATGGGAGCACTGTGCCGAGTTGCGACAGTGTTCAGATTTGGGACAGTGTTCAGAGTTTGGACAGTGTTCAGAGTTGGGACAGTGTTCAGAGTTGGGACATTGTTCAGAGTTGGGAGCAGTGTTCAGAGTTGGGACAGTATTTAGAGTTGGGAGCAATGTTCAAGATTTGGAGCTGTGTTCCGAGTTGGGAACAGTGTTGGACATTTGGAGCAGTGTTGAGTGTTTGGAGCAGTGTTGAGTGTTTGGAGCCGTGTTGAGTGTTTGGTGCATTGTTGAGTGTTCGGAGCAGTGTTGAGCATTTGGAGCAGTGTTGAACGTTTGGAGCAGTTTTGAGTGCTTGGAGCAGTGTTGAGCATTTGGAGCAGTGTTGAGCGTTTGGAGCAGTGTTGAGTGTGTGGAGCAGTGTTGTGTGTTTGGAGCAGTGTTGATTGTTTGGAGCAATGTTGAGCATTTGCAGCAGTCTTCAGAGTTTGAAGCAGTGGTCAGCTTTGGGAGCAGTGTTCAGCGTTGGGCGCAGTGTTCAGAGTTGGGAGCAGTGTTCAGAGTTGGGAGCAGTGTTCAGAGTTTGGAGCAGTGTTCAGAGTTTGGAAGAGTGTTCAGAGTTTGGAGCAGTGTTCAGAGTATGGAGTAGTGTTCGTTGTTTTGAGCAGTGTTCTGAGTTGGGACAGTAATTAGAGTTGGGAGTCATGTTCAAGGTTTGGAGTTTCGTTCAGAGTTGGGAGCAGTCTTGGACATTTGGAGCAGTGTTGAGTGTTTGGAGCAGTGATGATTGTTTGTAGCAGTGCTGAGCGTTCGGAGCAGTGTTGAGCGTTTGGCGCAGTGTTCAACGTTTGGAGCAGTGTTGTTTGTTTTGAGCAGTGTCGAGCATTTGGAGCAGTGTTGAGTGTTTGGAGCAGCGTTGAGTGTTTGGAGCAACGTTCAGCATTTGGAGCAGTGTTGAGCGTATGGAGCAGTGTTGACTGTTTAGAGCAATGTTGAGCATTTGGAGCAGTGTTCAGAGTTGGGATCAGTGTTCAGAGTTGGGAGCAGTGTTCAGAGTTGGGATCAGTGTTCAGATTTGGGAGCAGTGTTCAGATTTGGGAGCAGTGTTCAGAGTTGGGAGCAGTGTTCAGATTTGGGAGCAGTGTTCAGATTTGGGAGCAGTGTTCAGAGTTGGGAGCAGTGTTCAAAGTTGGGAGCAGTGTTCAGAGGTGGGAGCAGTGTTCAGAGTTGGGAGCAGTGTTCAGAGTTGGGAGCAGTGTTCAGAGTTGGGAGCAGTTTTCAGAGTTGGGAGCAGTGTTCAGAGTTGGGAGAGTTTTCAGAGTTGGGAGCAGTGTTGCGAGTTGGGACAGTGTTCAGAGTTGGGACAGTGTTCAGAGTTGGGACAGTGTTCAGAGTTGGGACAGTGTTCAGAGTTGGGAGCAGTGTTCAGAGTTGGGAGCTGTGTTCAGAGTTGGGACAGTATTTAGAGTTGGGAGCACTGTTCATGATTTGGAGCTGTGTTCCGAGTTGGGAACAGTGTTGGACATTTGGAGCAATGTTGAGTGTTTGGAGCAGTGCTGAGTGTTTGGAGCCGTGTTGAGTGTTTGGTGCAGTGTTCAGTGTTCGGAGCAGTGTTGAGCATTTGGAGCAGTGTTGAACGTTTGGAGCAGTTTTGAGTGCTTGGAGCAGTGTTGAGCGTTTGGAGCAGTGTTGGCTGTGTGGAGCAGTGTTGTGTGTTTGGAGCAGTGTTTATTGTTTGGAGCAATGTTGTTCATTTGCAGCAGTCTTCAGAGTTTGAAGAAGTGGTCAGCGTAGGGAGCAGTGTTCAGAGTTGGGAGCAGTGTTCAGAGTTGGGAGCAGTGTTCAGAGTTTGGAGCAATGTTCAGAGTTGGGAGCAGTGTTCAGAGTTGGGAGCAATGTTCAGAATTGGGGTCATGGCTCAGAGTTGGGAGCAGTGTTCACAATTGGGAGCAGTTTTGGAAATTTAGAGCAGTGTTGAGTGTCTGGAGCAATGTTGAGCATTTGGAGCAGTGTTCAGAGTTGGGAGCAGTTTTCAGAGTTGAGAGCAGTGTTCAGAGTTGGGACAGTGTTCAGAGTTGGGACAGTGTTCTGAGTTGGGACAGAGTTCAGAGTTGGTACAGTGTTCAGAGTTGGGAGAGTTTTCAGAGTTGGGAGCAGTGTTCCGAGTTGGGACAGTGTTCAGAGCTGGGACAGTGTTCAGAGTTGGGACAGTGTTCAGAGTTGGGACAGTGTTCAGAGTTGGGACAGTGTTCAGAGTTGGGAGCAGTGTTCAGAGTTGTGAGCTGTGTTCAGATTTGGGACAGTATTTAGAGTTGGGAGCAATGTTCATGATTTGGAGCTGTGTTCCGAGTTGGGAACAGTGTTGGACATTTGGAGCAATGTTGAGTGTTTGGAGCAGTGCTGAGTGTTTGGAGCCGTGTTGAGTGTTTGGTCCAGTGTTCAGTGTTCGGAGCAGTGTTGAGCATTTGGAGCAGTGTTGAACGTTTGGAGCAGTTTTGAGTGCTTGGAGCAGTGTTGAGCGTTTGGAGCAGTGTTGGCTGTGTGGAGCAGTGTTGTGTGTTTGGAGCAGTGTTTATTGTTTGGAGCAATGTTGATCATTTGCAGCAGTCTTCAGAGTTTGAAGCAGTGGTCAGCGTAAGGAGCAGTGTTCAGAGTTGGGAGCAGTGTTCAGAGTTGGGAGCAGTGTTCAGAGTTGGGAGCAGTGTTCAGAGTTGGGAGCAGTGTTCACAGTTGGGAGCAGTTTTGAAAGTTTAGAGCAGTGTGAGTGTTTGGAGCATTGTTGAGCATTTGGAGCAGTGTTCAGCGTTGGGAGCAGTGTTCAGAGTTGGGACCAGTGTTCAGAGTTGGGCGCAGTGTTCAGAGTTGGGAGCAGTGTTCTGAGTTGGGAGCAGTGTCCAGAGTTGGGACAGTGTTGGGCATTTGGAGCAGTGTTGATCGTTTTGAGAAGTGTTCAGTGATTGGAGCACTGCCCAGCGCATGGAGCAGTGTTCAGATTTTGGAGCCGTGGTCAGAGTTTGGAGCCGTGGTCAGAGTTGGGTGCAGTGTTTTGTGTTTGGAGCAGTGCTCAGAGTTGGGAGCAGTGTTCAAAGTTGGGAGCAGTGTTCAGAGGTGGGAGCATTGTTCAGAATTGGGAGCAGTGTTCAGAGTTGGGAGCAGTGTTCAGAGTTGGGAGCAGTTTTCAGAGTTGGGAGCAGTGTTCAGAGTTGGGAGCAGTTGTTCAGAGTTGGGACAGTGTTCTGAGTTGAGACAGAGTTCAGAGTTGGTACAGTGTTCAGAGTTGGGAGAGTTTTCAGAGTTGGGAGCAGTGTTCCGAGTTGGGACAGTGTTCAGAGTTGGGACAGTGTTCAGAGTTGGGACAGTGGTCAGAGTTGGGACAGTGTTCAGAGTTGGGAGCAGTGTTCAGAGTTGGGAGCAGTGTTCAGAGTTGGGAGCAGTGTTCAGAGTTGGGACAGTATTTAGAGTTGGGAGCAATGTTCATGATTTGGAGCTGTGTTCCGAGTTGGGAACAGTGTTGGACATTTGGAGCAATGTTGAGTGTTTGGAGCAGTTTTGAGTGTTTGGAGCCGTGTTGAGTGTTTGGTGCAGTGTTCAGTGTTCGGAGCAGTGTTGAGCATTTGGAGCAGTGTTGAACGTTTGGAGCTGTTTTGAGTGCTTGGAGCAGTGTTGAGCGTTTGGAGCAGTGTTGACTGTGTGGAGCAGTGTTGTGTGTTTGGAGCAGTGTTTATTGTTTGGAGCAATGTTCAGTGATTGGAGCACTGTCCAGCGTTTGGAGCAGTCTTCAGAGTTTGGAGCCGTGGTCAGAGTTTGGAGCCATGGTCAGAGTTGGGTGCAACGTTTAGAGTTTGGAGCAGTTCTCAGAGTTGGGAGCAGAGGTCAGAGTTGAGAGCAGTATTCAGAGTTGGGAGCAGTGTTCAGAGTTGGGAGCAGTGTTCAGAGTTGGGAGCAATGTTCAGAGTTGGGAGCATTGTTCAGAGTTGCGAGCATTCTTCACAGTTGGGAGCAGTTTTGAAAGTTTAGAACAGTGTTGAGTGTTTGGAGCATTGTTGAGCATTTGGATCAGTGTTCAGCGTTGGGAGCAGTGTTCAGAGTTGGGACCAGTGTTCAGCCTTGGGAGCAGTCTTCAGAGTTGGTAGCAGTGTTCAGAGTTGGGAGCAGTGTTCAGAGTTGGGAGCAGTGTTCAGATTTGGGAGCAGTGTTCAGAGTTGGGAGCAGTGTTCAGAGTTGGGACAGTGTTGGAAATTTGGAGCAGTGTTACTCGTTTTGAACAGTGTTCAGTGATTGCAGCACTGTCCAGCGTTTGGAGCAGTCTTCAGAGTTTGGAGCCGTGGTCAGAGTTTGTAGCCATGGTCAGAGTTGGGTGCAATGTTCAGAGTTTGGAGCAGTTCTCAGAGTTGGGAGCAGAGGTCAGAGTTGAGAGCAGTATTCAGAGTTGGGAGCAGTGTTCAGAGTTGGGAGCAGTGTTCAGAGTTGGGAGCATTGTTCAGAGTTGGGAGCATTCTTCACAGTTGGGTGCAGTTTTGGAAGTTTAGAGCAGTGTTGAATGTTTGGAGCATTGTTGAGCATGTGGATCAGTGTTCAGCGTTGGGAGCAGTGTTCAGAGTTGGGACCAGTGTTCAGCGTTGGGAGCAGTCTTCAGAGTTTGGAGCAGTGTTCAGAGTTGGGAGCTGTGTTCAGAGTTGGGAGCAGTGTTCAGAGTTGGGAGCAGTGTTCAGAGTTGGGAGCAGTGATCAGAGTTGGGACAGTGTTGGACATTTGGAGCAGTGTTGATCGTTTTGAGCAGTGTTCAGTGATGGGAGCACTGTCCAGCGTTTGGAGCAGTCTTCAGAGTTTTGAGCCGTGGTCAGAGTTTGGAGCCATGGTCAGAGTTGGGTGCAATGTTTAGAGTTTGGAGCAGTTCTCAGAGTTGGGAGCAGAGGTCAGAGGTGAGAGCAGTATTCAGAGTTGGGAGTAGTGTTCAGAGTTTGGAGCATTGTTCAGAGTTGGGAGCAGTGTTCACAGTTGGGAGCAGTTTTGGAAGTTTAGAGCAGTGTTGAGTGTTTGGAGCATTGTTGAGCATTTGGAGCAGTGTTCAGCGTTGGGAGAAGTGTTCAGAGTTGGGACCAGTGTTCAGAGTTGGGCGCAGTGTTCAGAGTTGGGAGCAGTGTTCTGAGTTGGGAGCAGTGTTCGGAGTTGGGACAGTGTTGGGCATTTGGAGCAGTGTTGATCGTTTTGAGAAGTGTTCAGTGATTGGAGCACTGCCCAGCGCAAGGAGCAGTCTTCAGATTTTGGAGCCGTGGTCAGAGTTTGGAGCCGTGGTCAGAGTTGGGTGCAGTGTTTTGTGTTTGGAGCAGTGCTCAGAGTTTGGAGCAGAGTTCAGAGTTGAGAACAGTATTCAGAGTTGAGAGCAGTGTTCAGAGTTGGGAGCAGTGTTCAGAGTTGGGAGCAGTGTTCAGAGTTGGGAGCAATGTTGAGAGTTTGGAGCATTGTTCAGAGTTGGGAGCAGTGTTCACAGTTGGAAGCAGTTTTGGAAGTTTAGAGCAGTGTTGAGTGTTTGGAGCATTGTTGAGCATTTGGAGCAGTGTTCAGCGTTGGGAGCAGTGTTCCGAGTTGGGACCAGTGTTCAGCGTTGGGAGCAGTCTTCAGAGTTGGGAGCAGTGTTCAGAGATGGGAGCAGTGTTCAGAGTTTGGAGCAGTGTTCAGAGTTGGGAGCAATGTTCAGAATTGGGGGCATGGCTCAGAGTTGGGAGCAGTGTTCACAGTTGGGAGCAGTTTTGGAAGTTTAGAGCAATGTTGAGTGTCTGGAGCAATGTTGAGCATTTGGAGCCGTGTGCTGCGTTGGCAGCATTGTTCAGCATTGGGAGCAGTGTTCAGCTTTGGGAGCAGTCTTCAGAGTTGGGAGCTGAGTTCAGAGTTTGGAGCAGTGTTCAGAGTTTGGAGCATTGTTCAGAGTTTGGAGCAATGTTCAGAGTTGGGAGCAGTGTTCAGAGTTGGGAGCAATGTTCAGAATTGCGGGCATGGCTCAGAGTTGGGAGCAGTGTTCACAGTTGTGAGCAGTTTTGGAAGTTTAGAGCAGTGTTGAGTGTCTGGAGCAATGTTGAGCATTTGGAGCAGTGTTCTGCGTTGGCAGCATTGTTCAGCATTGGGAGCAGTGTTCAGCGTTGGGAGCAGTCTTCAGAGTTGGGAGCTGAGTTCAGAGTTTGGAGCAGTCTCCAGAGTTTGGAGCAGTGTTCAGAGTTTGGAGCAATGTTCAGAGTTGGGAGCAGTGTTCAGAGTTGGGACAGTATTTAGAGTTGGGAGCAATGTTCAAGGTCTGGAGCTCTGTTCAGAGAGGGTAGCAATGTCCCGAGATGGGAGCAGTGTTCAGAGTTGGGACCAATGTTCAAAGTTTGGAGCTCTGTTCAGAGTTGTTGAGCAGTGTTGGACATTTGTATCAGTGTTGATTGTTTGGAGCAGTGTTGAGTCTTTGGAACAGTATTGAGCGTTTGGAGTAGTCTTGAGCGTTTGGAGCATTGTTGAACTTTTTGAGCAGTGTCGAGTGTTCAGTGCCGTGTTGAGTGTTTGGAGCAGTGTTCAGTGTTTGGAGCAGTGTTCAGTGTTTGGAGCAGTCTTAAGAGTTTAAAGCAGTCCTCTGAATTTGAAGCCGTGTTCAGAGTTTGGAGCCGTGTTCAGAGTTTGGAGCCGTGTTCAGAGTTTGTAGCCGTGTTTAGAGTTTGTAGCCGTGTTCAGAGTTTTGAGCCATATTCAGAGTTTGGAGCAGTGTTCAGAGTTGGGACTAGTGTTCAGTGTTGGGGCCAGTGTTCAGAGTTTGGAGCAGTGTTCAGAGTTTGGAACAGTGTTCAGAGTTTGACGCAGTGTTCAGAGTTGGGAGCAGTTTTGGACGTTTGGAGCAGTGCTGAGTGTTTGGAGCAACTTTGAGCATTTGGAGCAGTCGTCAGAGTTGGGAGCAGTGTTCAGCGTTGGGAGCAGAATTCAGAGTTGGGACAGAGTTCAGAGTTGTGAGCATTGCTCAGTGATTGAAGTCGGGTTCAGAATTTGGAGCAGTGTTCAGAGTTTTGAGCAGTGTTCAGAGTTTGGAGCAGTGTTCAGAGTTTGGAGCAGTGTTGAGAGTTTGGAGCAGTGTTGAGAGTTTGGAGCAGTGTTCAGAGTTTGGAGCAGTGTTCAGAGTTTGGAAGAGTGTTCAGAGTTTGGAGCAGTGTTCAGTGTTGGGAGCAGTGTTCTGAGTTGGGACAGTATTTAGAGTTGGGAGTCATGTTCAAGGTTTGGAGTTTAGTTCAGAGTTGGGAGCAGTGTTGGAAATTTGGAGCAGTGTTGAGTGTTTGGAGCAGTGATGATTGTTTGTAGCAGTGCTGAGCGTTCGGAGCAGTGTTGAGCGTTTGGCGCAGTGTTCAACGTTTGGAGCAGTGTTGTTTGTTTGGAGCAGTGTCGAGCATTTGGAGCAGTGTTGAGTGTTTGGAGCAGCGTTGAGTGTTTGGAGCAACGTTCAGCATTTGGAGCAGTGTTGAGCGTTTGGAGCAGTGTTGACTGTTTAGAGCAATGTTGAGCATTTGGAGCAGTGTTCAGAGTTGTGATCAGTGTTCAGAGTTGGGAGCAGTGTTCAGAGTTGGGATCAGTGTTCAGAGTTGGGAGCAGTGTTCAGATTTGGGAGCAGTGTTCAGAGTTGGGAGCAGTGTTCAAAGTTGGGAGCAGTGTTCAGAGGTGGGAGCATTGTTCAGAGTTGGGAGCAGTGTTCAGAGTTGGGAGCAGTGTTCAGAGTTGGGAGCAGTTTTCAGAGTTGGGAGCAGTGTTCAGAGTTAGGAGCAGTGTTCAGAGTTGGGACAGTGTTCTGAGTTGAGACAGAGTTCAGAGTTGGTACAGTGTTCAGAGTTGGGAGAGTTTTCAGAGTTGGGAGCAGTGTTCCGAGTTGGGACAGTGTTCAGAGTTGGGACAGTGTTCAGAGTTGGGACAGTGTTCAGAGTTGGGACAGTATTTAGAGTAGGGAGCAATGTTCAGAGTTGGGAGCAGTGTTCTGAGTTGGGAGCAGTGTTCAGAGTTGGGAGCAGTGTTCAGAGTTGGGACAGTATTTAGAGTAGGGAGCAATGTTCATGATTTGGCGCTGTGTTCCGAGTTGGGAACAGTGTTGGACATTTGGAGCAATGTTGAGTGTTTGGAGCAGTGTTGAGTGTTTGGAGCCGTGTTGAGTGTTTGGTGCAGTGTTCAGTGTTCGGAGCAGTGTTGAGCATTTGGAGCAGTGTTGAACGTTTGGAGCAGTTTTGAGTGCTTGGAGCAGTGTTGAGCGTTTGGAGCAGTGTTGACTGTGTGGAGTAGTGTTGTGTGTTTGGAGCAGTGTTTATTGTTTGGAGCAATGTTTTTCATTTGCAGCAGTCTTCAGAGTTTGAAGAAGTGGTCAGCGTAGGGAGCAGTGTTCAGAGTTGGGAGCAGTGTTCAGAGTTGGGAGCAGTGTTCAGAGTTGGAAGCAGTGTTCAGAGTTGGGAGCAGTGATCAGAGTTGGGCCAGTGTTGGACATTTGGAGCAGTGTTGATCGTTTTGAGCAGTGTTCAGTGATTGGAGCACTGTCCAGCGTTTGGAGCAGTCTTCAGAGTTTGGAGCCGTGGTCAGAGATTGGAGCCATGGTCAGAGTTGGGTGCAACGTTTAGAGTTTGGAGCAGTTCTCAGAGTTGGGAGCAGAGGTCAGAGTTGAGAGCAGTATTCAGAGTTGGGAGCAGTGTTCAGAGTTGGGAGCAGTGTTCAGATTTGGGAGCAATGTTCAGAGTTGGGAGCATTGTTCAGAGTTGGGACAGTGTTCTGAGTTGAGACAGAGTTCAGAGTTGGTACAGTGTTCAGAGTTGGGAGAGTTTTCAGAGTTGGGAGCAGTGTTCCGAGTTGGGACAGTGTTCAGAGTTGGGACAGTGTTCAGAGTTGGGACAGTGTTCAGAGTTGGGAGCAGTGTTCAGAGTTGGGAGCAGTGTTCAGAGTTGGGAGCAGTGTTCAGAGTTGGGAGCAGTGTTCAGAGTTGGGACAGTATTTAGAGTTGGGAGCAATGTTCATGATTTGGAGCTGTGTTCCGAGTTGGGAACAGTGTTGGACATTTGGAGCAATGTTGAGTGTTTGGAGCAGTGTTGAGTGTTTGGAGCCGTGTTGAGTGTTTGGTGTATTGTTGAGTGTTCGGAGCAGTGTTGAGCATTTGGAGCAGTGTTGAACGTTTGGAGCTGTTTTGAGTGCTTGGAGCAGTCTTGAGCGTTTGGAGCAGTGTTGACTGTGTGGAGCAGTGTTGTGTGTTTGGAGCAGTGTTTATTGTTTGGAGCAATGTTTATCATTTGCAGCAGTCTTCAGAGTTTGAAGAAGTGGTCAGCGTAGGGAGCAGTGTTCAGAGTTGGGAGCAGTGTTCAGAGTTGGGAGCAGTGTTCAGAGTTGGGAGCAGTGTTCAGAGTTGGGAGCAGTGATCAGAGTTGGGACAGTGTTGGACATTTGGAGCAGTGTTGATCGTTTTGAGCAGTGTTCAGTGACGGGAGCACTGTCTAGCGTTTTAAGCAGTCTTCAGAGTTTTGAGCCGTGGTCAGAGTTTGGAGCCATGGTCAGAGTTGGGTGCAATGTTTAGAGTTTGGAGCAGTTCTCAGAGTTGGGAGCAGAGGTCAGAGGTGAGAGCAGTATTCAGAGTTGGGAGCAGTGTTCAGAGTTTGGAGCATTGTTCAGAGTTGGGAGCAGTGTTCACAGTTGGGAGCAGTTTTGGAAGTTTAGAGCAGTGTTGAGTGTTTGGAGCATTGTTGAGCATTTGGAGCAGTGTTCAGCGTTGGGTGCAGTGTTCAGAGTTGGGACCAGTGTTCAGCGTTGGGAGCAGTCTTCAGAGTTGGGAGCAGTGTTCTGAGTTGGGAGCAGTGTTCATAGTTTGGAGCAGTGTTCAGTGTTGGGAGCAGTGTTCAGAGTTGGGACAGTATTTAGAGTCGGGAGCAATGTTCAAGGTTTGGAGATTTGTTCAGAGTTGTTAGCAGTGTTGGACATTTGGAGCAGTGATGAGTCTTTGGAGCAGTGATGATTGTTAGGAGCAGTGTTGAGCGTTTGGAGCAGTGTTGAGCGTTTGGAGCAGTGTTGAGCGTTTAGCACAATGTTGACCGTTTGGAGCAGTGTTGAGTGTTTGGAGCTGTGTCGAGCGGCTGGAGCAGTGTTGAGTTTTGCTGCAGCGTTGAGTGTTTGGAGCAACGTTCAGCATTTGGAGCAGTGTTGAGCGTTTGGAGCAGTGTTGACTGTTTAGAGCAATGTTGAGCATTTGGAGCAGTGTTCAGAGTTGGGATCAGTGTCCAGAGTTGGGAGCAGTGTTCAGAGTTGGGATCAGTGTTCAGAGTTGGGAGCAGTGTTCAGATTTGGGAGCAGTGTTCAGAGTTGGGAGCAGTGTTCAAAGTTGGGAGCAGTGTTCAGAGGTGGGAGCATTGTTCAGAGTTGGGAGCAGTGTTCAGAGTTGGTACAGTATTTAGAGATGGGAGTAATGTTCAAGGTCTGGAGCTTAGTTCAGAGTTGGGAGCAGTGTTGGACATTTGGAGCAGTGTTGAGCGTTTGGAGCAGTGATGATTGTTTGGAGCAGGTCTGAGCGTTTGGAGCAGTGTTGAGCGTTTGGAGCAGTGTTGAGTGTTTGGAGCAGTGTCGTGCTTTTGGAGCAGTGTTGAGTGTTTGGAGCAGCGCTGAGTGTTTGGAGCAACGTTCAGTATTTGGAGCAGTGTTGAGCGTTTGGAGCAGTGTTGACTGTTTAGAGCAATGTTGAGCATTTGGAGCAGTGTTCAGAGTTGGGAGCAGTGATCAGAGTTGGGAGCAGTGTTCAGAGTTGGAACAGTGTTCAGAGTTGGGAGCAGTGTTCAGAGTTGGGAGCAGTGTTCAGAGTTGGGAGAAGTGTTCAGAGTTGGGAGCATTGTTCAGAGTTGGGAGCAGTGTTCAGAGTTGGGAGCAGTGTTCAGAGTTGGGAGCAGTGTTCAGAGTTGGAACAGTGTTCAGAGTTGGGAGCAGTGTTCAGAGTTGGGATCAGTGTTCAGAGTTGGGAGAAGTTTTCAGAGTTGGGAGCATTTTTCAGAGTTGGGAGCAGTGTTCAGAGTTGGGAGCAGTGTTCAGAGTTGGGAGCAGTGTTCAGAGTTGGGACAGTGTTCAGAGTTGGGACAGTGTTCTGAGTTGGGACAGTGTTCACAGTTGGGACATTGTTCAGAGTTGGGACAGTGATCAGAGTTGGGACAGTGTTCAGAGTTGGGAGCAGTGTTCCGAGTTGGGACGGTATTCAGAGTTGGGAAAGTGTTCAGAGATTGGACACTGTTCAGAGTTGGGACAGTGTTCAGAGTTGGGAGCAGTGTTCAGAGTTGGGAGCAGTGTTCAGTGTTGGGTGCAGTGTTCAGAGTTGGGAGCTGTGTTCAGAGTTGGGACAGTATTTAGAGTTGGGAGCAATGTTCAAGATTTGGAGCTGTTTTCCCAGTTGGGAGCAGTGATGGGCATTTGGAGCAGTGTTGAGTGTTTGGTGCAGTGTTGAGTGTTTGGAGCCGTGTTGAGTGTATGGTGCAGTGTTGAGTGCACGGAGCAGTGTTGAGCTTTTGGACCAGTGTTGAATGTTTGGAGCAGTTTTTAGTGCTTGGAGCAGTGTTGAGCGTTTGGAGCAGTGTTGAGCGTTTGGAGCAGTGTTGAGTGTGTGGAGCAGTGTTGTGTGTATGGAGCAGTGTTGATTGTTTGGAGCAATGTTGAGCACTTGGAGCAGTCTTCAGAGTTTGAAGCAGTGGTCAGCGTTGGGAGCATTTTTCGAAGTGGGAGCTGTGTTCAGAGTTGGGAGCAGTGTTCAGAGTTGGGAGCAGTGTTCAGAGTGGGGACAGTGTTCAGAATTGCGACAGTGTTCAGAGTTGGAAGCAGTGTTCAGAGTTGGGACAGTGTTGGACATTTGGAGCAGTGTTGATCGTTTTGAGCAGTTTTCAGTGATTGGAGCACTGTTCAGCGTTTGGAGCAGTCTTCCGAGTTTGGATCCGTGGTCAGAGTTTGGAGCAGTGTTGAGAGTTTGTAGCAGTGTTCTGAGTTTGGACCAGTGTTCAGAGTTTGGAGCAGTGTTCAGAGTTGGGAGCAGTGTTCAGAGTTGGAAGCAGTGTTCAGAGTTGGGAGCAGTGTTCAGAGTGGGGACAGTGTTCAGAGTATGGAGCAGTGTTCAGAGTTGGGAGCAGTGTTCAGAGTTGGGAGCAGTGTTCAGAGTTGGGACAGTGTTGGACATTTGGAGCAGTGTTGATCGTTTTGAGCAGTGTTCAGTGATTGGAGCACTATCCAGTGTTTGGATCAGTCCTCAGAGTTTGGAGCCGTGGTCAGAGTTTGGAGCCGTGGTCAGAGTTGGGTGCAGTTTTTAGAGTTTGGTGCAGTGCTCAGAGTTGGGAGCAGTGTTCAGAGTTGAGAGCAGTATTCAGAGTTGGGAGCAGTGTTCAGAGTTGGGAACAGTGTTCAGAGTTGTGAGCAATGTTCAGAGTTGGGAGCATTGTTCAGAGTTGGGAGCTTTGTTCACAGCTGGGAGCAGTTTTGGAAGTTTAGAGCAGTGTTGAGTGTTTGGAGCAATGTTGAGCATTTGGAGCAGTGTTCAGCGTTGGGAGCAGTGTTCAGAGTTGGGAGCAGTGTTCAGAGTTGGGAGCAGTGTTGAGAGTTTGTAGCAATGTTCAGAGTTTGGAGCAATGTTCAGAGTTGGGAGCAGTGTTCAGAGTTGGGAGCAGTGTTCAAAGTTGGGAGCATTGTTCAGTGTTGGGAGCAGTGTTCAGAGATGGGACTGTGTTCAGAGTTGGGAGAGTGTTCTGAGTTGGGACAGTGTTCAGAGTTGGGACATTGTTCAGAGTTGGGACACTGTTCAGAGTTGGGACAGTGTTCAGAGTTTGGTCAGTGTTCAGAGCTGGGAAAGTGCTCAGAGTTGGGACAGTGTTCAGAGTTAGGAGCTGTGTTCAGAGTTGGGAGCAGTGTTCAGAGTTGGGTCAGCATTTACAGTTGGGAGCAATGTTCAAGATTTGGAGCTGTGTTCTAAGTTGGGAGCAGAGTTGGACATTTGTAGCAGTGTTGTGTGTTTGGAGCAGTGTTGAGTGTTTGGAGCCGTGTTGAGTGTTTGGTGCAGTGTTGAGTGTTCGGAGCAGTGTTGAGCGTTTGGAGCAGTGTTGAACGTTTGGAGCAGTTTTGAGTGCTTGGAGCAGTGTTGAGCATTTGGATCAGTCTTGAGCGTTTGGAGCAGTGTTGAGTGTGTGGAGCAGTGTTGTGTTTGGAGCAGTGTTGATTATTTGGAACAATGTTGAGCATTTGCAGCAGTCTTCAGAGTTTGAAGTAGTGGTCAGCGTTGGGGGCAGTTTTCAGAGTTTGGAGCAGTGTTCAGAGTAGGGAGCAGTGTTCAGAGTCGGGAGCAGTGTTCAGAGTTGGGAGCAGTGTTTAGAGTTGGGACAGTGTTGGAAATTTGGAGAAGAGTTGATCGTTTTGAGCAGTGTTCAGTGATTGGAGCACTATTCAGCGTTTGGAGCAGTCTTCAGATTTTGGAGCCGTCGTCAGAGTTTGGAGCCGTGGTCAGAGTTGTGTGCAGTGTTTAGAGTTTGGAGCAGTGCTCAGATTTGGGAGCAGTGTTCAGTGTTTGGTGCAGTGTTCAGAGTTGGGAGCATTGTTCAGAGTTGGGAGCATTCTTCACAGTTGGGAGCAGTTTTTGAAGTTTAGAGCAGTGTTGAGTGTTTGGAGCAATATTGAGCATTTGTAGCAGTGTTTAGCGTTGTCAGCAGTGTTCAGAGTTGGGAGCAGTGTTCAGCGTTGGGAGCAGTCTTCAGAGTTGGGAGCAGTGTTCAGAGTTGGGAGCAGTGTTCAGAGTTGGCAGCAATGTTCAGAGTTGGGAGCATTGTTCAGAGTTGGGAGCAGTGTTCTCAGTTGGGAGCAGTTTTGGAAGTTTAGAGCAGTGTTTAGTGTTTGGAGCAATGTTGAGCATTTGGATAAGTGTTGAGCGTTTCGAGCAGTGTTGAACGTTTGGAGCAGTGTTGTGCGTTTGGAGCAGTGTTTTATGTTTGGAGCAGTGTTTTTTGTTTGGAGCAATGTTGAGCCTTTGGTGCAGTCTTCAGTGTTTGATGCAGTGCTCAGCGTTGGGAGCTGTGTTCTGAGTTGGGACAGTGTTCAGAGTTGGGTCAGTGTTCAGAGTTGGGCGCATTGATTCGAGTTGGGACAGTGTTGGACATTTGGAGCAGTGTTGAGCGTTTTGAGCAGTGTTCAGTGATTGGAGCACTTTTCAGCGTTTGGAGCAGTCTTCAGAGTTTGGAGCAGTCTTCAGAGTTTGGACCAGTGTTCAGAGTATGGAGCAGTGTTGAGTGTTTGGAGCAGTGATGATTGTTTGTAGCAGTGCTGAGCGTTTGGAGCAGTGTTGAGCGTTTGGCGCACTCTTCAACGTTTGGAGCAGTGTTGAGTGTTTGGAGCAGTGTCGATCGTTTGGAGCAGTGTTGAGTGTTTGGAGCAGTGTTGAGTGTTTGGAGCAACGTTCAGCATTTGGAGCATTGTTGAGCGTTTTGAGCAGTGTTGACTGTTTAGAGCAATGTTGAGCATTTGGAGCAGTGTTCAGAGAAGGGAGCAGTGTTCAGAGTTGGGAGCAGTGTTCAGAGTTCGGAGCAATGTTCAGATTTGGGAGCAGTGTTCAGAGTTGGGAGCAGTGTTCAGAGTTGGTAGCAGTATTCAGAGTTGGTAGCAGTGTTCAGAGTTGGGTGCAATGTTGAGAGTTGGGAGCAGTGTTCAAAGTTGGTAGCATTGTTCAGAGTTGGGAGCAGTGTTCAGAGTTGGGACAGTGTTCAGAGTTGGGACAGTGTTCAGAGTTGGGACAGTGTTCAGAGTTGGGACAGTGTTCAGAGTTTGGACAGTGTTCAGAGTTGGGACAGTGTTCAGAGTTGGGACAGTGTTCAGAGTTGGGAGCAGTGTTCAGAGTTGGGAGCAGTGTTCAGAGTTGGGTCAGCATTTAGAGTTGGGAGCAATGTTCAAGATTTGGAGCTGTCTTCCGAGTTGGGAGCAGTGTTGGACATTTGTAGCAGTGATGAGTGTTTGGAGCAGTGTTGAGTGTTTGGAGCCGTGTTGTGTGTTTGGTGCAGTGTTGAGCGTTGGAGCAGTGTTGAACGTTTGGAGCAGTTTTGAGTGCTTGGAGCAGTGTTGAGCGTTTGGAGCAGTGTTGAGCGTTTGGAGCAGTGTTGAATGTGTGGAGCAGTTTTGAGTGCTTGCAGCAGTGTTGATTGTTTGGAGCAATGTTGAGCATTTGCAGCAGTCTTCAAAGTTTGAAGCATTGGTCAGCTTTGGGAGAAGTTTTCAGAGTTGGGAGCAGTGTCCAGAGTTGGGAGCAGTGTTCAGAGTTGGGACAGTGTTGGACATTTGGAGCAGAGTTGATCGTTTTGAGCATTGTTCAGTGATTGGAGCACTGTCCAGCGTCTGGATCAGTCTTCAGAGTTTGGAGCCGTGGTCAGAGTTTGGAGCCGTGGTCAGAGTTGTGTGCTGTGTTTAGCGTTTGTAGCAGTGCTCTGAGATGGGAGCTGTGTTCAGATTTGAGAGCAGTATTCAGAGTTGCGAGCAGTGTTCAGAGTTGGGAACAGTGTTCAGAGTTGTGAGCAATGTTCAGAGTTGGGAGCATTGTTCAGAGTTAGGAGCATTCTTCACAGCTGGGAGCAGTTTTTGAAGTTTAGAGCAGTGTTGAGTGTTTGGATCAATGTTGAGCATTTGGAGCAGTGTTCAGCGTTGTCAGCAGTGTTCAGAGTTGGGAGCAGTGTTCAGCGTTGGGAGCATTCTTCAGAGTTGGGAGCAGTGTTCAGAGTTTGGAGCAGTGTTCAGAGTTGGCAGCAATGTTCAGAGTTGGGAGCATTGTTCAGAGTTGGTAGCAGTGTTCTCAGTTGGGAGCAGTTTTGGAAGTTTAGAGCAGTGTTTAGTGTTTGGAGCAATGTTGAGCATTTGGATAAGTGTTGAGCGATTCGAGCAGTATTGAACGTTTGGAGCAGTGTTGTGCGTTTGGAGCAGTGTTTTATGTTTGGAGCAGTGTTGTTTGTTTTTGAGCAATGTTGAGCCTTTGGAGCAGTATTCAGTGTTTTATGCAGTGCACCGCGTTGGGAGCAGTGTTCAGAGTTGGGTGCAGTGAACAGATTTGGGACAGTGTTGGACATTTGGAGCAGTGTTGAGCGTTTTGAGCAGCGTTCAGTGATTGGAGCACTTTTCAGCGTTTGGAGCAGTCTTCAGAGTTTGGAGCAGTCTTCAGAGTTTGGAGCAGTGTTCAGAGTTTGGAGCAGTGTTCAGAGTGTGGAGCAGTGTTCAGGGTTTGGAGCAGTGTTCAGAGTATGGAGCAGTGTTGAGTATTTGGAGCAGTGATGATTGTTTGTAGCAGTGCTGAGCGTTTGGAGCAGTGTTGAGCCTTTGGCGGACTGTTCAACGTTTGGAGCAGTGTTGAGTGTATGGAGCAGCGTCGATCGTTTGAAGCAGTGTTGAGTGTTTGGAGCAGTGTTGAGTGTTTGGAGCAACGTTCAGCATTTGGAGCAGTGTTGAGCATTTGGAGCAGTGTTCAGAGTTGGGAGCAGTGTTCAGAGTTGAGAGCAGTGTTCAGAGTTGGGAGCAGTGTTCAGAGTTGGGAGCAGTGTTCAGAGTTGCGAGCAGTGTTCAGAGTTCGGAGCAATGTTCAGATTTGGGAGCAGTGTTCAGAGTTGGGAGCAGTGTTCAGAGTTTGTAGCAGTGTTCAGAGGTGGTAGCAGTGTTCAGAGTTGGGAGCCGTGTTCAGAGTTGGGAGCAGTGTTCAGAGTTGGGAGCAGTGTTCAGAGTTGGGACAGTGTTCAGTTTTGGGACAGTGTTCTGAGTTGGGACAAGGTTCAGAGTTGGTACAGTGTTCAGAGTTGGGAGAGTTCTCAGAGATGGGAGCACTGTGCCGAGTTGCGACAGTGTTCAGATTTGGGACAGTGTTCAGAGTTTGGACAGTGTTCAGAGTTGGGACAGTGTTCTGAGTTGGGACATTGTTCAGAGTAGGGACAGTGTTCAGAGTTGGGAGCAGTGTTCAGAGTTTGGACAGTGTTCAGAGTTGGGACAGTGTTCAGAGTTGGGACAGTGTTCAGAGTTGCGACAGTGTTCAGAGTTGGGACAGTGTTCAGAGTTGGGACAGTTTTCAGAGTTTGGACATTGTTCAGAGTTCGGAGCAGTGTTCAGAGTTGGGTCAGCATTTAGAGTTGGGAGCAATGTTCAAGATTTGGAGCTGTGTTCCGATTTGGGAGCAGTGTTGGACATTTGGAGCAGTGTTGAGTGTTTGGAGCAGTGTTGAGTGTTTGGAGCAGTGTTGAGTGTTTGGATCCGTGTTGAGTGTTTGGTGTAGTGTTGAGTTTTCGGAGCAGTGTTGAGCGTTTGGAGCAGTGTTGAACGTTTGGAGCAGTTTTGAGTGCTTGGAGCAGTGTTGAGTGTTTTGAGTAGTGTTGAGCGTTTGGAGCAGTGTTGAATGTGTGGAGCAGTGTTGTGTTTGGAGCAGTGTTGATTGTTTGGAGCAATGTTGAGCATTTGCCGCGGTTTTCAGAGTTTGAAGCAGTGGTCAGCGTTGGGAGCAGTTTTCAGAGTTGGGAGCAGTGTTCAGAGTTGGGAGCAGTGTTCAGAGTTGGCAGCAGTGTTCAGAGTTGGGACAGTGTTGGACATTTGTAGCAGAGTTGATCGTTTGAGCAGTGTTCAGTGATTGGAGCACTGTCCAGCGTTTGGAGCAGTGTTCAGAGTTTGGGGCCGTGGTCAGAGTTTGGAGCCGTGGTCAGAGTTGGGTGCAGTATGTAGAGTTTGAAGCAGTGCTCAGAGTTGGGTGCAGTGTTCAGAGTTGAGAGCAGTATTCAGAGTTGGGAGCAGAGTTCAGAGTTGGGAACAGTGTTCAGAGTTGTGAGCAATGTTCAGAGTTGGGAGCATTGTTCAGATTTGGGAGCATTCTTCACAGCTGGTAGCAGTTTTTGAGGTTTAGAGCAGTGTTGAGTGTTTGGAGCAATGTTGAGCATTTGGAGCAGTGTTCAGCGTTGGGAGCAGTTTTCAGATTTGGGAGCAGTGTTCAGCGTTGGGAGCAGTCTTCAGAGTTGGGAGCAGTGTTCAGAGTTGGGAGCAGTGTTCAGAGTTGGCAGCAATGTTCAGAGTTGGGAGCATTGTTCAGAGTTTGAAGCAGTGTTCTCAGTTGGGAGCAGTTTTAGAAGTTTAGAGCAGTGTTTAGTGTTTGGAGCAATGTTGAGCATTTGGATAAGTGTTGAGCGTTTCGAGCAGTGTTGAACGTTTGGAGCAGTGTTGTGCGTTTGGAGCAGTGTTTTATGTTTGGAGCAGTGTTGTTTGTTTGGAGCAATGTTGAGCCTTTGGAGCAATCGTCAGTGTTTGATGCAGTGCTCAGCGTTCGTAGCAGTGTTCTGAGTTGGGACATTGTTCAGAGTTGGGAGCAGTGTTCAAATTTGGGCGCAGTGATCAGATTTGGAACAGTGTTGGTGATTTGGAGCAGTGTTGAGCGTTTTGAGCAGTGTTCAGTGATTGGAGCACTTTTCAGCGTTTGGAGCAGTCTTCAGAGTTTGTAGCAGTCTTCAGAGTTTGGAGCAGTGTTCAGAGTTTGGAGCAGTGTTCAGAGATTGGAGCAGTGTTCAGAGTATGGAGCAGTGTTGAGTGTTTGGAGCAGTGATGATTGTTTGTGGCAGTGCTGAGCGTTTGGAGCAGTGTTGAGCGTTTGGCGCACTGTTCAACGTTTGGAGCAGTGTTGAGTGTTTGGAGCAGTGTCGAGCGTTTGGAGCAGTGTTGAGTGTTTGGAGCAGCGTTGAGTGTTTGGAGCAACGTTCAGCATTTGGAGCAGTGTTGAGCGTTTGGAGCAGTGTTGACTGTTTGGAGCAATGTTGAGCATTTGGACCAGTGTTCAGAGTTGGGAGCAGTGTTCAGAGTTGGGAGCAGTGTTCAGAGTTGGGAGTAGTGCTCAGAGTTCGGAGCAATGTTCAGATTTAGGAGCAGTGTTCAGAGTTGGGAGCAGTGTTCAGAGATGGGAGCAGTGTTCAGAGTTGGTAGCAGTGTTCAGAGTTGGGAGCAGTGTTCAGAGTTGGGAGCAGTGTTCAAAGTTGGGAGCATTGTTCAGAGTTGGGACAGTGTTCAGAGTTGGGACAGTGTTCTGAGTTGGGACAGTGTACAGAGTTGGGAGCAGTGTTCAGCGTTGGGAGAAGTGTTCAGAGTTGGGACAGTATTTAGAGTTGGGAATAATGTTCAAGGTTTGGAGCTTTGTTCAGAGTTGTGAGCAGCGTTGGACATTTGGAGCAGTGTTGAGTGTTTGGAGCGGGGATGATTGTAAGGACCAGTGTTGACCGTTTGGAGCAGTGTTGAGCATTTGGAACAGTATTGAGCGTTTGGCGCAGAGTTCAACGTTTGGAGCAGTGTTGAGTGTTTGGAGCAGTGTCGAGTGTTTGGAGCAGTGTCGAGCGTTTGGAGCAGTGTTGAGTGTTTGGAGCAGCGTTTAGTGTTTGGAGCAACGTTCAGCATTTGGAGCAGTGTTGAGCGTTTGGAGCAGTGTTGACTGTTTAGAGCAATGTAGAGCATTTGGAGCAGTGTTCAGAGTTGGGAGCAGTGTTCAGAGTTGGGAGCAGTGTTCAGAGTTGGGAGCAGTGTTCAGAGTTGGGAGCAGTTTCAGATTTGGGAGCAGTGTTCAGAGTTGGGACAGTGTTCAGAGTAGAGACAGTGTTCTGAGTTGGGACAGTGTTCAGAGTCTGAACATTGTTCAGAGTTGGGACAGTGTTCAGAGTTGGGACAGTGTTCAGATGGGGGACAGTGTTCATAGTTGGGACAGTGTTCAGAGTTGGGAGCAGTGTTCCGAGTTGGGACATTTTTCAGAGTTGGGACAGTGTTCGGAGTTGAGATAATTGTCAGAGTTGGGACAGTGTTCATTGTTAGGACAGTGTTCAGAGTTGGGAGCAGTGTTCAGAGTTAGGAGCAGTGTTCAGAGTTCGGACATTATTTAGAGCTGAGTGCAATGTTCAAGTTTTGGAGCTGTGTTCCGAGTTGGGAGCAGTGTTGGACATTTGGAGCAGTGTTAAGTGTTTGGAGCAGTTTTGAGTGTTTGGAGCTGTGTTGAGTGTTTGGTGCAGTGTTGAGTGTTCGGAGCAGTGATGAGCGTTTGGAGCATTGTTGAACGTTTTGAGCAGTTTTGAGTGCTTGGAGCAGTGTTGAGCGTTTGGAGCCGTGTTGAGCGTTTGAAGCAGTGTTGAGTGTGTGGAGCAGTGTTGTGTGTTTGGAGCAGTGTTGATTGTTTGGAGCAATGTTGAGCATTTGGAGCAGTCTTCCGAGTTTGAAGCAGTGGTCAGCGTTGGGAACAGTGTTCGGCGTTGGGAGCAGTGTTCAGAGTTGGGAGCAGTGTTCAGAGTTGGGAGAGTGTTCAGAGTTGCGACAGTGTTCAGAGTTGGGAGCAGTGTTCAGAGTTGGGACAGTGTTGGACATTTGGAGCAGTATTGATCGTTTTGAGCAGTTTTCAGTGATTGGAGCACTGTCAGCTTTTGGAGCAGTCTTCAGAGTTTGGATCCGTGGTCAGAGTATGGAGCCGTGGTCAGAGTTGTGTGCTGTGTTTAGCGTTTGTAGCAGTGCTCTGAGATGGGAGCTGTGTTCAGAGTTTGGAGCAGTGTTGAGAGTTTGGAGCAGTGTTCTGAGTTTGGAGCAGTGTTCAGTATTTGGAGCAGTGTTCAGAGTTTGGAGCAGTATTCAGAGTTTGGAGCATTGTTCAGAGTCTGGAGCAGTGATCAGTGTTGGGAGCAGTGTTCTGAGTTGGGACAGTAATTAGAGTTGGGAGTAATGTTCAAGGTTTGGAGCTTTGTTCAGAATTGTGAGCAGTGTTTGTCATTTGCAGCAGTGATGAGTGTTTGGAGCAGTGATGATTGTTTGGAGCAGTGTTGAGCGTTTGGAGCAGTGTTGAGCATTTGGAGCAGTGTTGAGCGTTTGGCGCAGTGTTCAACGTTTGGAGAAGTGTTGAGTGTTTGAAGCAGTGTCGAGCGTTTGGAGCAGTGTTGAGTGTTTGGAGCAGCGTTGAGTGTTTGGAGCAACGTTCAGCATTTGGAGCAGTGTTGAGAGTTTGGAGTAGTGTTGACTGTTTAGAGCAATGTTGAGCATTTGGAGCAGTGTTCAGATTTGGGAGCAGTGTTCAGAGTTGGGTGCAGTGTTCAGAGTTGGGAGCAGTGTTCAGAGTTGGGAGCGGTGTTCAGAGTAGGGAGCGGTGTTCAGAGTTGGGACAGTTTTCAGAGTTGGGACAGTGTTCAGAGTTGGGACCGTGTTCAGTGTTGGGACAGTTTTCAGATTTGGGACAGTGTTCAGAGTTGGTACTTTGTTCAGAGTTGGGAGCAGTGTTCTGCGTTGGGACAGTGTTCAGAGTTGGGACAGTGTTCAGAGTTGGGACAGTGTTCAGAGTTGGGACAGTGTTCAGAGTTGGGAGCAGTGTTCAGAGTTGTGAGCAATGTTCAGAGTTGGGACAGTGTTCAGAGTTGGGACAGTGTTCAGAGTTGGGAGCAGTGTTCAGAGTTGGGAGCAGTGTTCAGAGTTGGGACAGTATTTAGAGTTGGGAGCAATGTTCAATGTTTGGAGCTGTGTTCCGATTTGGTAGCAGTGTTGGACATTTGGAGCAGTGTTGAGTGTTTGGAGCAGTGTTGAGTGTTTGGAGCCGTGTTGAGTGTTTGGTGTAGTGTTGAGTGTTTGGAGCAGTGTTGAGCGTTTGGAGCAGTGTTGAACGTTTGGAGCAGTTTTGATTGCTTGGAGCGGTGTTGAGCGTTTGGAGCCGTGTTGAGCGTTTGGAGCAGTGTTGAGTGTGTGGAGCAGTGTTGTGTGTTTGGAGCAGTGTTGATTGTTTGGAGCAATGTTGAGCATTTGGAGCAGTCTTCAGAGTTTGAAGCAGTGGTCAGCGTTGGGAACAGTGTTCGGCGTTGGGAGCAGTGTTCAGAGTTGGGAGCAGTGTTCAGATTTGGGACAGTGTTCAGAGTTGCGACAGTATTCAGAGTTGGGAGCTGTGTTCAGAGTTGGGACAGTGTTGGACATTTGGAGCAGTATTGATCGTTTTGAGCAGTTTTCAGTGATTGGAGCACTGTCAGCGTTTGTAGCAGTGCTCTGAGATGGGAGCAGTGTTCAGAGTTTGGAGCAGTGTTGAGAGTTTGGAGCAGTGTTCTGAGTTTGGAGCAGTGTTCAGAATTTGGAGCATTGTTCAGAGTTTGGAGCAGTATTCAGAGTTTGGAGCATTGTTCAGAGTCTGGAGCAGTGATCAGTGTTGGGAGCAGTGTTGTGAGTTGGGACAGTATTTAGAGTTGGGAGTAATGTTCAAGGTTTGGAGCTTTGTTCAGAATTGTGAGCAGTGTTTGTCATTTGCAGCAGTGATGAGTGTTTGGAGCAGTGATGATTGTTTGGAGCAGTGTTGAGCGTTTGGAGCAGTGTTGAGCGTTTGGAGCAGTGTTGAGCGTTTGGCGCAGTGTTCAACGTTTGGAGCAGTGTTGAGTGTTTGAAGCAGTGTCGATCGTTTGGAGCAGTGTTGAGTGTTTGGAGCAGCGTTGAGTGTTTGGAGCAACGTTCAGCATTTGGAGCAGTGTTGAGAGTTTGGAGTAGTGTTGACAATTTAGAGCAATGTTGAGCATTTGGAGCAGTGTTCAGAGTTGGGAGCTGTGTTCTGAGTTGGGTTCTGTGTTCAGAGTTGGGAGCAATGTTCAGAGTTGGGAGCAGTGTTCACTGTTGGGGGCAGTGTTCAGATTTTGGAGCAGTGTTCAGAGTTGGGAGTAGTGTTCAGATTTTGTAGCAGTGTTCAGAGTTGGGAGCAGTTTTCAGAGCTGGGAGCAGTGTTCAGATTTGGGAGCAGTGTTCAGAGTTGGGTGCAGTGTTCAGAGTTGGGAGCAGTGTTCAGAGTTGGGAGCGGTGTTCAGAGTAGGGAGCGGTGTTCAGAGTTGGGACAGTTTTCAGAGTTGGGACAGTGTTCAGAGTTGGGACAGTGTTCAGTGTTGGGACAGTTTTCAGATTTGGGACAGTGTTCAGAGTTGGTACTTTGTTCAGAGTTGGGAGCAGTGTTCTGCGTTGGGACAGTGTTCAGAGTTGGGACAGTGTTCAGAGTTGGGACAGTGTTCAGAGTTGGGACAGTGTTCAGAGTTGGGAGCAGTGTTCAGAGTTGGGAGCAATGTTCAGAGTTGGGACAGTGTTCAGAGTTGGGAGCAGTGTTCAGAGTTGGGAGCAGTGTTCAGAGTTGGGAGCAGTGTTCAGAGTTGGGAGCAGTGTTCAGAGTTGGAACAGTATTTAGAGTTGAGAGCAATGTTCAATGTTTGGAGCTGTGTTCCGATTTGGTAGCAGTGTTGGACATTTGGATCAGTGTTGAGTGTTTGGAGCCGTGTTGAGTGTTTGGTGCAGTGTTGAGTGTTCGGACCAGTGTTGAGCGTTTGGAGCAGTGTTGAACGTTTGGAGCAGTTTTGATTGCTTGGAGCGGTGTTGAGCGTTTGGAGCAGTGTTGAGCGTTTGGACCAGTGTTGTGTGTGTGGAGCAGTGTTGTGTGTTTGGAGCAGTGTTGATTGTTTGGAGCAATGTTGAGCATTTGGAGCAGTCTTCAGAGTTTGAGGCAGTGGTCAATGTTGGGAGCAGTGTTCAGAGTTGGGAACAGTGTTCAGAGTTGGGAGCAGTGTTCCGAGTTGGGACAGTGTTCAGAGTTGCGACAGTGTTCAGAGTTGTGACAGTGTTGGACATCTGGAGCGGTGTTGATCGTTTTGGGCTGTGTTCAGTGATTGGAGCACTTGTCAGCGTTTGGAGCATTCTATAGAGTCTGGAGCCGTGATCAGAGTTTGGAGCCATGGTCAGATTTGGGTGCAGTGTTTAGAGTTTGGAGCAGTGTTCCGAGTTGGGAGCAGTGTTCAGAGTGTGGAGCAGTGTTCAGATTTCGGAGCAGTGTACAGATTTGGGTGCAGTGTTCAGAGTTGTGAGCAGTGTTCAGAGTAGGGAGCAGTGTTCAGAGTTGGGAGCAGTGTTCAGAGTTGGAAGCAGTGTTCAGAGTTGGGAGCAATGTTCAGAGTTGGGAGCAGTGTTCAGAGTTGGGAGCAGTGTTCAGAGTTGAGTGCAGTGTTCACAGTTGTGAGCAGTGTTCAGAGTTGAGAGCAGTGTTCAGAGTTGGGAGCAGTGTTCAGAGTTGGGAGCATTGTTCAGAGTTGGGAGCAGTGTTCAGAGTTGGTAGCAGTTCTCAGCGTTGGGAGCAATGTTCAGAATTGGGAGCATGGTTCAGAGTTGGGAGCAGTGTTCACAGTTGGGAGCAGTTTTGGAAGTTTAGTGTAGTGTTGAGTGTTTGGAGCAATGTTGAGCATTTGGAGCAGTGTTCAGCGTTGGGAGCGGTGTTCAGCGTTGGGAGCAGTGTTCAGCGTTGGGAGCAGTCTTCAGAGTTGGGAGCAGAGTTCAGAGTTTGGAGCAGTGTTCAGAGTTTGGAGCAGTGTTCAGAGTTTGGAGCAGTGTTCAGATTTGGGAGCAGTGTTCAGAGTTGGGACAGTATTTAGAGTTGGGAGCAATGATCAAGGTTTGGAGCTGTGTTCAGAGTTGGGATCAATGTCCCGAGGTGGGAGCAGTGTTCAGAGTTGGGACCATTGTTCAAAGTTTGGAGCTCTGTTCAGAGTTGTTGAGCAGTGTTGGACATTTGGAGCAGTGTTGATTGTTTGGAGCAGTGTTGAGTCTTTGGAGCAGTCTTGAGCGTTTGGAGCATTATTGAACTTTTGCAGCAGTGTCGAGTGTTTGGTGCCGTGTTGAGTATTTGGAGCAGTGTTCAGTGTTTGGAGCAGTGTTCAGAGTTTGGAGCAGTCTTAAGAGTTTAAAGCAGTCCTCTGAATTTGATGCCTTGTTCAGAGTTTGGAGCAGTGTTCAGAGTTTGGAGCCGTGTTCAGAGTTTGTAGCCGTGTTCAGAGTTTTTAGACGTGTTCAGAGTTTTGAGGCGTATTCAGAGTTTGGAGCAGTGTTCAGAGTTGGGACCAGTGTTCAGTGTTGGGTCCAGTGTTCAGAGTTTGGAGCAGTGTTCAGAGTTTGGATCAGTGTTCAGAGTTTGATGCAGTGATCAGAGTTGGGAGCAGTTTTGGACGTTTGGAGCAGTGCTGAGTGTTTGGAGAATCTTTGAGCATTTGGAGCAGTCTTCAGATTTGGGAGCAGTGTTAGGCGTCGGGAGCAGAGTTCAGAGTTGGGTCAGAGTTCAGAGTTGGGAGCATTGCTCAGTGACTGGAGTCGTGTTCAGAATTTGGAGCAGTTTTCAGAGTTTGGAGCAGTGTTCAGAGTTTGAAGCAGTGTTCTGAGTTTGGAGCAGTGTTCAGTGTTTGGATCAGTGTTCAGAGTTTGGAGCAGTGTTCAGAGTTTGGAGCAGTATTCAGAATATGGAGCAGTGTTCAGTGTTGGGAGCAGTGTTGAGATTTGGGACAGTATTTAGAGATGGGAGTAATGTTCAAGGTTTGGAGCTTAGTTCAGAGTTGGGAGCAGTGTTGGAAATTTGGAGCAGTGTTGAGTGTTTGGAGCAGTGATGATTGTTTGGAGCAGTGCTGATCGTTTGGAGCAGTGTAGAGTGTTTGGTGCAGTGTCGAGCGTTTGGAGCAGTGTTGAGTGTTGGGAGCAGCGCTGAGTGTTTGGAGCAAAGTTGAGCGTTTGGAGCAGTGTTGAGAGATTGGAGCAGTGTAGATTGTTTGGAGCAGTGTTGGTCGTCTGGTGCAGTGTTGATCGCTTGGAGCAGTGTTGATCGTTTGGAGCAGTGTTGATCGTTCGGAGCACTGATGATTGTTTGGAACAGGGTGGAGTGTTTGGAGCAGTTTTGAGCGTTTGGAGCAGTTTTGAGCATTTGGAGCAGTGTTGTGCGTTTAGAGCAGTGTTCAGAGTTGGGAGCTGTGTTGAGAGTTGGAGTAGTGTTCAGAGTTGGGAGCAATGTTGAGCGTTGGAGCAGTGTTCAGAGTCGGGAGCAGTGTTCAAATTTGGGAGCAGTGATGAGCGTTTGGAGCCGTGTTCAGAGTTGGGTGCAGTGTTGAGAGTTGGAGCAGTGTTCAACGTTTGGTACAGTGTATTTGTTCGTGGCATTGTTCAGTGTTTTGATCAGGGTTGAGTGTTTGGAGCAGTATTGAGCGTTTGGAACAGTGCTCAGCATTTGGAGCAGTGTTGAACGTTTGGAGCAGTGTTGAGTTTTGGGAGCAATGTTGAGCATTTGGAGCAGTGTTGAGCGTTTGGAGCAAGGTTGAGCATTTGGAGCAGGGTTGAGCTGTTGGAGCACTGTTGAGTGTTTGGAGCATTGTTCAGCGTTTGGAGCATTATTGACCGTTTGGAGCAGTGTTGAGTGTTTGGAGCAGTGTTGAGTGTTTGGAGCAGTGTTGAGTGTTTGGAGCAGTGTTGAGAGATTGGAGCAGTGTTGATTATTGGGAGCAGTGTTGACCGTTTGGAGCAGGGTTGAGCGTTTGGAGCAGTGTTGAGCTTTTGGAGCAGTTTTGAGCGTTTGGAGCAGTGTTGAGCATTTGGAGCAGTGTTGAGCTTTTGGAGCAGTGTTGAGTGTTTGGAGCACTGTTGTGCGTTTGGAGCACTTTTGATCGTTTGGAGCAGTGTTAAGCAATTGGAGCAGTGTTGAGCGTTTGCAGCAGTATTGTGCATTTGGAGCAGTGTTGAGCGTTTGGAGCACTGTTGAGAGATTGGAGCAGTGTTCAGCGTTGGATCAGTGTTCAGAGTTTTGCGCTGTGTTAAGTGTTTTGAACAGTCTTCATGTTTGGAGCAATGTTCTGTGCTTTGATTAGTGATCAGTTTTTTGAGCAGTGTTGAGCGTTTGGAACAGTGTTTATGTTCGTGGCATTGTTTAGTGTTTTGATCAGTGTTGAGTGTTTGGAGCAATATTGAGCGTTTGCAACAGTGTTCAGCGTTTGGAGCAGTGCTGAGCATTTGGATCTGTGGTGAACGTTTGGAGCAGTGTTGAGTGTTTGGAGCAGTGTTGAGCGTTTGGAGCAGGGTTGAACGTTTGGAGAAGTGTTGAGTGTTTGGAGCAGTGTTGAGTGTTTGGAGCAGTGTTGAGAGATTGGAGCAGTGTAGATTGTTTGGAGCAGTGTTGATCGTTTGGAGCAGTGTTGATCGTTTGGAGCAGTGTTGAGCGTTTGGAGCAGTGTTTGGCGTTTGGAGCAGTGTTGAGCGTTTGGAGCAGTGTTGAGCGTTTGGAGCAGTGTTGAGCGTTTGGAGCAGTGTTGTGCGTTTAGAGCAGTGTTCAGAGTTGGGAGATGCGTTGAGATTTGGAGCAGTGTTCAGAGTTGGGAGCAATGCTGAGATTTGGAGCAGCGTTCAGAGTTGAGATCAGTGTTCAAAGTAGGGAGCAGTGCTGAGCGTTTGGAGCAGTGTTCAGAGTTGGTAGCAGTGTTGAGAGTTGGAGCAGTCTTCAACGTGTGGGACAGTGCTTATGTTCGTGGCATTGTTCAGTGTTTTGATCATTGTTGAGTGTTTGGAGCAGTCTTGATCGTTTGGAGCAGTGTTGATCGTTTGGGGCACTGTTGAGCGTTTGGAGCAGTGTTGAGCTTTTAGAGCAGTATTGAGCGTTTGGAGCAATGTTTAGCGTTTCGAGCAGTGTTGAGCGTTTGCAGCAGTGTTGAGCGTTTGGAACAGTGTTTATGTTCGTTGGATTGGTCAGTGTTTTGATCAGTGTTGAGTGTTTGGAGCAGTATTGATCGTTTGGAACACTGTTGTGCGTTTGGAACAGTGCTGAGCATTTGGAGCAGTGTTGAAGGTATGGAGCAGTGTTGAGTGTTTGGAGCATTGTTGAGCGTTAGGAGCAGTGTTGACCGTTTGGAGCAGGGTTGAACGATTGGAGCAGTGTTGAGCGTCTGGAACATTGTTGACCGTTTGGAGCAGTGTTGAGTGTTTAGAGCATTGTTGACCGTTTGGAGCAGTGTTCAGTGTTTGGAGCAGTGTTGAGTGTTTGGAGCAGTGTTGTGTGTTCAGAGGAGTGTTGAGTGTTTGGAGCAGTGTTAAGTGTTTGGAGCAGTGTTGAGAGATTGGAGCAGTGTTGATTGTTTGGAGCAGTGTTGAGCGTTTGGAGCAGTGTTGACCATTTGGAGCAGTGTTGAGTGTTTGGAGCAGTGTTGAGCGTTTGGAGCAGTGCTCAGAGTTTGGAGCAGTGTTGAGAGATTGGAGCAGTGTTGAGTGTTTGGAGCAGTCTTGATCGTTTGGGGCAGTGTTAAGCGATTGGAGCATTGTTGAGCATTTGCAGCAGTGTTGAGCGTTTGGAGCAGTGTTGAGCGTTTGGAGCAGTGTTGAGCGATTGGAGCACTGTTCAGCGTTGGGGCAGTGTTCAGAGTTTTGCGCAATGTTCAGTGTTTTGAACAGTCTTCATTGTTGGAGGAATGTTCTATGCTTTGATTAGCGATCAGTTTTTAGAGCAGTGTTGAGCGTTTGGAACAGTGTTTAAGTTCGTGGCATTGTTCAGTGTTTTGATCAGTGTTGAGTGTTTGGAGCAATATTGAGCGTTTGGAACAGTGTTGAGCGTTTGGAGCAGTGTTGAGCCTTTGGAGCAGTGTTGAGCTTTTGGAGCCGTTTTGAGTGTTTGGAGCAGTGTTGAGCGTTTGGAGCAGTGTTGACCATTTGGAGCAGTGTTGAGCGTTTGGAGTAGTGTTGAGCTTTTGGAGCAGTGTTGAGTGTTTGGAGCAGTGTTGAGCGTTTGGAGCAGTGCTCAGAGTTTGGAGCAGTGTTGAGAGATTGGAGCAGTGTTGAGTGTTTGGAGCAGTCTTGGTCGTTTGGAGCAGTGTTAAGCGATTGGAGCATTGTTGAGCATTTGCAGCAGTGTTGAGCGTTTGGAGCAGTGTTGAGCGTTTGGAGCAGTGTTGAGTGATTGGAGCACTGTTCAGCGTTGGGGCAGTGTTCAGAGTTTTGCGCAATGTTCAGTGTTTTGAACAGTCTTCATTGTTGGAGGAAAGATCTATGCTTTGATTAGCGATCAGTTTTTTGAGCAGTGTTGAGCGTTTGGAACAGTGTTTAAGTTCGTGGCATTGTTCAGTGTTTTGATCAGTGTTGAGTGTTTGGAGCAATATTGAGCGTTTGGAACAGTGTTGAGCGTTTGGAGCAGTGCTGAGCATTTGGAGCTGTGTTGAACGTTTGGAGCAGTGTTGAGTGTTTGGAGCAGTGTTGAGCCTTTGGAGCAGGGTTGAACGTTTGGAGCAGAGTTCTGTGTATGGAGCAGTGTTTAGTGTTTGGAGCGGCGTTGAGTGTTTGGAGCAGTGTTGATCGTTTGTAGCAGTGTTGATTGTTCGTGCAGTGTTGAGCGTTTGGAGCAGTGTTAAGCGTTTGGAGCAGCGTTGAGCGTTTGGAGCAGTGTTGAGCGTTTGGAGCAGTGTTGTGCATTTAGAGGAGTGTTCAGAGTTGTGAGCTGTGTTGCGAGTTGGAGCAGTGTTCAGAGTTGGGAACAATGTCGAGAGTTGGAGCCGTGTTCAGAGTTGGGAGCAGTGTTCAAAGTTGGGAGCAGTGCTGAGAGTTGGAGCAGTGTACAGAGTTGGGAGCAGCATTCAAAGTTGGGAGCAGTGATGAGCGTTTGGAGCAGTGCTCAGAGTTGGGTGCAGTTTTGAGCGTTGGAGCAGTGTTCAACGTTTGAGACAGTGTTGAGAGTTTGGAGAAGTGGTGAGCATTTGGAGCAGTGTTCAACGTTTGGAGCAGTGTTGAGTGTTGGGAGCAGTGTTGAGCATTTGGAGCAGTGTTGAGTGTTTGGAGCAGGGTTGAGCATTTGGAGCAGGGTTGAACGTTTGGAGCAGTGTTGAGTGTTTGGAGCATTGTTCAGCGTTTGGAGCATTGTTGACCGTTTGGAACAGTGTTGAGTGTTTGGAGCAGTGTTGAGTGTTTGGAGCAGTGTTGAGAGATTGGAGCAGTGTTGAGCTTTTGGAGCAGTTTTGAGCGTTTGGAGCAGTGTTGAGCTTTTGGAGCAGTGTTGAGTGTTTGGAGCACTGTTGTCCGTTTGGAGCAGTTTTGATCGTTTGGAGCAGTGTTGAGCGTTTGGAGCACTGTTGAGAGATTGGAGCAGTGTTCAGCGTTGGTGCAGTGTTCAAAGTTTTGCGCAGTGTTCAGTGTTTTGAACTGTCTTCATGTTTGGAGCAAAGTTCTGTGCTTTGATTAGTGATCAGTTCTTTGAGCAGTGCTGAGCGTTTGGAACAGTGTTTATGTTCGTGGCATTGTTTAGTGTTTTGACCAGTGTTGAGTGTTTGGAGCAATATTGAGCGTTTGGAACAGTGTTCAGCGTTTGGAGCAGTGTTGTGCATTTGGAGCTGTGTTGAACGTTTGGAGCAGTGTTGAGCGTTTGGAGCAGTGTTGAGCATTTGGAGCAGGGTTGAACGTTTGGAGCAGAGTTGTTTGTTTTGAGCAGTGTTGATGGTTTGCAGCAGTGTTGATGGTTTGTAGCAGTGTTGATCGTTTGGAGCAGTGTTGAGCGTTTGGAGCAGTGTTGAGTGTCTGGAGCAGTGTTGAGCATTTGGTGCAGTGTTGAGCGTTTGGAGCAGTTTTGTGCATTTAGAGCAGTGTTCAGAGTTGGGAGCTGTGTTGAGAGTTGGAGCAGTTTTCAGAGTTGGGAGCAATGTTAAGAATTCGAGCAATGTTCAGAGTTGGGAGCAGTGTTCAAAGTTGGGAGCATGCTGAGAGTTGGAGCAGCGTTCAGAGTTGGGAGCAGTGTTCAAAGTAGGGAGCAGTGCTGAGTGTTTGGAGCAGTGTTCAGAGTTGGGAGCAGTGTTGTGAGTTGGAGCAGTGTTCAACGTGTGGGACAGTGCTTATGTTCGTGGCATTGTTCAGTGTTTTGATCAGTGTTGAGTGTTAGGAGCAGTCTTGATCGTTTGGAGCAGTGCTGATGGTTTGGAGCACTGTTCAGCGTTTGGAGCAGTATTGAGCGTTTGGAGCAGTTTTGAGCGTTTGGAGCAGTGTTGAGCTTTTCGAGCAGTGTTGAGCGTTTGTAACAGTGTTTAGCGTTTGGAACAGTGTTTATATTCGTGTAATTGTTCGGTGTTTTGATCAGTGTTGAGTGTTTGGAGCAGTATTGAGCGTTTGGAACAGTGTTGGGTGTTTGGAAAAGTGCTGTGCATTTGGAGCAGGTTTGAATGTATGGAGCAGGGTTGAGCGTTTGGAGCAGTGTTGAGCTTTTGGAGCAGTTTTGAGTGTTTGGAGCAGTGTTGAGCGTTTGGAGCAGTGTTGACCATTTGGAGCAGTGTTGAGCGTTTGGAGCAGTGTTGAGCTTTTGGAGCAGTGTTGAGTGTTTGGAGCAGTGTTGAGCGTTTGGAGCAGTGCTCAAAGTTTAGAGCAGTGTTGACAGATTGGAGCAGTGTTGAGAGTTTGGAGCAGTCTTGACCGTTTGGAGCAGTGTTAAGCGATTGGTGCAGTGGTGAGCATTTGCAGCAGTGTTGAGCGTTTGGAGCAGTGTTGAGCGTTTGGAGCAGTGTTGACAGATTGGAGCACTGTTCAGCGTTGGAGCAGTGTTCAGAGTTTTGCGCAATGTTCAGTGTTTTGAACAATATTCATGTTTGGAGGAATGTTCCGTGCTTTGATTAGTGATCAGTTTTTTGAGCAGTGTTGAGCGTTTGGAATAGTGTTTATGTTCGTGGCATTGTTCAGTGTTTTGATCAGTGTTGAGTGTTTGGAGCAATATTGAGCGTTTGGAACAGTGTTGAGCGTTTGGAGCAGTGCTGAGCATTTGGAGCTGTGTCGAACGTTTGGAGAAGTGTTGAGTGTTTGGAGCAGTGTTGAGCATTTGGAGCAGGGTTGAACGTTTGGAGCAGAGTTGAGTGTATGGAGCAGTGTTGAGTGTTTGGAGCAGTGTAGATTGTTTGGAGCAGTGTTGATCGTTTGGAGCAGTGTTGATCGTTTGGAGCAGTGTTGAGCTTTTGGAGCAGTGTTGATCGTTTGGAGCAGTGTTGAGCGTTTGGAGCAGTGTTAAGCGTTTGGAGCAGCGTTGAGCGTTTGGAGCAGTGTTGAACATTTGGAGCAGTGTTGTGCGTTTAGAGCAGTGTTCAGAGTTGGGAGCTGTGTTGAGAGTTGGAGCAGTGTTCAGAGTTGGGAGCAATGTTGAGAGATGGAGCAGGGTTCAGAGTTGGGAGCAGTGTTCAAAGTTGGGAACAGTGCTGAGAGTTGGAGCAGTGTTCAGAGTTGGGAGCAGTGTTCAAAGTTGGGAGCAGAGATGAGCGTTTGGAGCAGTGTTCAGAGTTGGGTGCAGTGTTGAGAGTTGGAGCAATTTTCAACGTTTGGGACAGTGTTTATGTTCGTGGCACATGTTAGTGTTTTGATCAGCGTTGAGTGTTTGGAGCAGTATCGAGCGTTTGGAAAAGTGCTCAGCATTTGGAGCAGTGTTGAACGTTTGGAGCAGTGTTGAGTGTTTGGAGCAGTGTTGAGCGTTTGGAGCAGGGTTGTAAGTTTGGAGCAGAGTTGAGTGTATGGAGCAGTGTTGACAGTTTGGAACAGTGTTGAGTGTTTGGAGCAGTATTGAGAGATTGGAGCAGTGTTGATTGTGTGGAGCAGTGTTGATCGTTTGGAGCAGTGTTGAGCGTTTGGAGCAGCGTTGTGCATTTGGAGCAGTGTTGAGCATTTGGAGCATTGTTGTGCGTTTGGAGCAGTGTTGAGCGTTTGGAGCAGTGTTGAGCGTTTGGAGAAGTGTTGAGAGTTTGGAGCAGTCTTGAGAATTTGGAGCAGTGCTGAGCGTTCGGAGCAGTGCTGAGCATTTGCAGCAGTGTTGGACGTTTGGAGCAGTGTTGAACGTTTGGAGCAGGGTTGAGCATTTGGAGCATTGTTGAGCGTTTGTAGCAGTGTTGAGCTTCTGCAGCAGTGTTGAGCGTTTGGAGCAGTGTTGAGCGTTCGGAGCAGTGCTGAGCATTTGCAGCAGTGTTGTACGTTTGGAGCAGTGTTGAACATTTGGAGCAGGGTTGAGCGTTTGGAGCATTGTTGAGCGTTTGGAGCAGTGTTGAGAGATTGGAACGGTGTTGAGAGAATGGAGCAGTGTTGAGAGATTGGAGCAGTGTTGAGAGATTGGAGCAGTGTTCAGAGTTGGGAGCAGTGTTCAAAGTTTGGAGCAGTGTTCAGAGTGTTGATCAGTTTTCGGTGTTTTGAGCAGTCTTCAGTTTCAGAGCAGTGTTCTGTGCTTTGATCAGTGTTCAGTTTATTGAGCAGTGTTGAGTGTTTGGAACAGTGTTGAATGTTTGGAGCAGTGTTGTTCGTTTGGTGCAGTGTTGATCGTTTGGAGCATTTGGAGCATTTGGCACAGTGTTGAGTGTTTGGAGCACTTTTGCTCGTTTGGAGCAGTGTTGAGCGTTTGGAGAAGTGTTGAGTATTTCGAGCAGTTTTGATCATTTGGAGCAGGGTTGAGCGTTTGGAGCAGTGTTGAGCGTATGGAGCAGTGCTGAGCATTTGGAGCTGTGTTGAACGTTTGTAGCAATGTTGAGCGTATGGAGCAGTGCTGAGCATTTGGAGCAGTGTTGAACATTTGGAGCCGTGTTGAGCGTTTGAAGAAGTGTTGAGCATTTGGAGCAGTTTTGATCGTTTGGAGCAGTGATGAGCGTTTGGAGCAGTGTTGAGCGTATGGAGCAGTGCTGAACATTTAGAGCTGTGTTGAACCTTTGGAGCAATTTTGAGCATATGGAGCAGTGCTGAGCATTTGGAGCAGTGTTGAACATTTGGAGCAGCGTTGAGTGTTTGCAGCAGTGTTGAGTGTTTGGAGCAGTGTTGAGCGTTTGGAGCAGAGTGGAGCGCTCCGAGCAGTTTAGAACGTTTGAAGCAGTGTTGAGCGTTTGGAGCATTGTTGAGTGTTTGGTGCACTGTTGAGAAATTAGAGCAGTGTTGCGTGATTGCAACAGTGTTCTGAGTTTTGATCAGTGTTCAGTGATTTGACAGTGTTCAGTGCTTTCAGCAGTTATCAGTGTATTGAGCAGTGTTCATGTTCATAGCAGTGTTCAGTTCATTGATCAGTGTTGAGTGTTTGGTGCATTATTGATCGCTTGGAACAGTGTTGAGAGTTTGAAGCAGTGTTGAGTGTTTGGAGCAGTGTTGAATCATTTGGAGCAGTGTTGAGCGTTTGTAGCAGGGCTGAGCGTTTGGAGCAGTGTTGAGCGTTTTGAGTAGTGCTGAATGTTTGGAGCAGTGTTGAATCATTTGGAGCAGTGTTGAGCGTTTGGAGCACTGTTGAGCGTTTGGAGCAGTGTTTTGCGTTTAAAACAGTGTTCAGAGTTGGGAGCAATGTTGAGAGTTGGAGCAGTGTTCAGAGTTGGGAGCAGTGTTCAAAGTTGGGAGCATGCAGGGATTTGGAGCAGCGTTCAGAGTTGGGAGCAGTGTTCAAAGTTGGGAGCAGTGCGGAGCGTATTGGAGCAGTGTTCAGAGTTGTGAGCAGTGTTGAGAGTTGGAGCAGTGTTCAACGTTTGGGACAGTGCTTATGTTCGTGGCATTGTTCAGTGTTTTGATCAGTGCTGAGTGTTTGGAGCAGTATTGAGCGTTTGGAACAGTGTTGTGTGTTTGGAGCATTGCTGAGCATTTGGAGCAGTGTTGAACGGTTGGAGCAGTGTTGAGTGTTGGGTGCAGTGTTGAGTGTGGGAGCAGTGTTGAGCGTTTGGAGCAGTGTTGAGCGTTTGGAGCAGGGTTGAGCATTTAGAGCAGGGTTGAACGTTTGGAGCAGTGTTGAGCGTTGGGAGCATTGTTGAGCGTTTGGAGCATTGTTGACCGTTTGGAGCAGTGTTGAGTGTTTGGAGCAGTGTTGAGTGTTTGGAGCAGTGTTGAGCGTTTGGAGCAGTGTTGAGTGATTGGAGCAGTGTTGATTGTTTGGAGCAGTGTTGATCGTTTAGAGCAGTGTTGAGCTTTTGGAGCAGCGTTGAGCGTTCTGAGCTGTGTTGAGCGTTTGGAGCAGTGTTGAGCGTTTGGAGCAGTGTTGTGCGTTTAGAGCAGTGTTCAGAGTTGGGCGCTTTGTTGAGAGTTGGAGCAGTGTTCAGAGTTGGGAGCAATGTTGAGCGTTGGAGCAGTGTTCAGAGTTGGGAGCAGTGTTCAAAGTTGGGATCATGCTGAGATTTGGAGCAGCGTTCAGAGTTGGGAGCATTGTTCAAAGTAGGGAGCAGTGCTGAGCGTTTGGAGCAGTGTTCAGAGTTGGGTGCAGTGTTGAGAGTTGGAGCAGTGCTCACCGTTTGGGACAGTGCTTATGTTCATGGCATTGTTCAGTGTTTTGATCAGTGTTGATTGTTTGGAGCTCTATTGAGCCTTTGGAACAGTGTTGAGTGTTTTGAGCAGTGCTGAGCATTTGGAGCAGTGTTGATCGGTTTGAGCAGTGTTGAGTGTTGGGAGCAGTGTTGAGTGTTGGGAGCAGTGTTGAGTGTTTGGAGCAGTGTTGAGTGTTTGGAGCTGTGTTGAGCATTTGGAGCAGCTTTGAGAGGTTGGAGCAGAGTTGAGCGTTTGGAGCAGGGTTGAACGTTTGGAGCAGTGTTGAGTGTTTGGAGCAGTGTTGAGTGTCTGGAGCAGTGTTGAGAGATTGGAACAGTGTTGATTGTTTGGAGCAGTGTTGATCGCTTGGAGCAGTGTTGAGCGTTTGGAGCAGTGTTGAGCGTTTGAAGCAGTGTTGAGCATTTGGAGCAGTGTTGAGCGTTTGGAGCAGTGTTGCACGTTTGGAGCTGTGTTGAGCGTTTGGAGCAGTGTTGAGCGTTTGGATCAGTGTTCAGCATTTGGAGCAGTGCTTAGCTTTCGGAGCAGTGATGAGCGTTTGCAGTAGTGTTGGACGTTTGACGCAGTGTTGAACCTTTCGTCCAGGTCTGAGCGTTTGGAGCATTGTTGAGCGTTTGGAGCAGTGTTGAGCTTTTGGAGCAGTGTTGATGGTTTGGAGCAGTGTTGAGCGTTTGGAGCATTGTTGAGCGTTTGGAGCAGTGTTGAGAGATTGGAGCTGTGTTGAGAGATTGGTGCAGTGTTGAGAGTTGGACCAGTGTTCAGAGTTTGGAGCAATGTTCAGAGTGTTGATCAGTGTTCGGTGTTTTGAGCAGTGTTCAGTTTATTGAGCAGTGTTGAGTGTTTGGAGCAGTGTTGAATGTTTGGAGCAGTGTTGTTCGTTTGGGGCAGTGTTGATCGTTTGGAGCAGTTGGAGCATTTGGAGCAGTGTTGAGTGCTTGGAGCACTTTTGATCGTTAGGAGCAGTGTTGAGCGTTTGGAGAAGTGTTGAGTATTTGGAGAAGTCTTGATCGTTTAGAGCAGTGTTGAGCATTTGGAGTAGTGTTGAGCGTATGGAGAAGTGCTGAGCATTTGGAGCAGTGTTGAACATTTGGAGCAGTGTTGAGCGTTTGGAGAAGTGTTGAGCATTTGGAGCAGTTTTGATCGTTTGGAGCAGTGATGTGCATTTGGAGCAGTGTTGAGTGTATGGAGAAGTGCTGAGCATTTGGAGCTGTGTTAAACGTTTGGAGCAATGTTGAGCATATGGAGCAGTGCTGAGCATTTGGAGCAGTGTTGTACATTTGGAGCAGTGTTGAGTGTTTGCAGCAGTGTTGAGTGTTTGGAGCAGTGTTGAGCGTTTGGAGCAGAGTGGAGCGTTCTGAGCTGTGTTGAACGTTTGAAGCAATGTTGAGCGTTTGGAGCAGCGTTGAGTGTTTGGTGCAGTGTTGAGAAATTACATCAGTGTTGCGAGATTGGAACAGTGTTCAGAGTTTTGATCAGTGTTCAGTGATTTGAGCAGTGTTCAGTGCTTTCAGCATTTTTGAGTATTTTGGGCAGTGTTCATGTTCATAGCAGTGTTCAGTGCATTGATCATTGTTGAGTGTTTGGTGCATTATTGATCGCTTGGAACAGCGTTGAGAGTTTGAAGCAGTGTTGAGTGTTTGGAGCAGTGTTGAGCGTTTTGAGTAGTGTTGAATGTTTGGAGCAGTGTTGAATCATTTGGAGCAGTGTTGAGCGTTTGTAGCAGGGTGTAGCGTTTGGAGCAGTGTTGAGCGTTTGGAGCAGTGTTGAGCGTTTGGAACAGTGTTGAGCATTTGTAGCAGTGTTGAGCCTTTGGAGCAGTGTTGTGCGTTTGGAGCACTGTTGAGAGATTGGAACAGTTTTCAGTGTTGGAGCAGTGTTCAGAGTTTTGCGCAGTGTTCAGTATTTTGAACAGTCTACATGTCTGGAGCAATGTTCTGTGCTTTGATTAGTGATCAGTTTTTTGAGCAGTGTTGAGGGTTTGGAACAGTGTTTATGTTCGTGGCATTGATCGGTGTTTTGATCAGTGTTGAGTGTTTGGAGCAATATTGAGCGTTTGGAACAGTGTTGAGCGTTTGGAGCAGTGCTGAGCATTTGGAGCTGTGTTGAACGTTTGGAGCAGTGTTGAGCATTTGGAGCAGTGTTGAGTGATTGGAGCAGTGTTGAGTGTTCTGAGCAAAGTTGAGCATTTGGAGCAGTGTTAAGCATTCGGAGCAGTGTTGAGCTTTTGGAGCAGTGTTGTACGTTTAGAGCAGTTTTCAGAGTTTGGAACTGTGTTGAGAGTTGGAGCAGTGTTCAGATTTGGGAGCAATGTTGACAGTTGGAGCAGTGTTGTGCGTTTGGAGCACTTTTGAGAGATTGGAGCAGTTTTCAGTGTTGGAGCAGTGTTCAGACTTTAGCGCAGTGTTCAGTGTTTTGAACAGTCAACATGTTTGGAGCAATGTTCTTTGCTATGATTAGTGATCAGTTTATTGAGCAGTGTTTAGGGTTTGGAACAGTGTTTATGTTCGTGGCATTGTTCAGTGTTTTGATCAGTGTTGAGTGTTTGGAGCAATATTGAGCGTTTGGAACAGTGTTGAGCGTTTGGAGCACTGCTGAGCGTTTGGAGCTGTGTTGAACGTTTGGAGCAGTGTTGAGCATTTGGAGCAGTGTTGAGTGATTGGAGCAGTGTTGGGTGTTTAGAGCAGTGTTGAAAGATTGGAACAGTGTAGATTGTTTGGAGCAATGTTGAGCGTATGGAGAAGTGTTGACCGTTTGGATCAGTGTTGACCGTTTGGAGCAGGGTTGAACGTTTGTAGCAGTGTTGGGCGTTTGGAGCATTGATGACCGTTTGAAGCAGTGTTGAGTGTTTGGAGCAGTGTTGAGTGTTTGGAGCTGTGTTGAGCGTTTGGAGCAGTGTTGTGAGATTGGAGCAGTGTAGATTGTTTGGAGCAGTGTGGATCGTTTGGAACAGTGTTGAGCGTTTGGAGCAGTGTTGAGTGTTTGGTGCAGTGTTGAGAAATTAGAACAGTGTTGCGAGATTGGAACAGTGTTCAGAGTTTTGATCAGTGTTCAGTGCATTGAGCAGTGTTTAGTGCTTTCAGCAGTTTTCAGTGTTTTGAGCAGTGTTCATGTTCATAGCAGTGTTCAGTGCTTTGATCAGTGTTGAGTTTTTGGTGCATTATTGATCGCTTGGAACAGTGTTGAGAGTTTGAAGCAGTGTTGAGTTTTGGAGCAATGTTGAATCATTTGGAGCAGTGTTGAGCTTTTGGAGCAGGGTTGATCGTTTGGAGCAGTGTTGAGCTTTTTGAGTGATGTTGAGTGTTTGGAGCAGTGTTGAATCATTTGTAGCAGTGTTGAGCGTTTGTAGCAGTGTGGAGCGTTTGGAGCAGTGTTGAGGGTTTGGAGCAGTGTTGAGCGTTTAGAGCAGTGTTGAGCATTTGGAGCAGTGTTGAGCATTAGAAGAGTGTTGAACGTTTGGAGCAGTGTTGAGTGTTTGGAGCAGTGTTGAGTGTTTGGAACAGTATTGCGTGTTTGGAGCAATGTTGAGCGTTAGGAGCAGTGTTGAGCGTTTGGAGCTGTGTTGAGCATTTGGAGCAGTGTTGAGTGTTTGGAGAAGTGTTGAGAGTTGAGCAGTGTTCAGAGTTGGGAGGCGTGTTCTGAGTTGGGAGCAGTGTTCAAAGTTTTGCGCAGTGTTCAGTGTTTTGAACAGTGTTTTTGTTTGGAGCAATGTTCTGTGCTTTGAGCAGTGTTCAGTTTTTTGAGCAGTGTTGAGTGTTTGGAGAAGTGTTGTGCGTTTGGAGCAGTGCTGAGAGTTTGGAGCAATGTTGAGCGTTTGGAGCAGTGTTGAGCTTTAGCAACATTGTTGATCGTTTGGAGCAGTGTTGATCGTTTGGAGCAGTGTTGAGCATTTGGAGCAGTGTTGAGCATTCGGAGCAGTGTTGAGCGTTTGGTGCAGTGTTGTACGTTTAGAGCAATGTTCAGAGTTGGGAGCTGTGTTGAGAGTTGGAGCAGTGTTCAGATTTGGGAGCAATGTTGAGATTTGGAGCAGTGTTCAGAGTTTGGAGCAGTGTTCAAAGTTGGGAGCATGCTGAGAGTTGGAGCAGCGTTCAGAGTTGGGAGCAGTGTTCAAAGTTGGGAGCAGTGCTGAGCGTTTGGAGCAGTGTTCAACGTTTGGGACAGTGCTTATGTTCGTGGCATTGTTCAGTGTTATGATCAGTGTTGAGGGTTTGGAGCAGTATTGAGCGTTTTGAACATTGTTGAGTGTTTGGAGCAGTGCTGAGCATTTGGAGCAGTGTTGAACGTTTCAAGCAGTGTTGAGTGTTGGGAGCAGTGTTGAGTGTTGGGAGCAGTGTTGAGCGTTTGGAGCAGTGTTGAGCGTTTGGAGCAGGGTTGAGCGTTTGGAGGAGGGTTGAACGTTTGGAGCAGTGTTGAGCGTTTGGAGCATTGTTCAGCGTTTGGAGCATTGTTGACCATTTGGAGCAGTGTTGATTGTTTGGAGCAGTGTTGAGTGTTTAGAGCAGTGTTGAGTGTATTGAGCAGTGTTGAGAGATTGGAGCAGTGTTGATTGTTTGGAGCAGTGTTGGTCGTTTGGAGCAGTGTTTAGCATTTGGAGCTGTGCTCAGCGTTCGGAGCAGTGCTGAGCGTTTGCAGCAGTGTTGGACGTTTGGAGCAGTGTTGAACGTTTGGAGCAGGGTTGAGGGTTTGGAGCATTGTTGAGCGTTTGGAGCAGTGTTGAGCTTTTGGAGCAGTGTTGAGCATTTGGAGCAGTGTTGAGCGTTTGGAGCAGTGTTGAGAGATTGGAGCAGTGTTGAGAGATTGGAGCAGTGTTCAGAGTTGGGAGCAGTGTTCAAAGTTTGGAGCAGTGTTCAGAGTGTTGATCAGTGTTTGGTGTTTTGAGCAGACTTCAGTTTCAGAGCAGTGTTCTGTGCTTTGATCAGTGTTCAGTTTATTGAGCAGTGTTGATTGTTTGGAACAGTGTTGAATGTTTGGAGCAGTGTTGTTCATTTGGGGCAGTGTTGATCGTTTGGAGCAGTTGGAGCATGTAGAGCAGTGTGGAGTGTTTGGAGCAGTTTTGATCGTTTGGAGCAGTGTTGAGCGTTTGGAGAAGTGCTGAGTATTTGGAGCAGTTTTGATCGTTTGGACCAGTGTTGAGTGTTTGGAGCAGTGTTGAGCGTATGGACCAGTGTTGAGCATTTGGAGCTGTGTTGAACGTTTGGAGCAGTGTTGAGCGTTTGGAGCAGTGTTGAGAATTTGGAGCAGTGTTGACCGTTTGGAGCACTGTTGAGCGTTTGGAGCAGTGTTTTGCGTTTAGAGTAGTGTTCATAGTTCGGAGCAATGTTGAGAGTTGGAGCAGTGTTCAGAGTTGGGAGCAGTGTTCAAAGTTGGGAGCATGCAGGGATTTGGAGCAGCGTTCAGAGTTGGGAGCAGTGTTCAAAGTTGGGAGCAGTGCTGAGTGTATTGGAGCACTGTTCAGAGTTGTGAGCAGTGTTGAGAGTTGGAGCAGTGTTCAACGTTTGTGACTGTGCTTATGTTCGTAGCATTCTTCAGTGTTTTGATCAGTGTTGAGTGTTTGGAGCAGTATTGAGCGTTTGGAACAGTGTTGAGTGTTTTAGAGCTGTGCTGAGCATTTGGAGCAGTGTTGAATGGTTGGAGCAGTGTTGAGTGTTGGGTGCAGTGTTGAGTGTTGGGAGCAGTGTTGAGCGTTTGGAGCAGTGTTGAGAGTTTGGAGCAGGGTTGAGCATTTAGAGCAGGGTTGAACGTTTGGAGCAGTGTTGAGCGTTGGGAGCATTGTTGATCGTTTGGAGCATTGTTGACCGTTTGGAGCAGTGTTGAGTGTTTGGAGCAGTGTTGAGTGTTTGGAGCAGTGTTGAGAGATTGGAGCAGTGTTGATTGTTTGGAGCAGTGTTGAGTGTTTAGAGCAGTGTTGACCGTTTGGAGCAGTGTTGACCGTTTGGAGAAGAGTTGAGCATTTAGAGCAGTGTTGAGCTTTTGGAGCAGTGTTGAGTGTTTGGAGCAGTGTTGAGCGTTTGGAGCACTGCTCAGAGTTTGGTGCAGTGTTGAGATATTTGAACAGTGTTGAGCATTTGGAGCAGTCTTGATCGTTTGGAGCAGTGTTGAGCGTTTGCAGCAGTATTGAGCGTTTGGAGCAGTGTTTAGCGTTTGGAGCAGTGTTGAGAGATTGGAGCAGTGTTCAGCGTTGGAGCAGTGTTCAGAGTTGGGAGCAGTATTCAAAGTGCGCAGCAGTGTTCAGACTTTTGCGCACTGTTCAGTGTTTTGAACAGTCTTCATGTTTGGAGCAATGTTCTGTGCATTGATTAATGATCACTTTTTTGAGCAGTGTTGAGCGTTTGGAACAGTGTTTATCTTCGTGGCATTGTTCAATGTTTTGATCAGTGTTGAGTGTTTGGAGCAGTGTTGAGCGTTTGGAGCAGGGTTGAACGTTTGGAGCAGTGTTGAGTGTTTGGAGCAGTGTTGAGTATTTGGAACAGTGTTGAGAGATTGGAGCAGTGTAGATTGTTTGGAGCAGTGTTGACCGTTTGGATCAGGTTTGAACGTTTGGAGCACTGTTGAGCGTTTGGAGCATTGATGAACATTTGAAGCAGTGTTGAGTGTTTGGAGCAGTGTTGAGTGTTTGGAGCAGTGTTGAGTGTTTGGAGCAGTGTTGAAAATTTGGAGCAGTGTTGAGTGTTTGGAGCAGTGTTGAGCGTTTGGAGCTGTGTTGAGAGATTGGAGCAGTGTAGATTGTTTGGAGCAGTGTTGTGCGTTTGGAGCAGTGTTGAGCGTTTGGAGCAGTGCTGAGCGTTTGGAGCAGTGTTGAGTGTTTGGAGCAGTGTTGAGTGTTTGGAGCAGTATTGAGTGTTTGGAGCAGTGTTGAGAGATTGCAGCAGTGTAGATCGTTTGGATCAATGTTGATCGTTTGGATCAGTGTTGATCGTTTGGATCAGTGTTGATCGTTTGGAGCAGTGTTGAGCGTTTGGAGCTGTGTTGAACGTTTGGAGCAGTGTTGAGCATTTGGAGCAGTGTTGAGTGATTGGAGCACTGTTGAGTGTTTAGAGCAGTGTTGAGAGATTGGAGCAGTGTAGATTGTTTGGCGCAATGTTGAGCGTATGGAGAAGTGTTGACCGTTTGGTTCAGTGTTGACCGTTTGGAGTAGGGTTTAACGTTTGTAGCAGTGTTGAGCGTTTGGAGCATTGATGACCGTTTGAAGCAGTGTTGAGTGTTTGGAGCAGTGTTGAGTGTTTGGAGCTGTGTTGAGCGTTTGGAGCAGTGTTGAGAGATTGGAGCAGTGTAGATTGTTTGGAGCAGTGTGGATCGTTTGGAACAGTGTTGAGCGTTTGGAGCAGTGTTGAGTGTTTGGTGCAGTTTTGAGAAATTAGAGCAGTGTTGCGAAATTGGAACAGTGTTCAGAGTTTGGATCAGTGTTCAGTGCATTGAGCAGTGTTTAGTGCTTTCAGCAATGTTCTGTGCTTTGAGCAGTGTTCAGTTTTTTGTGCAGTGTTGTGTGTTTGGAGAAGTGTTGTGCGTTTGGAGCAGTGTTGAGAGATTGGAGCAATGTTGAACGTTTGGAGCAGTGTCGAGCCTTTGGAGCAGGGTTGAGCATTAGCAGCATTGTTGATCGTTTGGAGCAGTATTGATCGTTTGGAGCAGAATTGAGCATTTGGAGCAGTGTTGAGCATTTGGTGCAGTGTTGAATGTTTGGAGCAGTGTTGAGCGTTTGGAGCAGTGTTGAGTGTCTGGAGCAGTGTTGAGCGTTTGGAGCACTGTTGAGTGTTTGGAGCAGTGTTGACTGTTTGGGTAGCCTTGAGCGTTTGGAGCGGTGTTGATCTTTTGTGGCAGTGTTGACTTTTTGTAGCAATGTTGAGCGTTTGTAGCAGTGCTCAGAGTTTGGATCAGAGTTTAGAGATTGGATCCGTGTTGAGCGTTTAGAGCTGGGCAGATCATTTGGAGCAGTGTTGAGCGTTTGGATAAGTGTTGAGCGTTTGGAGCAGTGTTGAGCGTTTGGAGCAGTGTTGAGCGTTTGGAACAGTTTTTATGTCCGTGGCATTCTTCGGTGTTTTGATCAGTGTTGAGCGTTTGGAGCAGTGTTGAGCGTTTGGAGCAGTGTTGAGCTTTTGAAGCAGTGTTGTGCGTATGGAGCAGTGTTGAGCATTTGGAGCTGTGTTGAACGTTTGGAGCAATGTTGAGCGTATGGAGAAGTGTTGACCGTTTGGATCAGTGTTGACCGTTTGGAGCAGGGTTGAACGTTTGTAGCAGTGTTGAGCGTTTGGAGCATTGATGACCGTTTGAAGCAGTGTTGAGTGTTTGGAGCAGTGTTGAGTGTTTGGAGCTCTTTTGAGCGTTTGGAGCAGTGTTGTGAGATTGGAGCAGTGTAGATTGTTTGGAGCAGTGTGGATCGTGTGGAACAGTGTTGAGCGTTTAGAGTAGTTTTCAGAGTTGGGAGCAGTGTTGAGAGTTGGAGCAGTGTTCAGAGTTGGGAGAAGTGTTGAGAGTTGGAGCAGTGTTCAGAGTTGGGAGCAGTGTTCAGAGTTGGGAGCAGTGTTCACAGTTTGGAGCAGTGTTCAGAGTTGGGAGCAGTGTTCAGATTTGCGAGCAGTGTTCAAAGTTGAGAGCTGTGTTGAGAGTTGGAGCAGTTTTCAGAGTTGGGAGCAGTGTTCAAAGTTGGGAGCAGTGCTGAGCGTTTGGAGCAGTGTTCAGAGTTTGGAGCAGTGTTGAGAGTTGGAGCAGTGTTCAGCGTTTGGAACAGTGTTTATGTTCGTGGCATTGTTCAGTGTTTTGATCACTGTTGAGTGTTTGGAGCAGTATTGAACATTGGGAAAAGTGTTGAACGTTTGGAGCAGTGTTTAGCGTTTGGAGCAGTGTTGGGTGTTTGTTGCAGTGTTGGGTGTTTGTTGCAGTGTTGATCGTTTGGAGCAGTGTTGAGCGTTTGTAGCAGTGTTGAGCGTTTGGAGCAGTGTTCACCGTTTGGAGCAGTGTTGAGCGTTTGGAGCATTGTTGACCGTTTGGAGCAGTGTTGAGCGTTTGGAGCAGTATTGACGGTTTGGAGCAGGGTTGAGCGTTTGGAGCAGTGTTGAGCTTTTGGAGCAGTGTTGAGTGTTTGGAGCAGTGTTGAGCGTTTGGAGCAGTGTTGACCGTTTGGAGAAGAGTTGAGCATTTAGAGCAGCGTTGAGCTTTTGGAGCAGTGTTGAGTGTTTGGAGCAGTGTTGAGCGTTTGGAGCACTGCTCAAAGTTTGGTGCAGTGTTGAGAGATTGGAACAGTGTTGAGCATTTGGAGCAGTCTTGATCGTTTGGAGCAGTGTTGAGCGTTTGCAGCAGTGTTGAGCGTTTGGAGCAGTGTTTAGCGTTTGGAGCAGTGTTGAGAGATTGGAGCAGTGTTCAGCGTTGGAGCAGTGTTCAGAGTTGGGAGCAGTATTCAAAGTGCGCAGCAGTGTTCAGACTTTTGCGCACTGTTCAGTGTTTTGAACAGTCTTCATGTTTGGAGCAATGTTCTGTGCATTGATTAATGATCACTTTTTTGAGCAGTGTTGAGCGTTTGGAACAGTGTTTATCTTCGTGGCATTGTTCAGTGTTTTGATCAGTGTTGAGTGTTTGGAGCAGTGTTGAGCGTTTGGAGCAGGGTTGAACGTTTGGAGCAGTGTTGAGTGTTTGGAGCAGTGTTGAGTATTTGGAGCAGTGTTGAGAGATTGGAGCAGTGTAGATTGTTTGGAGCAGTGTTGACCGTTTGGATCAGGTTTGAACGTTTGGAGCACTGTTGAGCGTTTGGAGCATTGATGAACATTTGAAGCAGTGTTGAGTGTTTGGAGCAGTGTTGAGTGTTTGGAGCAGTGTTGAGTGTTTGGAGCAGTGTTGAAAATTTGGAGCAGTGTTGAGTGTTTGGAGCAGTGTTGAGTGTTTGGAGCAGTGTTGAAAATTTGGAGCAGTGTTGAGTGTTTGGAGCAGTGTTGAGTGTTTGGAGCATTGTTCAGTGTTTGGAGCAGTGTTGAGCGTTTGGAGCTGTGTTGATAGATTGGAGCAGTGTAGATTGTTTGGAGCAGTGTTGAGCGTTTGGAGCAGTGTTGAGCGTTTGGAGCAGTGCTGAGCGTTTGGAGCAGTGTTGAGTGTTTGGAGCAGTGTTGAGTGTTTGGAGCAGTATTGAGTGTTTGGAGCAGTTTTGAGAGATTGGAGCAGTGTAGATCGTTTGGAGCAGTGTTGATCGTTTGGATCAGTGTTGATCGTTTGGATCAGTGTTGATCGTTTGGAGCAGTGTTGAGCGTTTGGATCAGTGTTGTGCGTTTGGAGCAGTGTTGAGCGTTTGGAGCAGTGTTGAGCGTTTGGAGCAGCGTTGAGCGTTTGAAGCAGTGTTGATCATTTAGAGCAGTGTTCAGAGTTGGGAGCTGTGTTGAGAGTTGGAGCAGTGTTGAGAGTTGGGAGCCGTGTTGGGAGTTGGAGCAGTGTTGAGAGTTGGGATCAGTGTTCAAAGTTGGGAGCAGTGTTGAGAGTTGGAGCAGTCTTCAGAGTTGGGTGCAGTGTTCAAAGTTGGGAGCAGTGCTGAGCGGTTGGAGCTGTGTTCAGAGTTGGGAGCAGTGTTGGGAGTTGGAGCTGTGTCTAACATTTGGAACAGTGTTTATGTTCGTGGCATTGTTCAGTGTTTTGAGCAGTGTTGAGCCCTTTGCGCTGTGTTGACCATTTGGAGCAGTGTCCATAGTTTGGAGATGTGTTCACAGTTTGGAGCAGTCTTCAGAGATTGGAGCAGTCTTCAGATTTGGAGTAGTCTTCAAAGTTTGGATCAGTCTTCAGAGTTTGAAGCAGTCTTCAGAGTTTGGAGCCGTGTTCAGAGTTTGGAGCAGTGTTCAGAATTGTGAGCAGTGTTCAGAGTTGGGAGCAGTATTCAGAGTTGGGAGCAGTCTTCAGAGTTTGGAGCAGTCTTCAGAATTTGAAGCAGTGTTCAGAGTTTGGTGCCATGTTCATAGTTTGGAGCAGTCTTCAGAGGCTGGAGCAGTCCTCTGAGTTTAGAGCAGTCTTCAGATTTTAAAGCAGTGTTCAGAGTTTGGTGCCGTGTTCAGAGTTTGGAGCAGTGTTCAGACTTTGAAGCAGTGTTCAGAGTTCTGATCAGTGTTCAGAGTTTTGAGCAATGTTCAGAGTTCTGAGCAGTGTTCAGAGTTAGGAGCAGTGTTCAGAGTTAGGAGCAGTGTTCAGAGTTGGGAGAAGTGTTCAGAGATGGGAGCAGTGTACAGAGTTGGGAGAAGTGTTCAGATTTGGGAGCAGTGTTCAGAGTTGAAAGCTGTTCAGAGTTTGGAGCAGTGTTCAGAGTTGGGAGCAGTGTTCAGAGTTGGGAGCAGTGTTCAGAGTTGGGAGCAGTGTTCAGAGTTGGGAGCAGTGTTCAGAGTTGGGAGCATTGTTCAGACTTTGGAGCCGTGTTCAGACTTTGGAGCCGTGTTCAGAATTGTGTGCAGTGTTCAGAGTTGGGAGCATTGTGCAGTGATTGGAATCGTGTTCAGAGTTTGGAGCAGTATTCAATTGTTCCAGCATTGTTCGGAGTTGGGAGGAGTGTTGAACGTTTGGAGCAGTGTTGGACGTTTGGAGCAGCGTTGCGCGTTTGGAGCTGTATTGAGCATTTGGAGTCGTGTTAAGCGTTTGGAGCCATGTTCAGTGATTCGTGCCGTGTTCAGAGTTTGGAGCAGTGTTTAGAATTTGGAGCAGTGTTCAGAGTTGAGAGCAGTGTTCAGAGTTTGGAGCCGTGTTCAGAGTTTGGAGCAGTGTTCTGTGTTCTGAGCAGTGTTCAGTGTTCAGAGCAGTGTTCAGTGTTTTGAGTAGTGTTCAGTGTTTTGGCAGTTTTCAGTTTTCTGAGCAGTGTTCAGTGTTTTGAGTAGTGTTCAATGTTTTGAGCAGTGTCCAGTGCTTTAAGCAGTGTTCAGTGTTTGGAGCAGAGTTCAGTATTTGGAGCAGTATTCAGAGTTCAGAGCAGTGTTCAGAGTTGGGAGCAGTGTTGAGCGCTTGGAGCAGTTTTGATCGTTTGGAACAGTGTTGAGTGTTTGGAGCAGTGTTGAGTGTTTGGAGCAGTGTTGAGTGTTTGGAGCAGTGTTGAGTGTTTGGAGCAGTGTTGAGTGTTTGGAGCAGTGTTGAGTGTTTGGAGCAGTGTTGAGTGCTTGGAGCAGTTTTGATCATTTGGAACAGTGTTGAGTGTTTGGAGCAGTGTTGACTGTTTGGAGCAGTGTTCAGAGTTTGGAGCCATGTTCAGTGATTGGAGCAGTCCTCAGAGTTAGGAGCAGGCTTCAGAGTTTGGAGCAGTGTTCAGAGTTTGGAGCAGTCGTCAGAGTTTGAAGCAGTGTTCAGAGATTGGAGCTGTGTTCAGAGTTTGGAGCAGTGTTCAGAGTTGTGAGCAGTGTTAAGGGTTTGGACACGTGTGCAGAGTTTGGAGCTGTCTTAAGTGTTTGGAGCCATGTTCAGAGTTTGGAGCCGTGTTCCAAGTTTGGAGCAGTGTTCAGAGATCGGAGCAGTGTTCGGAGATCGCAGCAGTGTTCAGAATTGTGAGCAGTGTTCAGAGTTGAAAGCAGTGTTCAGAGTTGTGAGCAATGTTCTGAGTTGGGAGCAGTGTTTCGAGTTGCGAGCAGTGTTCCGTGTTGGGAGCAGTGTTCAGAGTTGGGAGCAGTGTTCAGAGTTTGGAGCAGTGTTCAAACGTTGGAGCACTGTTCAGAGTTGGGAGCAATGTTGAGCGTTTGGAGCAGTGTTGAGCGTTTGGAGCAGTGTTGAACGTTTGGAGCAGTATTGAACGTTTGGAGCCGTGATAAGCGTTTGGATCCATGTTCAGTCATTCGAGCCGCGTTCAGAGGATGGAGCAGTGTTTAGAATTTGGAGCAGTGATCAGAGTCGGAAGCAGTGATCAGAGTTTGGAGCAGTGTTCAGAGTTTGGAGCAGTGTTCAGAGTTTGGAGCAGTGTTCAGTGTTTGGAGCCATGTTCAGAGTTTGGAGCCGTGTTCAGAGTTTGGAGCCGTGTTCAGAGATTGGAGCCGTGTTCAGAGTTTGGTGCCGTGTTCAGAGTTTGGAGCCGTGTTCAGAGTTTGGAGCAGTGTTCAGAGTTTGGAGCAGCGTTCAGAGTTTAGAGCAGTGTTCAGAGTTTGGAGCAGTGTTCAGAGTTTGGAGCAGTGTTTAGAGTTGGGAGCAGTGTTCAGTGTTCTGAGCAGTGTTCAGTGTTCCGAGCAGTGTTCAGTGTTTTGAGTTTGGAGCAGTGTTCAGAGTTGGGAGCATTGTTCAGTGTTTTGAGCAGTGTTCCGTGTTTTGGGCAGTGTTCAGTTTTCTGAGCAGTGTTCAGTGTTCTGAGTAGTGTTCAATGTATTGAGCAGTGTTCAGTGTTTTAAGCAGTGTTCAGTGTTTTGAGCAGTGTTGAGCCCTTGGAGCAGTGTTGAGCGTTTGGAGCAGTGTTGAGTTTTTGGAGCAGTGTTGAGCGTTTGGAGCAGTGTTCAGTCATTGGAGCCGTGTTCAGAGTTTGGATCAGTGTTCAGTGTTTTGAGCAGAGTTCAGAGTTTAGAGCATGGTTCAGAGTTTGGAGCCGTGTTCTGAGTTTGTAGCCATGTTCAGAGTTTGGAGCCGTGTTCAGAGTTTGGAGCAGTGTTCAGAGTTTGGAGCAGTGTTCAGAGTTTGGAGCAGTGTTCAGAGTTTGGAGCAGTGTTCAGAGTTTGGAGCAGTGTTCAGAGTTTGGAGCGGTGTTCAGAGTTTGGAGCAGTGTTCAGAGTTTGGAGCCGTGTTCAGAGTTTGGATCAGTGTTCTGAGATTTGAGCAGTGTTCAGAGTTTGGAGCCATGTTCAGAGTTTGGAGCCATGTTCAGAGTTTGGTGCCGTGTTCAGGGTTTGGATCAGTGTTCTGAGATTTGAGCAGCGTTCAGAGTTGGGAGCAGTGTTCAGTGTTCCGAGCAGTGTTCAGTGTTTTGAGCAGTGTTCCGTGTTTGGAGCAGTGTTCAGTGTTTTGATCAGTGTTCAGTGTTTTAAGCAGTTTTCAGTGTTTGGAGCAGTGTTCAGTGTTTGGAGCAGTGTTCAATGTTTTGAGCAGTGTTGAGCCCTTGGAGCAGTGTTGAGCGTTTGGAGCAGTTTTGAGTTTTTGGTGCAGGTTTGAGCGTTTGGAGCAGTCCAGAGTTTGGAACCCTGTTCAGAGTTTGGAGCAGTCCTCAGAGCTTGAAGCAGTGTTCAAAGTTTGGAGCAGTCATCAGAGTTTAGAGCAGTGTTTAGAGTTTGGAGCAGTGTTCAGAGTTTGGAGCAGTGTTCAGAGTTGGGAGCAGTATTGAGCGTTTGGAGCCGTGTTAAGCGTTTGGATCCATATTCAGAGTTTGGAGCCGTGTTCAGAGTTTGCAGCACCTTTAGAGTTTCGAGCCGTCTTCAGACTTTGGAGCAGGGTTGAGGTTTTGGAGCAGTGTTGAGTGTTTGGAGCAATGTTGAGTGTTTGGAGCAGTGTTGAGTGTTTGGAGCTGTGTTGAGTGTTTGGAGCAGTGTTGAGTGTTTGGAGCAGTGTTGAGTGTTTGGAGCAGGGTTGAGCGTTTGGAGCAGTGTTGAGCGTTTGGAGCAGTGTTCAGTCATTGGAGCCGTGTTCAGTGTTTGGATCAGTGTTCAGAGTTTGCAGCCGTATTCAGAGTTTGGAGCCGTGTTCAGAGTTTGGAGCCGTGTTCAGAGTTTGAGCCGTGTTCAGAGTTTGGAGCCGTGTTCAGAGTTTGGAGCCGTGTTCAGAATTTGGAGCAGTGTTCAGAGTTTGGAGCAGTGTTCAGAGGTTGGAGCAGTGTTCAGAGTTTGGAGAAGTGTGCAGAGTTTGGAGCCGTATTCAGAGGTTCGAGAAGTCTTCCGAGTTTGGAGCAGTCTTCAGAGTTTGAAGCAGTGTTCAGAGCTTTGAGCCGTGTTCAGAGTTTGGAGCAGTGTTCAGAGTTTGGAGAAGTGTTCGTAATTTGGAGCCGTATTCAGAGTTTCGAGGTTGCTTCAGAGTTTGGAGCAGTCTTCAGAGTTTGAAGCAGTGTTCAGAGTTTTGAGCCGTGTTCAGAGTTTGGAGCAATGTTCAGAGTTTGGAGAAGTGTTCAGAGTTTGGAGCCGTATTCAGAGTTTCGAGAATTCTTCAGAGTTTGGAGCAGTCTTCAGAGTTTGAAGCAGTGTTCAGAGTTTTGATCCGTGTTCAGAGTTTGGAGCAGTCTTCAGAGTTTTGAGCAGTGTTTAGAGTTTGGAGCAGTGTTCAGAGTTTGAAGCAGTCTTCAGAGTTCAAAGCAGTGTTCAAAGTTTGGAGCAGACTTCAGAGTTAAGAGCAGTGTTTAGAGTTTGGAGCAGTGTTCAGAGTTTGGAGCAGTGTTCTGAGTTGGGAGCAGTGTTCAGAGTTTGGAGCAGTGTTCAGCGTTGTGAGCAGTGTTCAGAGTTTTGAGCCGTGTTCAGATTTTGGCACAGTTTTCAGTATTTGGAGCCGTGTTCAGAGTTTGGAGCCATGTTCAGAGTTTGGAGCCGTGTTCAGAATTTGGAGCCGTGTTCAGACTTTGGAGCTGTGTTCAGAATTTGGAGCATTGTTCAGAGTTTGGTGCCGTGTTCAGAGTTTGGATCAGTCTTCTGAGTTTTGAGCAGTGTTCAGAGTTGGGAGCAGTGTTCAGTGTTCCGAGCAGTGTTCAGAGTTTTAAGCAGTGTTCCGTGTTTTGGGCAGTGTTCAGTTTTCTGAGCAGTGTTCAGTGTTCTGAGCAGTGTTCAGTGTTTTGAGCAGTGTTCCGTGTTTTGATCAGTGTTCAGTGTTTTAAGCTGTGTTCGATGTATTGAGCAGTGTTCAGTGTTTTGAGAAGTGTTGAGCCCTTGGAGCAGTGTTGAGCCTTTGGAAGAGTGTTCAGTTTTTGGATCAGTGTTGAGCGTTTGGAACGGTGTTCAGTCATTGGAGCCATGTTCAAAGTTTGGATCAGTGCTCAGTGTTTTGAGCAGTGTTCAGAGTTTGGAGCAGTGTTCAGAGTTTGGAGCTGTGTTCAGAGTTTGGAGACGTGTTCAGAGTTTGGAGCCGTGTTGAGAATTTGGTGCAGTGTTCAGAGTTTGGAGCAGTGTTCAGAGTTTGAAGCTGTGTTCAGAGTTTGGAGCAGTGTTCAGAGTTTGGAGCCGTATTCAGAGTTTCGAGAAGTCTTCAGAGTTTGGAGCAGTGTTCAGAGTTTGAAGCAGTGTTCAGAGTTTTGAGCCGTGTTCAGAGTTTGGAGCCCTGTTCAGAGTTTGGAGCAGTCTTCAGAGTTGCATGCAGTGTTCAAAGTATGGAGCAGTCTTCAGAGTTTAGAGCAGTGTTTAGAGTTTGGAGCAGTGTTCAGAGTTTGAAGCAGTCTTCAGAGTTTGAAGCAGTGTTCAATGTTTGGAGCAGTCTTCAGAATTTTGATCAGTGTTTAGAGTTTGGAGCAGCGTTCAGAGTTTGGAGCAGTGTTCAGAGTTGGGAGCAGTATTGAGCGTTTGGAGCCGTGTTAAGCGTTTGGATCCATATTCAGAGTTTGGAGCCGTGTTCAGAGTTTGCAGCACCTTTAGAGTTTCGAGCCGTCTTCAGACTTTGGAGCAGGGTTGAGGTTTTGGAGCAGTGTTGAGTGTTTGGAGCAATGTTGAGTGATTGGAGCAGTGTTGAGTGTTTGGAGCTGTGTTGAATGTTTGGAGCAGTGTTGAGTGTTTGGAGCAGTGTTGAGTGTTTGGAGCAGGGTTGAGCATTTGGAGCAGTGTTGAGCGTTTCGAGCAGTGTTCAGTCATTGGAGCCGTGTTCAGTGTTTGGATCAGTGTTCAGAGTTTGCAGCCGTATTCAGAGTTTGGAGCCGTGTTCAGAGTTTGGAGCCGTGTTCAGAGTTTGAGCCGTGTTCAGAGTTTGGAGCCGTGTTCAGAGTTTGGAGCAGTGTTCAAAGTTTGGAGCAGTCATCAGAGTTTAGAGCAGTGTTTAGAGTTTGGAGCAGTGTTCAGAGTTTGGAGCAGTGTTCAGAGTTGGGAGCAGTATTGAGCGTTTGGAGCCGTGTTCAGAGTTTGCAGCACCTTTAGAGTTTCGAGCCGTCTTCAGACTTTGGAGCAGGGTTGAGGTTTTGGAGCAGTGTTGAGTGTTTGGAGCAATGTTGAGTGATTGGAGCAGTGTTGAGTGTTTGGAGCTGTGTTGAATGTTTGGAGCAGTGTTGAGTGTTTGGAGCAGTGTTGAGTGTTTGGAGCAGGGTTGAGCATTTGGAGCAGTGTTGAGCGTTTCGAGCAGTGTTCAGTCATTGGAGCCGTGTTCAGTGTTTGGATCAGTGTTCAGAGTTTGCAGCCGTATTCAGAGTTTGGAGCCGTGTTCAGAGTTTGGAGCCGTGTTCAGAGTTTGAGCCGTGTTCAGAGTTTGGAGCCGTGTTCAGAGTTTGGAGCAGTGTTCAAAGTTTGGAGCAGTCATCAGAGTTTAGAGCAGTGTTTAGAGTTTGGAGCAGTGTTCAGAGTTTGGAGCAGTGTTCAGAGTTGGGAGCAGTATTGAGCGTTTGGAGCCGTGTTAAGCGTTTGGATCCATATTCAGAGTTTGGAGCCGTGTTCAGAGTTTGCAGCACCTTTAGAGTTTCGAGCCGTCTTCAGACTTTGGAGCAGGGTTGAGGTTTTGGAGCAGTGTTGAGTGTTTGGAGCAATGTTGAGTGTTTGGAGCAGTGTTGAGTGTTTGGAGCAGTGTTGAGTGTTTGGAGCAGGGTTGAGCGTTTGGAGCAGTGTTGAGCGTTTGGAGCAGTGTTCAGTCATTGGAGCCGTGTTCAGTGTTTGGATCAGTGTTCAGAGTTTGCAGCCGTATTCAGAGTTTGGAGCCGTGTTCAGAGTTTGGAGCCGTGTTCAGAGTTTGAGCCGTGTTCAGAGTTTGGAGCCGTGTTCAGAGTTTGGAGCCGTGTTCAGAATTTGGAGCAGTGTTCAGAGTTTGGAGCAGTGTTCAGAGGTTGGAGCAGTGTTCAGAGTTTGGAGAAGTGTGCAGAGTTTGGAGCCGTATTCAGAGGTTCGAGAAGTCTTCCGAGTTTGGAGCAGTCTTCAGAGTTTGAAGCAGTGTTCAGAGCTTTGAGCCGTGTTCAGAGTTTGGAGCAGTGTTCAGAGTTTGGAGAAGTGTTCGTAATTTGGAGCCGTATTCAGAGTTTCGAGGTTGCTTCAGAGTTTGGAGCAGTCTTCAGAGTTTGAAGCAGTGTTCAGAGTTTTGAGCCGTGTTCAGAGTTTGGAGCAATGTTCAGAGTTTGGAGAAGTGTTCAGAGTTTGGAGCCGTATTCAGAGTTTCGAGAATTCTTCAGAGTTTGGAGCAGTCTTCAGAGTTTGAAGCAGTGTTCAGAGTTTTGATCCGTGTTCAGAGTTTGGAGCAGTCTTCAGAGTTTTGAGCAGTGTTTAGAGTTTGGAGCAGTGTTCAGAGTTTGAAGCAGTCTTCAGAGTTCAAAGCAGTGTTCAAAGTTTGGAGCAGACTTCAGAGTTAAGAGCAGTGTTTAGAGTTTGGAGCAGTGTTCAGAGTTTGGAGCAGTGTTCTGAGTTGGGAGCAGTATGAGCGTTTGGAGCCGTGTTATGCGTTTGGATCCATGTTCAGAGCTTGGAGCCGTGTTCAGAGTTAGCAGCACCTTTAGAGTTTGGAGCAGTCTTCAGAGTTTGGAGCATGGTTGAGGTTTTGGAGCAGTGTTAAGTGTTTGGAGCAAAGTTGAGTGTTTGGAGCAGTGTTGAGTGTTTGGAGCAGTGTTGAGTGTTTGGAGCAGTGTTGACTGTCTGGAGCAGTGTTGAGCGTTTGGAGCAGGGTTGAGCGTTTGGAGCAGTGATGACTGTTTGGAGCCGTGTTCAGAGTTTGGAGCCGTGTTCTGAGTTTGGAGCCGTGTTCAGAGTTTGGAGCAGTGTTCAGAGTTTGGAGCCGTGTTCAGAGTTTGGAGCCGTGTTCAGAGTTTGGAACCGTGTTCAGAGTTTGGAGCCGTGTTCAGAGTACGAAGCAGTGTTCAGAATTGTGAGCAGTATTCAGAGTTGGGAGCAGTGTTTCGAGTTGGGAGAAGTGTTCCATGTTTGGACCAGTGTTCAGAGTTGGGAGCAGTGTTAAACATTTGGATCCATGTTCAGTCATTCGAGCTGCATTCAGAGTATGGAGCAATGTTTAGAATTTGGAGCAGTGTTCAGAGCTTGGAGCCGTGTTCAGTGTTTGGAGCCGTGTTCAGAGTTTGAAGCCGTGTTCAGAGTTTGTAGCCGTGTTCAGAGTTTGGAGCAGTGTTCAGAGTTTGGAGCAGTGTTCAGCATTGTGAGCAGTGTTCAGAGTTTTGAGCCGTGTTCAGATTTTGGCACAGTTTTCAGTATTTGGAGCCGTGTTCAGAGTTTGGAGCCATGTTCAGAGTTTGGAGCCGTGTTCAGAATTTGGAGCCGTGTTCAGACTTTGGAGCTGTGTTCAGAGTTTGGAGCATTGTTCAGAGTTTGGTGCCTTGTTCAGAGTTTGGATCAGTCTTCTGAGTTTTGAGCAGTGTTCAGAGTTGGGAGCAGTGTTCAGTGTTCCGAGCAGTGTTCAGAGTTTTAAGCAGTGTTCCGTGTTTTGGGCAGTGTTCAGTTTTCTGAGCAGTGTTCAGTGTTCCGAGCAGTGTTCAGTGTTTTGAGCAGTGTTCCGTGTTTTGGGCAGTGTTCAGTGTTCTGAGCAGTGTTCAGTGTTCTGAGTAGAGTTCAATGTTTTGATCAGTGTTCAGTGTTTTAAGCTGTGTTCGATGTATTGAGCAGTGTTCAGTGTTTTGAGAAGTGTTGAGCCCTTGGAGCAGTGTTGAGCCTTTGGAAGAGTGTTCAGTTTTTGGATCAGTGTTGAGCGTTTGGAACGGTGTTCAGTCATTGGAGCCATGTTCAAAGTTTGGATCAGTGCTCAGTGTTTTGAGCAGTGTTCAGAGTTTGGAGCAGTGTTCAGAGTTTGGAGCTGTGTTCAGAGTTTGGAGACGTGTTCAGAGTTTGGAGCCGTGTTGAGAATTTGGTGCAGTGTTCAGAGTTTGGAGCAGTGTTCAGAGTTTGAAGCTGTGTTCAGAGTTTGGAGCAGTGTTCAGAGTTTGGAGCCGTATTCAGAGTTTCGAGAAGTCTTCAGAGTTTGGAGCAGTGTTCAGAGTTTGAAGCAGTGTTCAGAGTTTTGAGCCGTGTTCAGAGTTTGGAGCCCTGTTCAGAGTTTGGAGCAGTCTTCAGAGTTGCATGCAGTGTTCAAAGTATGGAGCAGTCTTCAGAGTTTAGAGCAGTGTTTAGAGTTTGGAGCAGTGTTCAGAGTTTGAAGCAGTCTTCAGAGTTTGAAGCAGTGTTCAATGTTTGGAGCAGTCTTCAGAATTTTGATCAGTGTTTAGAGTTTGGAGCAGCGTTCAGAGTTTGGAGCAGTTTTCAGAGTTGGGAGCAGTATTGAGCGTTTGGAGCCGTGTTAAGCGTTTGGATCCATGTTCAGAGTTTGGAGCCGTGTTCAGAGTTAGCAACACCTTTAGAGTTTGGAGTAGTCTTCAGAGTTTGGAGCAGGGTTGAGGTTATGGAGCAGTGTTGAGTGTTTGGAGCAATGTTGAGTGTTTGGAGCAGTGCTTAGTGTTTGGAGCAGTGTTGAGTGTTTGGAGCAGTGTTGAGTGTTTGGAACAGTGTTGACTGTCTGGAGCAGTGTTGAGTCTTTGGAGCATGGTTGAGCGTTTGCAGCAGTGTTGACTGTTTAAAGCAGTATTCGCTCTTTGGAGCAGTGTTCAGAGTATGGAGCCATGTTCAGAGTTTGGAGCAGTCCTCAGAGTTTGTAGCCATGTTCAGAGTTTGGAGCAGTGTTCAGAGATTAGATCCGTGTTCAGAGTTTGGAGCAGTGTTCAGAGTTTGGAGCCGTGTTCAGAGTTTGGAGCTGTGTTCAGAGTTTGGAGCCGTGTTCAGAGTTCGGAGCCGTGTTCAGAGTTTGGAGCCGTGTTCAGAGTTCAGAGCAGTGTTCAGTGTTTGGAGCAGTGTTGAGCCCTTGGAGCTGTGTTGAGCGTTTGGAACAGTGTTGAGTTTTTGGAGCAGTGTTGAGCGTTTGGAGCAGTGTTCAGAGTTTGGAGCAGTGTTCAGAGTTTGGAGCGGTGTTCAGAGTTTGGAGCTGTATTCAGAGTTGGGAGAAGTATTGACCGTTTGGAGCCATGTTAAGCATTTGGATCCATGTTCAGAGTTTGGAGCCGTGTTCAGAGTTAGCAACACCTTTAGAGTTTGCAGCAGTCTTCAGAGTTTGGAGCAGGGTTGAGGTTTTGGAGCAGTGTTGAGTGTTTGGAAGAGTGTTGATTGTTTGGAGCAGTGTTGATTGCTTGGAGCAGTGTTGAGTGTTTGGAGCAATGTTGAGTGTTTGGAGCAGTGTTGACTGTCTGGAGCAGTGTTGAGTCTTTGGAGCAGGGTTGAGCGTTTGGAGCAGTGTTGACTGTTTGGAGCAGTGTTGGCTGTTTGGAGCAGTGTTCAGAGTTTGGAGCCGTGTTCAGAGTTTGGAGCAGTCCTCAGAGTTTGGAGCAGGCTTCAGAGTTTGGAGCAGTGTTCAGAGATTGGATCCGTGTTCAGAGTTTGGAGCAATGTTCAGAGTTGGGAGCAGTCTTCAGATTTTGGAGCATTCTTCAGAGTTTGAAGCAGTGTTCAGAGTTTGGAGCCGTGTTCAGAGTTTGGAGCCGTGTTCAGAGTTTGGAGCAGTGTTCAGAATTTGGAGCCGTGTTCAGAGTTTGGAGCCGTGTTCAGAGTATGGAGCCGTGTTCAGAGTTTGGAGCCGTGTTCAGAGTTCGGAGCAGTGTTCAGTGTTTGGAGCAGTGTTCAGTGTTTTAAGCTGTGTTCGATGTTTTGAGCAGTGTTCAGTGTTTTGAGCAGTTTTGAGCCCTTGGAGCAGTGTTGAGCGTTTGGAAGAGTGTTGATTGTTTGGAGCAGTGTTGATTGTTTGGAGCAGTGTTGAGTGTTTGGAGCAATGTTGAGTGTTTGGAGCAGTGTTGACTGTCTGGAGCAGTGTTGAGTCTTTGGAGCAGGGTTGAGCGTTTGGAGCAGTGTTGACTGTTTGGAGCAGTGTTGGCTGTTTGGAGCAGTGTTCAGAGTTTGGAGCCGTGCTCAGAGTTTGGAGCAGTCCTCAGAGTTTGGAGCAGGCTTCAGAGTTTGGAGCAGTGTTCAGAGATTGGATCCGTGTTCAGAGTTTGGAGCAATGTTCAGAGTTGGGAGCAGTCTTCAGATTTTGGAGCATTCTTCAGAGTTTGAAGCAGTGTTCAGAGTTTGGCGCCGTGTTCAGAGTTTGGAGCCGTGTTCAGAGTTTGGAGCAGTGTTCAGAATTTGGAGCCGTGTTCAGAGTTTGGAGCCGTGTTCAGAGTTTGGAGCCGTGTTCAGAGTTTGGAGCCGTGTTCAGAGTTCGGAGCAGTGTTCAGTGTTTGGAGCAGTGTTCAGTGTTTTAAGCTGTGTTCGATGTTTTGAGCAGTGTTCAGTGTTTTGAGCAGTTTTGAGCCCTTGGAGCAGTGTTGAGCGTTTGGAGCAGTGTTCAGTCATTGGAGCCGTGTTCAGAGTTTGGATCAGTGTTCAGAGTTTGGAGCAGTGTTCAGAGTTGTGAGCCGTGTTCAGAGTTTGGAGCCGTGTTCAGAGTGTGGAGCCGTGTTCAGAATTTGACGGATTGTTCAGATTTTGGAGCATTGTTCAGATTTTGGAGCAGTGTTCAGAGTTTGGAGAAGTGTTCAGAGTTTGGAGCCATATTCAGAGGTTAGAGAAGTCTTCAGAGTTTGGAGCAGTCTTCAGAGTTTGAAGCAGTGTTCAGAGTTTTGAGCCATGTTCAGAGTTTGGAGCAGTGTTCAGAGTTTGGAGAAGTGTTCAGACTTTGGAGCCGTATTCAGAGTTTCGAGAAGTCTTCAGAGTTTGGAGCAGTCTTCAGAGTTTGAAGCAGTGTTCAGAGTTTTGAGCCATGTTCAGAGTTTGGAGCAGTCTTCAGAGTTGGAAGCAGTGTTCAAAGTTTGGAGCAGTCTTCAGAGTTTTGAGCAGTGTTTAGAGTTTTGAGCCGTGTTCAGAGTTTGGAGTCCTGTTCAGAGTTTGGAGCAGTCTGCAGAGTTTGAAGCAGTGTTCAAAGTTTGGAGCAGTCTTCAGATTTTGCAGCAGTGTTCAGAGTTTGGAGCAGTGTTCAGAGTTTGGAGCCTTATTCAGAGTTCCGAGAAGTCTTCAGAGATTGGAGCAGTCTTCAGAGTTTGAAGCAGTGTTTAAAGTTTGGAGCAGTCTTCAGAGTTTAGAGCAGTGTTTAGAGTTTGGAGCAGTGTTCAGAGTTTGAAGCAGTCTTCAGAGTTTGAAGCAGTGTTCAATGTTTGGAGCAGTCTTCAGAGTTTTGAGCAGTGTTTAGAGTTTGGAGCAGTGTTCAGAGTTTGGAGCAGTTTTCAGAGTTGGGAGCAGTATTGAGCGTTTGGAGCCGTGTTATGCGTTTGGATCCATGTTCCGAGTTTGGAGCCGTGTTCAGAGTTAGCAGCACCTTTAGAGTTTGGAGCAGTCTTCAGAGTTTGGAGCAGGGTTGAGGTTTTGGAGAAGTGTTGAGTGTTTGGAGCAATGTTGATTGTTTGGAGCAGTGTTGAGTGTTTGGAGTAGTGTTGAGTGTTTGGAGCAGTGTTGACTGTCTGGAGCAGTGTTGAGTGTTTGGAGCAGTGCTGAATGTTTGGAGCAGTTTTGACTGTTTGGAGCCGTGTTCAGAGTTTGGAGCCGTTTTCAGAGTTTGGAGCAGGGTTCAGAGTTTGGAGCAGTGTTCAGAGTTTGGAGCCGTGTTCAGAGTGTGGAGCCGTGTTCAGAATTTGGAGCCGTGTTCAGAGTTTGGAGCCGTGTTCAGAGTTTGGAGCCGTGTTCAGATTTTGAAGCAGTGTTCAGAATTGTGAGCAGTATTCAGAGTTGGGAGCTGTGATTCGAGTTGGGAGAAGTGTTCCGTGTTTGGACCAGTGTTTTGAGTTGGGAGCAGTGTTAAGCATTTGGATCCATGTTCAGTCATTCGAGTTGCGTTCAGAGTATGGAGCAATTTTTAGAATTTGGAGCAGTATTCAGAGCTTGGAACCGTGTTCAGTGTTTGGAGCCGTGTTCAGAGTTTGGAGCAGTGTTCAGAGTTTGGAACAGTATTCAGCATTGGGAGCATTGTTCAGAGTTTGGAGCCGTGTTCAGATTTTGGCACAGTTTTCAGTGTTTGGAGCCGTGTTCAGAGTTTGGAGCCGTGTTCAGTGTTTGGAGCCGTGTTCAGAATTTGGAGCCGTGTTCAGAGTGTGGAGCCGTGTTCAGAGTTTGGAGCAGTGTTCAGAGTTTGGTGCCATGTTCAGAGTTTGGAGCAGTGTTCTGAGTTTTGAGCAGTGTTCAGAGTTGTGAGCAGTGTTCAGTGTTCCGAGCAGTGTTCAGTGTTTTGAGCAGTGTTCCGTGTTTTGGGCAGTGTTCAGTTTTCTGAGCAGTGTTCAGTGTTCCGAGCAGAGTTCAGTGTTTTGAGCAGTGTTCCGTGTTTTGGGCAGTGTTCAGTGTTCTGAGCAGTGTTCAGTGTTCTGAGTAGCGTTCAATGTTTTGATCAGTGTTCATTGTTTTAAGCTGTGTTCGATGTTTTGAGCAGTGTTCAGTGTTTTGAGCAGTGTTGAGCCCTTGGAGCAGTGTTGAGCGTTTGGAAGAGTGTTCAGTTTTTGGAGGAGCGTTGAGAGTTTGTAACAGTGTTCAGCCATTGGAGCCGTGTTCAAAGTTTGGAGCCGTGTTCAGAGTTCGAAGCAGTGTTCAGAATTGTGAGCAGTATTCAGAGTTGGGAGCAGTGTTTCGAGTTGGGAGAAGTGTTCCGTGTTTGGACCAGTGTTCAGAGTTGGGAGCAGTGTTAAGCATTTGGATCCATGTTCAGTCATTCGAGCTGCGTTCAGAGTATGGAGCAATTTTTAGAATTTGGAGCAGTGTTCAGAGCTTGGAGCCGTGTTCAGTGTTTGGAGCCGTGTTCAGAGTTTGCAGCCGTGTTCAGAGTTTGTAGCCGTGTTCAGAGTTTGGAGCAGTGTTCAGAGTTTGGTGCAGTGTTCAGCATTGGGAGCAGTGTTCAGAGTTTCGAGCCGTGTTCAGATTTTGGCACAGTTTTCCGTGTTTGGAGCCGTGTTCAGAGTTTGGAGCCGTGTTCAGAGTTTGGAGCCGTGTTCAGAATTTGGAGCCGTGTTCAGAGTTTGGAGCAGTGTTCAGAGTTTTGAGCAGTGTTCAGAGTTTGGAGCCCTGTTCAGAGTTTGGAGCAGTTTTTAGAGTTTCAAGCAGTGTTCAAAGTTTGGAGCAGTCTTCAGAGTTTAGAGCAGTGTTTAGAGTTTGGAGCAGTGTTCAGAGTTTGAAGCAGTCTTCAGAGTTTTGAGCAGTGTTTAGAGTTTGGAGCAGTGTTCAGAGTTTGGAGCTGTATTCAGAGTTGGGAGAAGTATTGACCGTTTGGAGCCGTGTTAAGCATTTGGATCCATGTTCAGAGTTTGGAGCCGTGTTCAGAGTTAGCAACACCTTTAGAGTTTGCAGCAGTCTTCAGAGTTTGGAGCAGGGTTGAGGTTTTGGAGCAGTGTTGAGTGTTTGGAGCAGTGTTGATTGTTTGGAGCAGTGTTGATTGTTTGGAGCAGTGTTGAGTGTTTGGAGCAATGTTGAGTGTTTGGAGCAGTGTTGACTGTCTGGAGCAGTGTTGAGTCTTTGGAGCAGGGTTGAGCGTTTGGAGCAGTGTTGACTGTTTGGAGCAGTGTTGGCTGTTTGGAGCAGTGTTCAGAGTTTGGAGCCATGTTCAGAGTTTGGAGCAGTCCTCAGAGTTTGGAGCAGGCTTCAGAGTTTGGAGCAGTGTTCAGAGATTGGATCCGTGTTCAGAGTTTGGAGCAATGTTCAGAGTTGGGAGCAGTCTTCAGATTTTGGAGCATTCTTCAGAGTTTGAAGCAGTGTTCAGAGTTTGGAGCCGTGTTCAGAGTTTGGAGCCGTGTTCAGAGTTTGGAGCAGTGTTCAGAGTTTGGAACCGTGTTCAGAGTTTGGAACCGTGTTCAGAGTTTGGAGCCGTGTTCAGAGTTTGGAGCCGTGTTCAGAGTTCGGAGCAGTGTTCAGTGTTTGGAGCAGTGTTCAGTGTTTTAAGCTGTGTTCGATGTTTTGAGCAGTGTTCAGTGTTTTGAGCAGTTTTGAGCCCTTGGAGCAGTGTTGAGCGTTTGGAAGAGTGTTGATTGTTTGGAGCAGTGTTGATTGTTTGGAGCAGTGTTGAGTGTTTGGAGCAATGTTGAGTGTTTGGAGCAGTGTTGACTGTCTGGAGCAGTGTTGAGTCTTTGGAGCAGGGTTGAGCGTTTGGAGCAGTGTTGACTGTTTGGAGCAGTGTTGGCTGTTTGGAGCAGTGTTCAGAGTTTGGAGCCATGTTCAGAGTTTGGAGCAGTCCTCAGAGTTTGGAGCAGGCTTCAGAGTTTGGAGCAGTGTTCAGAGATTGGATCCGTGTTCAGAGTTTGGAGCAATGTTCAGAGTTGGGAGCAGTCTTCAGATTTTGGAGCATTCTTCAGAGTTTGAAGCAGTGTTCAGAGTTTGGAGCCGTGTTCAGAGTTTGGAGCCGTGTTCAGAGTTTGGAGCAGTGTTCAGAATTTGGAGCCGTGTTCAGAGTTTGGAACCGTGTTCAGAGTTTGGAGCCGTGTTCAGAGTTTGGAGCCGTGTTCAGAGTTCGGAGCAGTGTTCAGTGTTTGGAGCAGTGTTCAGTGTTTTAAGCTGTGTTCGATGTTTTGAGCAGTGTTCAGTGTTTTGAGCAGTTTTGAGCCCTTGGAGCAGTGTTGAGCGTTTGGAAGAGTGTTGATTGTTTGGAGCAGTGTTGATTGTTTGGAGCAGTGTTGAGTGTTTGGAGCAATGTTGAGTGTTTGGAGCAGTGTTGACTGTCGGGAGCAGTGTTGAGTCTTTGGAGCAGGGTTGAGCGTTTGGAGCAGTGTTGACTGTTTGGAGCAGTGTTGGCTGTTTGGAGCAGTGTTCAGAATTTGGAGCCGTGCTCAGAGTTTGGAGCAGTCCTCAGAGTTTGGAGCAGGCTTCAGAGTTTGGAGCAGTGTTCAGAGATTGGATCCGTGTTCAGAGTTTGGAGCAGTGTTCAGAGTTTGGAGCAGTATTCAGCATTGGGAGCATTGTTCAGAGTTCGGAGCCGTGTTCAGATTTTGGCACAGTTTTCAGTGTTTGGAGCCGTGTTCAGAGTTTGGAGCCATGTTCAGTGTTTGGAGCCGTGTTCAGAATTTGGAGCAGTGTTCAGAGTGTGGAGCAGTGTTCAGAGTTTGGTGTCATGTTCAGAGTTTGGAGCAGTGTTCTGAGTTTTGAGCAGTGTTCAGAGTTGGGAGCAGTGTTCAGTGTTCCGAGCAGTGTTCAGTGTTTTGAGCAGTGTTCCGTGTTTTGGGCAGTGTTCAGTTTTCTGAGCAGTGTTCAGTGTTCCGAGCAGAGTTCAGTGTTTTGAGCAGTGTTCCGTGTTTTGGGCAGTGTTCAGTGTTCTGAGCAGTGTTCAGTGTTCTGAGTAGCGTTCAATGTTTTGATCAGTGTTCATTGTTTTAAGCTGTGTTCGATGTTTTGAGCAGTGTTCAGTGTTTTGAGCAGTGTTGAGCCCTTGGAGCAGTGTTGAGCGTTTGGAAGAGTGTTCAGTTTTTGGAGGAGCGTTGAGAGTTTGTAACAGTGTTCAGCCATTGGAGCCGTGTTCAAAGTTTGGAGCCGTGTTCAGAGTTCGAAGCAGTGTTCAGAATTGTGAGCAGTATTCAGAGTTGGGAGCAGTGTTTCGAGTTGGGAGAAGTGTTCCGTGTTTGGACCAGTGTTCAGAGTTGGGAGCAGTGTTAAGCATTTGGATCCAAGTTCAGTCATTCGAGCTGCGTACAGAGTATGGAGCAATTTTTAGAATTTGGAGCAGTGTTCAGAGCTTGGAGCCGTGTTCAGTGTTTGGAGCCGTGTTCAGAGTTTGCAGCCGTGTTCAGAGTTTGTAGCCGTGTTCAGAGTTTGGTGCAGTGCTCAGAGTTTGGTGCAGTGTTCAGCATTGGGAGCAGTGTTCAGAGTTTCGAGCCGTGTTCAGATTTTGGCACAGTTTTCCGTGTTTGGAGCCGTGTTCAGAGTTTGGAGCCGTGTTCAGAGTTTGGAGCCGTGTTCAGAATTTGGAGCCGTGTTCAGAGTTTGGAGCAGTGTTCAGAGTTTTGAGCAGTGTTCAGAGTTTGGAGCCCTGTTCAGAGTTTGGAGCAGTTTTTAGAGTTTCAAGCAGTGTTCAAAGTTTGGAGCAGTCTTCAGAGTTTAGAGCAGTGTTTAGAGTTTGGAGCAGTGTTCAGAGTTTGAAGCAGTCTTCAGAGTTTTGAGCAGTGTTTAGAGTTTGGAGCAGTGTTCAGAGTTTGGAGCTGTATTCAGAGTTGGGAGAAGTATTGACCGTTTGGAGCCGTGTTAAGCATTTGGATCCATGTTCAGAGTTTGGAGCCGTGTTCAGAGTTAGCAACACCTTTAGAGTTTGCAGCAGTCTTCAGAGTTTGGAGCAGGGTTGAGGTTTTGGAGCAGTGTTGAGTGTTTGGAAGAGTGTTGATTGTTTGGAGCAGTGTTGATTGTTTGGAGCAGTGTTGAGTGTTTGGAGCAATGTTGAGTGTTTGGAGCAGTGTTGACTGTCTGGAGCAGTGTTGAGTCTTTGGAGCAGGGTTGAGCGTTTGGAGCAGTGTTGACTGTTTGGAGCAGTGTTGGCTGTTTGGAGCAGTGTTCAGAGTTTGGAGCCGTGTTCAGAGTTTGGAGCAGTCCTCAGAGTTTGGAGCAGGCTTCAGAGTTTGGAGCAGTGTTCAGAGATTGGATCCGTGTTCAGAGTTTGGAGCAATGTTCAGAGTTGGGAGCAGTCTTCAGATTTTGGAGCATTCTTCAGAGTTTGAAGCAGTGTTCAGAGTTTGGAGCCGTGTTCAGAGTTTGGAGCCGTGTTCAGAGTTTGGAGCAGTGTTCAGAATTTGGAGCCGTGTTCAGAGTTTGGAGCCGTGTTCAGAGTATGGAGCCGTGTTCAGAGTTTGGAGCCGTGTTCAGAGTTCGGAACAGTGTTCAGTGTTTGGAGCAGTGTTCAGTGTTTTAAGCTGTGTTCGATGTTTTGAGCAGTGTTCAGTGTTTTGAGCAGTTTTGAGCCCTTGGAGCAGTGTTGAGCGTTTGGAAGAGTGTTGATTGTTTGGAGCAGTGTTGATTGTTTGGAGCAGTGTTGAGTGTTTGGAGCAATGTTGAGTGTTTGGAGCAGTGTTGACTGTCGGGAGCAGTGTTGAGTCTTTGGAGCAGGGTTGAGCGTTTGGAGCAGTGTTGACTGTTTGGAGCAGTGTTGGCTGTTTGGAGCAGTGTTCAGAGTTTGGAGCCGTGTTCAGAGTTTGGAGCAGTCCTCAGAGTTTGGAGCAGGCTTCAGAGTTTGGAGCAGTGTTCAGAGATTGGATCCGTGTTCAGAGTTTGGAGCAATGTTCAGAGTTGGGAGCAGTCTTCAGATTTTGGAGCATTCTTCAGAGTTTGAAGCAGTGTTCAGAGTTTGGAGCCGTGTTCAGAGTTTGGAGCCGTGTTCAGAGTTTGGAGCAGTGTTCAGAATTTGGAGCCATGTTCAGAGTTTGGAGCAGTGTTCAGAATTTGGAGCCGTGTTCAGAGTTTGGAGCCGTGTTCAGAGTTTGGAGCCGTGTTCAGAGTTCGGAGCAGTGTTCAGTGTTTGGAGCAGTGTTCAGTGTTTTAAGCTGTGTTCGATGTTTTGAGCAGTGTTCAGTGTTTTGAGCAGTTTTGAGCCCTTGGAGCAGTGTTGAGCGTTTGGAAGAGTGTTGATTGTTTGGAGCAGTGTTGATTGTTTGGAGCAGTGTTGAGTGTTTGGAGCAATGTTGAGTGTTTGGAGCAGTGTTGACTGTCGGGAGCAGTGTTGAGTCTTTGGAGCAGGGTTGAGCGTTTGGAGCAGTGTTGACTGTTTGGAGCAGTGTTGGCTGTTTGGAGCAGTGTTCAGAGTTTGGAGCCGTGCTCAGAGTTTGGAGCAGTCCTCAGAGTTTGGAGCAGGCTTCAGAGTTTGGAGCAGTGTTCAGAGATTGGATCCGTGTTCAGAGTTTGGAGCAATATTCAGAGTTGGGAGCAGTCTTCAGATTTTGGAGCATTCTTCAGAGTTTGAAGCAGTGTTCAGAGTTTGGAGCCGTGTTCAGAGTTTGGAGCCGTGTTCAGAGTTTGGAGCAGTGTTCAGAATTTGGAGCCGTGTTCAGAGTTTGGAGCAGTGTTCAGAATTTGGAGCCGTGTTCAGAGTTTGGAGCCGTGTTCAGAGTTTGGAGCCGTGTTCAGAGTTCGGAGCAGTGTTCAGTGTTTGGAGCAGTGTTCAGTGTTTTAAGCTGTGTTCGATGTTTTGAGCAGTGTTCAGTGTTTTGAGCAGTTTTGAGCCCTTGGAGCAGTGTTGAGCGTTTGGAGCAGTGTTCAGTCATTGGAGCCGTGTTCAGAGTTTGGATCAGTGTTCAGAGTTTGGAGCAGTGTTCAGAGTTGTGAGCCGTGTTCAGAGTTTGGAGCCGTGTTCAGAGTGTGGAGCCGTGTTCAGAATTTGACGGATTGTTCAGATTTTGGAGCATTGTTCAGATTTTGGAGCAGTGTTCAGAGTTTGGAGAAGTGTTCAGAGTTTGGAGCCGTATTCAGAGGTTCGAGAAGTCTTCAGAGTTTGGAGCAGTCTTCAGAGTTTGAAGCAGTGTTCAGAGTTTTGAGCCATGTTCAGAGTTTGGAGCAGTGTTCAGAGTTTGGAGAAGTGTTCAGACTTTGGAGCCGTATTCAGAGTTTCGAGAAGTCTTCAGAGTTTGGAGCAGTCTTCAGAGTTTGAAGCAGTGTTCAGAGTTTTGAGCCATGTTCAGAGTTTGGAGCAGTCTTCAGAGTTGGAAGCAGTGTTCAAAGTTTGGAGCAGTCTTCAGAGTTTTGAGCAGTGTTTAGAGTTTTGAGCCGTGTTCAGAGTTTGGAGTCCTGTTCAGAGTTTGGAGCAGTCTGCAGAGTTTGAAGCAGTGTTCAAAGTTTGGAGCAGTCTTCAGATTTTGCAGCAGTGTTCAGAGTTTGGAGCAGTGTTCAGAGTTTGGAGCCTTATTCAGAGTTCCGAGAAGTCTTCAGAGATTGGAGCAGTCTTCAGAGTTTGAAGCAGTGTTTAAAGTTTGGAGCAGTCTTCAGAGTTTAGAGCAGTGTTTAGAGTTTGGAGCAGTGTTCAGAGTTTGAAGCAGTCTTCAGAGTTTGAAGCAGTGTTCAATGTTTGGAGCAGTCTTCAGAGTTTTGAGCAGTGTTTAGAGTTTGGAGCAGTGTTCAGAGTTTGGAGCAGTTTTCAGAGTTGGGAGCAGTATTGAGCGTTTGGAGCCGTGTTATGCGTTTGGATCCATGTTCCGAGTTTGGAGCCGTGTTCAGAGTTAGCAGCACCTTTAGAGTTTGGAGCAGTCTTCAGAGTTTGGAGCAGGGTTGAGGTTTTGGAGATGTGTTGAGTGTTTGGAGCAATGTTGATTGTTTGGAGCAGTGTTGAGTGTTTGGAGTAGTGTTGAGTGTTTGGAGCAGTGTTGACTGTCTGGAGCAGTGTTGAGTGTTTGGAGCAGTGCTGAATGTTTGGAGCAGTTTTGACTGTTTGGAGCCGTGTTCAGAGTGTGGAGCCGTGTTCAGAGTTTGGAGCAGTGTTCAGAGTTTGGTGCCATGTTCAGATTTTGGAGCAGTGTTCTGAGTTTTGAGCAGTGTTCAGAGTTGTGAGCAGTGTTCAGTGTTCCGAGCAGTGTTCAGTGTTTTGAGCAGTGTTCTGTGTTTTGGGCAGTGTTCAGTTTTCTGAGCAGTGTTCAGTGTTCCGAGCAGAGTTCAGTGTTTTGAGCAGTGTTCCGTGTTTTGGGCAGTGTTCAGTGTTCTGAGCAGTGTTCAGTGTTCTGAGTAGCGTTCAATGTTTTGATCAGTGTTCATTGTTTTAAGCTGTGTTCGATGTTTTGAGCAGTGTTCAGTGTTTTGAGCAGTGTTGAGCCCTTGGAGCAGTGTTGAGCGTTTGGAAGAGTGTTCAGTTTTTGGAGGAGCGTTGAGAGTTTGTAACAGTGTTCAGCCATTGGAGCCGTGTTCAAAGTTTGGAGCCGTGTTCAGAGTTCGAAGCAGTGTTCAGAATTGTGAGCAGTATTCAGAGTTGGGAGCAGTGTTTCGAGTTGGGAGAAGTGTTCCGTGTTTGGACCAGTGTTCAGAGTTGGGAGCAGTGTTAAGCATTTGGATCCATGTTCAGTCATTCGAGCTGCGTTCAGAGTATGGAGCAATTTTTAGAATTTGGAGCAGTGTTCAGAGCTTGGAGCCGTGTTCAGTGTTTGGAGCCGTGTTCAGAGTTTGCAGCCGTGTTCAGAGTTTGTAGCCGTGTTCAGAGTTTGGAGCAGTGTTCAGAGTTTGGAGCAGTGTTCAGCATTGGGAGCAGTGTTCAGAGTTTCGAGCCGTGTTCAGATTTTAGCACAGTTTTCCGTGTTTGGAGCCGTGTTCAGAGTTTGGAGCCGTGTTCAGAGTTTGGAGCCGTGTTCAGAATTTGGAGCCGTGTTCAGAGTTTGGAGCAGTGTTCAGAGTTTTGAGCAGTGTTCAGAGATTGGAGCCCTGTTCAGAGTTTGGAGCAGTTTTTAGAGTTTCAAGCAGTGTTCAAAGTTTGGAGCAGTCTTCAGAGTTTAGAGCAGTGTTTAGAGTTTGGAGCAGTGTTCAGAGTTTGAAGCAGTCTTCAGAGTTTTGAGCAGTGTTTAGAGTTTGGAGCAGTGTTCAGAGTTTGGAGCTGTATTCAGAGTTGGGAGAAGTATTGACCGTTTGGAGCCGTGTTAAGCGTTTGGATCCATGTTCAGAGTTTGGAGCCGTGTTCAGAGTTAGCAACACCTTTAGAGTTTGCAGCAGTCTTCAGAGTTTGGAGCAGGGTTGAGGTTTTGGAGCAGTGTTGAGTGTTTGGAAGAGTGTTGATTGTTTGGAGCAGTGTTGATTGTTTGGAGTAGTGTTGAGTGTTTGGAGCAATGTTGAGTGTTTGGAGCAGTGTTGACTGTCTGGAGCAGTGTTGAGTCTTTGGAGCAGGGTTGAGCGTTTGGAGCAGTGTTGACTGTTTGGAGCAGTGTTCAGAGTTTGGATCCGTGTTCAGAGTTTGGAGCAGTGTTCAGAGTTGGGAGCAGTCTTCAGATTTTGGAGCAGTCTTCAGAGTTTGAAGCAGTGCTCCGAATTTTGAGCCGTGTTCAGAGTTTGGAGCAGTCTTCAGAGTTTGAAGCACTGTTAAGGGTTTGGAGACATGTGCAGAGTTTGGAGCCGTGTTCAGAGTTTGGAGCCGTGTTCAGAGTTTGGAGCTGTGTTCAGAGTTTGGAGCCGTGTTCAGAGTTTGGAGCCGTGTTCAGAGTTTGGAGCAGTGTTCAGAGTTTGGAGCCGTGTTCAGAGTTTGGAGCCGTGTTGAGAGTTCGGAGCAGTGTTCAGTGTTTGGAGCAGTTTTCAGTTTTTTAAGCTGTGTTCGATGTTTTGAGGAGTGTTCAGTGTTTTGAGCAGTGTTGTGCCCTTGGAGCAGTGTTGAGCGTTTGGAAGAGTGTTGAGTTTTTGGAGCAGTGTTGATCGTTTGGAGCAGTGTTCAGTCATTGGAGCCGTGTTCAGAGTTTGGATCAGTGTTCAGAGTTTGGAGCAGTGTTCAGAGTTTGGAGCCGTGTTCAGAGTTTGGAGCCATGTTCAGAGTTTGGAGCCGTGTTCAGAATTTGGAGCAGTGTTCAGAGTTTGGAGCAGTGTTCAGAATTTGGAGCAGTGTTCAGAGTTTTGAGCCGTGTTCAGACTTTGGAGCAGTGTTCAGAGTTTGGAGAAGTATTCAGAGTTTGGAGGCGAATTCAGAGTTTCGAGAAGTCTTTAGAGTTTGGAGCAGTCTTCAGAGTTTGAAGCAGTGTTCAGAATTTTGAGCCGTGTTCAGAGTTTGGAGCAGTCTTCAGAGTTTGTAGCCGTGTTCAGAGTTTGGAGCAGTGTTCAGAGTTTGGAGCAGTGTTCAGCATTGGGAGCAGTGTTCAGAGTTTCGAGCCGTGTTCAGATTTTAGCACAGTTTTCCGTGTTTGGAGCCGTGTTCAGAGTTTGGAGCCGTGTTCAGAGTTTGGAGCCGTGTTCAGAATTTGGAGCCGTGTTCAGAGTTTGGAGCAGTGTTCAGAGTTTTGAGCAGTGTTCAGAGATTGGAGCCCTGTTCAGAGTTTGGAGCAGTTTTTAGAGTTTCAAGCAGTGTTCAAAGTTTGGAGCAGTCTTCAGAGTTTAGAGCAGTGTTTAGAGTTTGGAGCAGTGTTCAGAGTTTGAAGCAGTCTTCAGAGTTTTGAGCAGTGTTTAGAGTTTGGAGCAGTGTTCAGAGTTTGGAGCTGTATTCAGAGTTGGGAGAAGTATTGACCGTTTGGAGCCGTGTTAAGCGTTTGGATCCATGTTCAGAGTTTGGAGCCGTGTTCAGAGTTAGCAACACCTTTAGAGTTTGCAGCAGTCTTCAGAGTTTGGAGCAGGGTTGAGGTTTTGGAGCAGTGTTGAGTGTTTGGAAGAGTGTTGATTGTTTGGAGCAGTGTTGATTGTTTGGAGTAGTGTTGAGTGTTTGGAGCAATGTTGAGTGTTTGGAGCAGTGTTGACTGTCTGGAGCAGTGTTGAGTCTTTGGAGCAGGGTTGAGCGTTTGGAGCAGTGTTGACTGTTTGGAGCAGTGTTCAGAGTTTGGATCCGTGTTCAGAGTTTGGAGCAGTGTTCAGAGTTGGGAGCAGTCTTCAGATTTTGGAGCAGTCTTCAGAGTTTGAAGCAGTGCTCCGAATTTTGAGCCGTGTTCAGAGTTTGGAGCAGTCTTCAGAGTTTGAAGCACTGTTAAGGGTTTGGAGACATGTGCAGAGTTTGGAGCCGTGTTCAGAGTTTGGAGCCGTGTTCAGAGTTTGGAGCAGTGTTCAGAGTTTGGAGCCGTGTTCAGAGTTTGGAGCCGTGTTCAGAGTTTGGAGCAGTGTTCAGAGTTTGGAGCCGTGTTCAGAGTTTGGAGCCGTGTTGAGAGTTCGGAGCAGTGTTCAGTGTTTGGAGCAGTTTTCAGTTTTTTAAGCTGTGTTCGATGTTTTGAGGAGTGTTCAGTGTTTTGAGCAGTGTTGTGCCCTTGGAGCAGTGTTGAGCGTTTGGAAGAGTGTTGAGTTTTTGGAGCAGTGTTGATCGTTTGGAGCAGTGTTCAGTCATTGGAGCCGTGTTCAGAGTTTGGATCAGTGTTCAGAGTTTGGAGCAGTGTTCAGAGTTTGGAGCCGTGTTCAGAGTTTGGAGCCATGTTCAGAGTTTGGAGCCGTGTTCAGAATTTGGAGCAGTGTTCAGAGTTTGGAGCAGTGTTCAGAATTTGGAGCAGTGTTCAGAGTTTTGAGCCGTGTTCAGACTTTGGAGCAGTGTTCAGAGTTTGGAGAAGTATTCAGAGTTTGGAGGCGAATTCAGAGTTTCGAGAAGTCTTTAGAGTTTGGAGCAGTCTTCAGAGTTTGAAGCAGTGTTCAGAATTTTGAGCCGTGTTCAGAGTTTGGAGCAGTCTTCAGAGTTTGAAGCAGTGTTCAAAGTTTGCAGCAGTCTTCAGAGTTTTGAGCAGTGTTTAGAGTTTGGAGCAGTGTTCAGAGTTTGAAGCAGTCTTCAGAGTTTGAAGCAGTGTTCAATGTTTGGAGCAGTCTTCAGAGTTTTGAGCATTGTTTAGAGTTTGGAGCAGTGTTCAGAGTTTGGAGCAGTTTTCAGAGTTGGGAGCAGTATTGAGCGTTTGGAGCCGTGTTAAGCGTTTGGATCCATGTTCCGAGTTTGGAGCCGTGTTCAGAGTTAGCAGCACCTTTAGAGTTTGGAGCAGTCTTCAGAGTTTGGAGCAGGGTTGAGGTTTTGGAGCAGTGTTGAGTGTTTGGAGCAATGTTGAGTGTTTGGAGCAGTGCTGAGTGTTTGGAGCAGTGTTGAGTGTTTGGAGCAATGTTGACTGTCTGGAGCAGTGTTGAGTGTTTGGAGCAGGGTTGAGCGTTTGGAGCAGTTTTGACTGTTTGGAGCAGTGTTGGCTGTTTGGAGCAGTGTTCAGAGTTTGGAGCCGTGTTCAGAGTTTGGAGCAGTCCTCAGAGTTTGGAGCAGGCTTCAGAGTCTGCAGCAGTGTTCAGAGATTGGATCCATGTTCAGAGTTTGGAGCCGTGTTCAGAGTTTGGAGCAGTGTTCAGAGTTTGGAGCCGTGTTCTGAGTTCGGAGCAGTGTTCAGTGTTTGTAGCAGTGTTCAGTGTTTTTAGCTGTGTTCCATGTTTTTTTAGCAGTGTTCAGTGTTTTGAGCAGTGTTGAGCCCTTGGAGCAGTGTTGAGCGTTTGTAAGAGTGTTGAGTTTCTGGTGCAGTTTTGAGCGTTTGGAGCAGTGTTCAGTCATTGTAGCCGTGTTCAGAGTTTGGATCAGTGTTCAGAGTTTGGAGCAGTGTTCTGAGTTTGGAGCCGTGTTCAGAGTTTGGAGCCGTGTTCAGAGTTTGGAGCCGTGTTCAGAATTTGGAGCAGTGTTCAGAGTTTGGAGCAGTGTTCAGAATTTGAAGCAGTTTTCAGAGTTTTGAGCCGTGTTCAGACTTTGGAGCAGTGTTCAGAGTTTAGAGAAGTATTCAGAGTTTGGAGCTGTATTCAGAATTTCGAGAAGTCTTTAGAGTTTGTAGCAGTCGTCAGAGTTTGAAGCAGTGTTCAGAATTTTGAGCCGTGTTCAGAGTTTGGAGCAGTCTTCAGAGTTTGAAGCGCTGTTAAGGGTTTGGAGACGTGTGCAGAGTTTGGAGCCGTGTTCAGAGTTTGGAGCCATGTTCAGAGTTTGGAGCCGTGTTCAGAGTTTGGATCCTTGTTCAGCGTTTGGAGCCGTGTTCAGAATTTGCAGCCTTGTTCAGAGTTTGGAGCCGTGTTCAGAGTTTGGAGCAGTTTTCAGAGTTTGGAGCCGTGTTCAGAGTTTGGAGCCGTGTTCAGAGTTCGGAGCCGTGTTCAGAGTTTGGAGCCGTGTTCAGAATTTGGAGCCGTGTTCAGAATTTGGAGCAGTGTTCAGAATTTGGAGCAGTGTTCAGAATTTGGAGCAGTGTTCAGAGTTTTGAGCCGTGTTCAGACTTTGGAGCAGTGTTCAGAGTTTGGAGAAGTATTCAGAGTTTGGAGGCGAATTCAGAGTTTCGAGAAGTCTTTAGAGTTTGGAGCAGTCTTCAGAGTTTGAAGCAGTGTTCAGAATTTTGAGCCGTGTTCAGAGTTTGGAGCAGTCTTCAGAGTTTGAAGCAGTGTTCAAAGTTTGCAGCAGTCTTCAGAGTTTTGAGCAGTGTTTAGAGTTTTGAGCCGTGTTCAGAGTTTGTAGCCCTGTTCAGAGTTGGGAGCAGTCTTCAGAGTTTGAAGCGGTGTTCAAAGTTTGGAGCAGTCTTCAGAGTTTAGAGCAGTGATTAGAGTTTGGAGCAGTGTTCAGAGTTTGAAGCAGTCTTCAGAGTTTGAAACAGTGGTCAATGTTTGTAGCAGTCTTCAGAGTTTTGAGCATTGTTTAGAGTTTGGAGCAGTGTTCAGAGTTTGGAGCAGGTTTCAGAGTTGGGAGCAGTATTGAGCGTTTGGAGCCGTGTTAAGCGTTTGGATCCATGTTCCGAGTTTGGAGCCGTGTTCAGAGTTAGCAGCACCTTTAGAGTTTGGAGCAGTGTTCAGAGTTTGGAGCAGGGTTGAGGTTTTGGAGCAGTGTTGAGTGTTTGGAGCAATGTTGAGTGTTTGGAGCAGTGTTGAGTGTTTGGAGCAGTGTTGAGTGTTTGGAGCAATGTTGACTGTCTGGAGCAGTGTTGAGTGTTTGGAGCAGGGTTGAGCGTTTGGAGCAGTGTTGACTGTTTGGAGCAGTGTTGGCTGTTTGGAGCAGTGTTCAGAGTTTGGATCCGTGTTCAGAGTTTGGAGCAGTCCTCAGAGTTGGGAGCAGTCTTCAGATTTTGGAGCAGTCTTCAGAGTTTGAAGCAGTGTTAACGGTTTGGAGACGTGTGCAGAGTTTGGAGCCGTCTTCAGAGTTTGGAGCCGTGTTCAGAGTTTGGAGCCGTGTTCAGAGTTTGGAGCCGTGTTAAGAATTTGGAGCAGTGTTCAGAGTTTGGAGCAGTGTTCAGAATTTGGAGCAGTGTTCAGAGTTTTGTGCCGTGTTCAGAGTTTGGAGCCGTGTTCAGAGTTCGGAGCAGTGTTCAGTGTTTGGAGCAGTTTTCAGTTTTTTAAGCTGTGTTCGATGTTTTGAGCCGTGTTCAGTGTTTTGAGCAGTGTTGAGCCCTTGGAGCAGTGTTGAGCGTTTGGAAGAGTGTTGAGTTTTTGGAGCAGTGTTGAGCGTTTGGAGCAGTGTTCAGTCATTGGAGCCATGTTCAGAGTTTGGATCAGTGTTCAGAGTTTGGATCAGTGTTCAGAGTTTGGATCAGTGTTCAGAGTTTGGAGCCATGTTCAGAGTTTGGAGCCGTGTTCAGAATTTGGAGCAGTGTTCAGAGTTTGGAGCAGTTTTCAGAATTTGGAGCAGTGTTCAGAGTTTTGAGCCGTGTTCAGACTTTGGAGCAGTGTTCAGAGTTTGGAGAAGTATTCAGAGTTTGGAGCCGTATTCAGAGTTTCGAGAAGTCTTTAGAGTTTGGAGCAGTCTTCAGAGTTTGAAGCAGTGTTCAGAATTTTGAGCCGTGTTCAGAGTTTGGAGCAGTCTTCAGAGTTTGAAGCAGAGTTCAAAGTTTGGAGCAGTCTTCAGAGTTTTGAGCAGTGTTTAGAGTTTTGAGCCGTGTTCAGAGTTTGTAGCCCTGTTCAGAGTTGGGAGCAGTCTTCAGAGTTTGAAGCAGTGTTCAACGTTTGGAGCAGTCTTCAGAGTTTAGAGCAGTGTTTAGAGTTTGGAGCAGTGTTCAGAGTTTGAAGCAGTCTTCAGAGTTTGAAGCAGTGTTCAATGTTTGGAGCAGTCTTCAGAGTTTTGAGCAGTGTTTAGAGTTTGGAGCAGTCTTCAGAGTTTGGAGCAGTTTTCATAGTTTGGAGCAGTATTGAGCGTTTGGAGCCGTGTTAAGCGTTTGGATCCATGTTCAGAGTTTGGAGCCGTGTTCAGAGTTAGCAGCACCTTTAGAGTTTGGAGCAGTCTTCAGAGTTTGGAGAAGGGTTGAGGTTTTGGAGCAGTGTTGAGTGTTTGGAGCAATGTTGAGTGTTTGGAGCAGTGTTGAGTGTTTGGAGAAGTGTTGAGTGTTTGGAGCAGTGTTGAGTGTTTGGAGCAGTGTTGAGTGTTTGGAGCAGGATTGAGCGTTTGGAGCAGTGTTGACTGTTTGGAGCAGTGTTGGCTGTTTGGAGCAGTGTTCAGAGTTTGGATCCGTGTTCAGAGTTTGGAGCAGTCCTCAGAGTTTGGAGCAGTGTTCAGAGTTTGGAGCAGTGTTCAGAGATTGGATCCGTGTTCAGAGTTTGGAGCAGTGTTCAGAGTTGGGAGCAGTCTTCAGATTTTGGAGCAGTCTTCAGAGTTTGAAGCAGTGTTAAGGGTTTGGAGACGTGTGCAGAGTTTCGAGCCGTGTTCAAAGTTTGGAGCCGTGTTCAGAGTTTGGAGCCATGTTCAGAGTTTGGAGCCGTGTTCAGCGTTTGGAGCCGTGTTCAGAATTTGGAGCCATGTTCAGAGTTTGGAGCCGTGTTCAGAGTTGGGACAGTTTTGGACATTTGTTGCAGTGTTGAGGGTTTTGAGCAGTGTTCAGTGATTGGAGCACTGTTTCAGTGTTTGGAGCAGTCTTCAGAGTTTGGAGCAGTGTTCAGAGTTTGAAGCAGTGTTCCGAGTTTCGAGCCATGGTCAGAGTTTGGAGCCGTAGTCAGAGTTTGGTGCAGTGTTTAGAGTTTGGAGCAGTGTTCCGAGTTGGGAGCAGTGTTCACAGTGTGGAGCAGTGTTCAGATTTCGGAACAGTGTTCAGAGTTGGGTGCAGTGTTCAGGGTTGGCAGCAGTGTTCAGAGTTTTGAGCAGTATTCAGAGTTGGGAGCAGTGTTCAGAGTTGGGAGATGTGTTCAGAGCTGGGAGCAGTGTTCAGAGCTGGGAGCAGTGTTCACAGCTGGGAGCAGTATTCAGAGCTGGGAGCAGTGTTCAGAGTTGGGACAGTATTTAGAGTTGGGACCAATGTTCAAGGTTTGGAGCTGTGTTCAGAGTTGGGAGCAATGTCCCGAGTTGGGAGCAGTGTTCAGAGTTGGGACCAATGTTCAAAGTTTGGAGCTCTGTTCAGAGTTGTTGAGTGTTGTTAGACATTTGGAGCAGTGTTGATTGTTTGGAGCAGCGTTGAGTCTTTGGAGCAGTCTTGAGCGTTTGGAGCATTGTTGAACTTTTGGACCAGTGTCAAGTGTTTGGTGCCGTGTTGAGTGTTTGGAGCAGTGTTCAGTGTTTGGAGCAGAGTTCAGAGTTTGGAGCAGTCTTCAGAGTTTAAAGCAGTCCGCTGTATTTGAAGTCGTGTTCAGAGTTTGGAGCCGTATTCAGAGTTTGGAGCCGTGTTCAGAGTTTGTAGCCATGTTCAGAGTTTGTAGCCGTGTTCAGAGTTTTCAGCCGTATTCAGAGTTTGGAGCAGTGTTCAGAGTTGGGACCGGTTTTTAGTGTTGGGTCCAGTGTTCCGAGTTTGGAGCAGTATTCAGAGTTTGGATCAGTGTTCAGAGTTTGACGCAGTGTTCAGAGTTGGGAGCAGTTTTGGACGTTTGGAGCAGTGCTGTGTGTTTGGAGCAACGTTGAGCATTTGGAGCAGCCTTCAGAGTTGGGAGCAGTGTTAAGCGTTGGGAGCAGAGTTCTGATTTGGGACAGTGTTCAGAGTTGGCAGCATTGCTCAGTGATTGGATTCATGTTCAGTGTTTGGAGCTGTGTTCAGAGTTTGGAGCAGTGTTCAGAGTCTGGAGAGTGTTCAGAGTTGGGAGCAGTGTTCAGAGTTGGGAGCAGTGTTCTGAGTTTGGACAGTGTTCTGAGTTGGGACAGTGTTCAGAGTTGGGACATTGTTCAGATTTGGGACAGTGTTCAGAGTTCGGAGCATTGTTCAGAGTTGTGAGCGGTGTTCAGAGTTGGGGGCAGTGTTCAGAGTTGGGAGCAGTGTTCAGAGTTGGGAGCAGTGTTCAGAGTTGGGAGCAATGTTCAGAGTTGGGAGCAGTGTTCAGAGTTGGGACGGTGTTCAGAGTTTGGACAGTGTTCTGAGTTGGGACAGTGTTCAGAGTTGGGACATTGTTCAGATTTTGGACAGTGTTCAGAGTTGGGACAGTGTTCAGATTTGGGACAGTGTTCAGAATTGGACAGTGTTCAGAGTTGGGAGCAGTGTTCCGAGTTCGGACAGTGTTCAGAGTTGGGACAGTGTTCAGAGTTGGGACAGTGTTCAGAGTTGGGACAGTGTTCAGAGTTGGGACAGTGTTCAGAGTTGGGAGCAGTTTTCAGAGTTGGGAGCAGTGTTCAGTGTTGGGACAGTATTTAGAGTTGGGAGCAATGTTCAAGGTTTGGAGCTGTGTTCCGAGTAGGGAGCAGTGTTGGACATTTGGAGCAGTGTTGAGTGTTTGGAGCAGTGTTGAGTGTTTGGAGCAGCGTTGAGTGTTTGGTGCAGTGCTGAGTGTACTGAGCAGTGTTGAGCGTTTGGTGCAATGTTGAACGTTTGGAGCAGCTTTGAGTGCTTGGAGCAGTGTTGAGCGTTTTGAGCAGTGTTGAGCGTTTTGAGCAGTGTTGAGTGTGTGGAGCAGTGTTGTGTGTTTGGAGCAGTGTTGATTGTTTGGAGCAATGTTGAGCATTTGGAGCAGTCTTCAGAGTTTGAATCAGTGGTCAGCGTTGGGAGCAGTTTTCAGAGTTGGGAGCAGTGTTCTGAGTTGGGACAGTGTTGGACATTTGGAGCAGTGTTGATCGTTTTGAGGAGTGTTCAATGATTTGCGCTCTGTTCAGCATTCTTCAGAGTGTGGAGCAGTGTTCAGATTTCGGAGCAGTGTTCAGAGTTGGGTGCAGTGTTCAGAGTTGGGAGCAGTGTTCTGTGTTGAGGGCAGTATTCTGAGTTGATAGCAGTGTTCAGAGTTGGGAGCAGTGTTCAGCGTTGGTAGCAATATTCAGAGTTGGGAGCATTGACCTGAGTTGGGAGCAGTGTTCACAGTTGGGAGCAGTTTTGGAAGTTATGAGCAGTGTTGAGTGTTTGTAGCAATGTTGAGCATTTGGAGCTGTGTTCAGCGTTGGGAGCAGTGTCCAGCTTTGGGAGCAGTGTTCAGCGTTGGGAGCAGTCTTCAGAGTTGGGAGCAGATTTCAGTGTTTGGAGCAGTGTTCAGAGTTTGGAGCAGTGTTCAGAGTTGGGAGCAGTGTTCAGAGTTTGGAGCAGTGTTCAGAGTTGGGAGCAGTGTTCAGAGTTGGGACAGTATTTAGAGTTGGGACCAGTGTTCAAGGTTTGGAGCTTGTTCAGAGTTGGGAGCAATGTCCCGAGTTGGGAGCAGTGTTCAGAGTTGGGACCAATGTTCAAAGTTTGGAGCTCTGTTCAGAGTTGTTGAGCAGTGTTGGACATTTGGAGCAGTGTTGAGGATTTTGAGCAGTGTTCAGTGATTGGAGCACTGTTCAGCGTTTGTAGCAGTGTTCAGAGTTTGGAGCAGTTTTCAGAGTTTGAAGCAGTGTTCAGAATTTGGAGCCGTGGTCTGAGTTTGGAGCCATGGTCAGAGTTTGGTGCAGTGTTTAGAGTTTGGAGCAGTGTTCCGAGTTGGGAGAAGTTTTCAGAGTGTGTAGCAGTGTTCACATTTCGGAACAGTGCTCAGAGTTGGGTGCAGAGTTCAGATTTGGGATCAGGGTTCAGAGTTAGGACAGTGTTGAGTGTTTGGTGCAGTGCTAAATGTTTGGAGAAATGTTGAGCATTTGGAGCAGTCTTCAGAGCTGGGAGCAGTGTTCAGAGATGGGAGCAGTGTTCAGAGTTGGAAGCAGTGTTCAGAGTTCAGAGCAGTGTTCAGAGTTGGGAGCAGTGTTCAGAGTTGGGAGGAGTGATCAGACTTGGATGCAGTGCTCAGAGTTGGGAGCAGTGTTCAGAGTTGGAAGCCGTCTTCAGAGTTTGAAGCAGTTTTCAGAGTTTGAAGCAGTGTTCAGAGTTAGTAGCAGTCTTCAGAGTTTGGAGCAGTCTTCAGAGTTTGAAGCAGTATTACGAGTTTGAAGCAGTGTTCAGAGTTTGGAGCAGTGTTCAGAGTTTGGAGCCGTGGTCAGAGTTTGGTGCAGTGTTTAGAGTTTGGAGCAGTGTTCCGAGTTGGGAGAAGTGTTCAGAGTGTGGAGCAGTGTTCAGATTTCGGAACAGGGTTCAGAGTTGGGTGCAGTGTTCAGGGTTGGCAGCAGTGTTCAGAGTTTTGAGCCGTATTCAGAGTTGGGAGCAGTGTTCAGAGTTGGGAGCTGTGTTCGGAGTTGGGAGCAATGTTCGGAGTTCGGAGCATTGTTCAGAGTTTGGAGCAGTGTTCAGAGTTAGGAGCAGTCTTCAGAGTTTATAGCAGTCCTCTGAATTTGAAGCCGTTTTCAGAGTTTGGAGCCGTGTTCAGAGTTTGGAGGCGTTTTCAGAGTATGTAGCCGTGTTCAGAGTTTGTAGCCGTGTTCAGAGTTTTGAGCCGTATTCAGAGTTTGGAGCAGTGTTCAGAGTTGGGATCCGTGTTCAATGTTGGGTCCAGTGTTCAGATTTTGGATCAGTGTTCAGAGTTTGACGCAGTGTTCAGAGTTGGGAGAAATTTTGGACGTTTGGAGCAGTGCTGAGTGTTTGGAGCAACGTTGAGCATTTGGAGCAGCCTTCAGAGTTGGGAGCAGCGTTCAGCGTTGGGAGCAGAGTTCTGAGTTGGGACAGAATTCTGAGTTGGGGGAATTGCTCAGTGATTGGAGTCATGTTCAGTGTTTGGAGCAGTGTTCAGAGTTTGGAGCAGTGTTCAGAGTTTGGAGCAGTGTTCAGAGTTTGGAGCAGTGTTCAGAGTTTGGAGCAGTGTTCAGCGTTAGGAGCAGTGTTGAGAGTTTGGAGCAGTATTCAGAGTTTGGAGCAGTGTTGAGAGTTTGGAGCAGTGTTGAGAGTTTGGAGCAGTGTTCAGAGTTTGGAGCAGTGTTCAGAGTTTGGAGCAGTGTTCAGATTTGGGAGGAGTGCTCAAGCTTGGGTGCAGTGCTCAGAGTTGGTAGCAGTGTTCAGAGTTGGGAGCCGTGTTCAGAGTTGGGAGCAGTGTTCAGAGTTGCGAGCAGTGTTCAGTGTTGGGAGCAGTGTTCAGAGTTGGGAGCAGTGTTCAGAGTTGGGAGCAGTGCTCAGAGTTGGGCCAGTCTTCAGAGTTGGGAGCAGTGTTCAGAGATAGGAGCAGTGTTCAGAGTTGGGAGCAGTGTTCAGAGTTTGGAGCAGTGTTCAGAGGTTAGAGCAATGTTGAGCATTTGGAACAGTCTTCAGAGCTGGGAGCAGTGTTCCGAGATGGGAGCAGTGTTCAGTGTTAGGAGCAGTTTTAAGAGCTTGGAGCAGTATTCAGAGTTGGGAGCAGTGTTAAGAGTTGGGAGGAGTGCTCAGACTTGGGTGCAGTCCTCAGAGTTGGGAGCTGTGTTCATTGTTGGGAGCAGTGTTCAGAGTGTGGAGCAGTGTTCAGATTTCGGAGCAGTGTTCAGAGTTGGGTGCAGTGTTCAGAGTTGGGAGCAGTGTTCAGAGTTGAGGGCAGTATTCAGAGTTGATAGCAGTGTTCCGAGTTGGGATCAGTGTTCAGCGTCATGAGCAATATTCAGAGTTGGGAGCTTTGATCTGAGTTGTGAGCAGTGTTCACAGTTGGGAGCAGTTTTGGAAGTTATGAGCAGTGTTGAGTGTTTGTAGCAATGTTGAGCATTTGGAGCTGTGTTCAGCGTTGGGAGCAGTGTTCAGCTTTGGGAGCAGTGTTCAGCGTTGGGAGCAGTCTTCAGAGTTGGGAGCAGATTTCATTGTTTGGAGCAGTGTTCAGAGTTTGGAGCAGTGTTCAGAGTTTGGAGCAGTGTTCAGTTTTGGGAGCAGTGTTGGACATTTGGAGTGGTGTTGAGGATTTTGAGCAGTGTTCAGTGATTGGAGCACTGTTAAGCGTTTGGAGCAGTTTTCAGAGTTTGGAGCAGTGTTCAGAGTTTGAAGCAGTGTTCAGAGTTTATAGCCGTGGTCAGAGTTTGGAGCCGTGGTCAGAGTTTGGTGCAGTGTTTAGAGTTAGGAGCAGTGTTCCGAGTTGGCAGCAGTGTTCAGAGTGTGGAGCAGTGTTCAGATTTCGGAACAGTGTTCAGAGTTGCGTGCAGTGATCAGGGTTGGCAGCATTGTTCAGAATTTTGAGCCGTATTCAGAGTTGGGAGCAGTGTTCGGAGTTAGGAGATGTGTTCAGAGTTGGGAGCAATGTTCAGAGTTCGGAGCATTGTTCAGAGTTTGGAGCAGTGTTCAGAGTTGGGAGCAGTGTTCAGAGTTGGGAGCAGTGTTCAGAGTTGGGAGCAGTGTTCAGAGTTGGGAGCAGTGTTCAGAGTTGTGAGCAGTGTTCAGAGTTGGGAGCAGTGTTCAGAGTTGGGAGCAGTGTTCAGAGTTGGGAGCAGTGTTCAGAGTTTGGAGCAGAGTTCAGAGTTTGGAGCAGTGTTCAGAGTTGGGAGCAGTGTTCAGAGTTGGGACCAATGTTCAAGGTTTGGAGCTGTGTTCAGAGTTGGGGGCAATGTCCCGAGTTGGGAGCAGTGTTCAGAGTTGGGACCAATGTTCAAAGTTTGGAGCTCTGTTCAGAGTTGTTGAGCAGTGTTGGTCATTTGGAGCAGTGTTGAGGATTTTGAGCAGTGTTCAGTGATTGGAGCACTGTTCAGCGTTTGGAGCAGTTTTCAGAGTTTGGAGCAGTGTTCAGAGTTTGAAGCAGTGTTCAGAGTTTGGAGCCATGGTCAGAGTTTGGAGCCGTGGTAAGAGTTTGGTGCAGTGTTTAGAGTTTGGAGCAGTGTTCCGAGTTGAGAGCAGTGTTCAGAGTGTGTAGCAGTGTTCAGATTTCGGAACAGTGTTCAGAGTTGAGTGCGGTGTTCAGGGTTGGCAGCAGTGTTCAGAGTTTTGAGCCGTATTCAGAGTTGGGAGCAGTATTCGGAGTTAGGAGATGTGTTCAGAGTTGGGAGCAATGTTCAGAGTTGGGAGCATTGTTCAGAGTTTGGAGCAGTGTTCAGAGTTGGGAGCTGTGTTCAGAGTTGGGAGCAGTGTTCAGAGTTGGGAGCAGTGTTCAGAGTTGGGAGCAGTGTTCAGAGTTGGGAGCAGTGTTCAGAGTTGGGAGATGTGTTCAGAGCTGGGAGCAGTGTTCAGAGTTGGGAGCAGTGTTCAGAGTTTGGAGCAGTGTTCAGAGTTGGGACAGTGTTCAGAGTTTGGACAGTGTTCTGAGTTGGGACAGTGTTCAGAGTTGGGACATTGTTCAGATTTGGGACAGTGTTCAGAGTTCGGAGCATTGTTCAGAGTTGTGAGTGGTGTTCAGAGTTGGGGGCAGTGTTCAGAGTTGGGAGCAGTGTTCAGAGTTGGGAGCAGTGTTCAGAGTTGGGAGCAATGTTCAGAGTTGGGAGCAGAGTTCAGAGTTGGGACGGTGTTCAGAGTTTGGACAGTGTTCTGAGTTGGGACAGTGTTCAGAGTTGGGACAGTGTTCAGATTTGGGACAGTGTTCAGAATTGGACAGTGTTCAGAGTTGGGAGCAGTGTTCCGAGTTCGGACAGTGTTCAGAGTTGGGACAGTGTTCAGAGTTGGGACAGTGTTCAGAGTTGGGACAGTGTTCAGAGTTGGGTCAGTATTTAGAGTTGGGAGCAATGTTCAAGGTTTGGAGCTGTGTTCCGAGTAGGGAGCAGTGTTGGACATTTGGAGCAGTGTTGAGTGTTTGGAGCAGTGTTGAGTGTTTGGAGCAGCGTTGAGTGTTTGGTGCAGTGTTGAGTGTACTGAGCAGTGTTGAGCGTTTGGTGCAATGTTGAACGTTTGGAGCAGCTTTGAGTGCTTGGAGCAGTGTTGAGCGTTTGGAGCAGTGTTGAGCGTTTTGAGCATGTTGAGTGTGTGGAGCAGTGTTGTGTGTTTGGAGCAGTGTTGATTGTTTGGAGCAATGTTGAGCATTTGGAGCAGTCTTCAGAGTTTGAATCAGTGGTCAGCGTTGGGAGCAGTTTTCAGAGTTGGGAGCAGTGTTCTGAGTTGGGACAGTGTTGGACATTTGGAGCAGTGTTGATCGTTTTGAGGAGTGTTCAATGATTTGCGCTCTGTTCAGCGTTGTGAGCAGTCTTCAGAGTGTGGAGCAGTGTTCAGATTTCGTAGCAGTGTTCAGTGTTGGGAGCAGTGTTCAGAGTTGGGAGCAGTGTTCAGAGTTGGGAGCAGTGTTCAGAGTTGGGAGCAGTGTTCAGAGTTGGGAGCAGTGTTCTGAGTTGGGAGCAGTGTTCAGAGTTTGGAGCAGTGTTCAGAGTTGGGAGCAGTGTTCAGAGTTGGGACAGTATTTAGAGTTGGGACCAATGTTCAAGGTTTGGAGCTGTGTTCAGAGTTGGGAGCAATGTCCCGAGTTGGGAGCAGTGTTCAGAGTTGGGACCAATTTCAAAGTTTGGAGCTCTGTTCAGAGTTGTTGAGCAGTGTTGGACATTTGGAGCAGTGTTGAGGATTTTGAGCAGTGTTCAGTGATTGGAGCACTGTTCAGCGTTTGTAGCAGTGTTCAGAGTTTGGAGCAGTTTTCAGAGTTTGAAGCAGTGTTCAGAGTTTGGAGCCGTGGTCAGAGTTTGGAGCCGTGGTCAGAGTTTGGTCCAGTGTTTAGAGTTTGGAGCAGTGTTGCGAGTTGGGAGAAGTTTTCAGAGTGTGTAGCAGTGTTCACATTTCGGAACAGTGTTCAGAGTTGGGTGCAGTGTTCAGGGTTGGCAGCAGTGTTCAGAGTTTTGAACCGTATTCATAGTTCGGTAGAGTGTTCGGAGTTGGGAGATGTGTTCAGAGTTGGGAGCAGTGTTCAGAGTTGGGAGCAGTGTTCAGAGTTGGGAGCAGTGTTTAGAGTTGGGAGCAGTGTTCAGAGTTGGGAGCAGTGTTCAGTGTTGGGAGCAGTGTTCAGAGCTGGGAGCAGTGTTCAGAGCTGGTAGCAGTGCTAAGAACTGGGAGCAGTGTTCAGATTTGGGAGAAATGTTCAGAGTTGGGAGCAGTGTTCACAGTTGGGAGGAGTGTTCAGAGTTGGGAGAAGTGTTCAGAGTTGGGAGCAGAGTTCAGATTTGGGATCAGGGTTCAGAGTTAGGACAGTGTTGAGTGTTTGGTGCAGTGCTAAATGTTTGGAGAAATGTTGAGCATTTGGAGCAGTCTTCAGAGCTGGGAGCAGTGTTCAGAGATGGGAGCAGTGTTCAGAGTTGGAAGCAGTGTTCAGAGTTCGGAGCAGTGTTCAGAGTTGGGAGCAGTGTTCAGAGTTGGGAGGAGTGATCAGACTTGGATGCAGTGCTCAGAGTTGGGAGCAGTGTTCAGAGTTGGAAGCCGTCTTCAGAGTTTGAAGCAGTGTTCAGTGTTAGTAGCAGTCTTCAGAGTTTGGAGCAGTCTTCAGAGTTTGAAGCAGTATTACGAGTTTGAAGCAGTGTTCAGAGTTTGGAGCAGTGTTTAGAGTTTGGAGCCGTGGTCAGAGTTTGGTGCAGTGTTTAGAGTTTGGAGCAGAGTTCCGAGTTGGGAGAAGTGTTCAGAGTGTGGAGCAGTGTTCAGATTTCGGAACAGGGTTCAGAGTTGGGTGCAGTGTTCAGGGTTGGCAGCAGTGTTCAGAGTTTTGAGCCGTATTCAGAGTTGGGAGCAGTGTTCAGAGTTGGGAGCTGTGTTCGGAGTCGGGAGCAATGTTCGGAGTTCGGAGCATTGTTCAGAGTTTGGAGCAGTGTTCAGAGTTTGGAACAGTCTTCAGAGTTTAAAGCAGTCCTCTGAATTTGAAGCCGTTTTCAGAGTTTGGAGCCGTGTTCAGAGTTTGGAGGCGTTTTCAGTGTATGTAGCCGTGTTCAGAGTTTGTAGCCGTGTTCAGAGTTTTGAGCCATATTCAGAGTTTGGAGCAGTGTTCAGAGTTGGGACCCGTGTTCAGTGTTGGGTCCAGTGTTCAGATTTTGGATCAGTGTTCAGAGTTTGACGCAGTGTTCAGAGTTGGGAGCAATTTTGGACGTTTGGAGCAGTGCTGAGTGTTTGGAGCAACGTTGAGCATTTGGAGCAGCCTTCAGAGTTGGGAGCAGCGTTCAGCGTTGGGAGCAGAGTTCTGAGTTGGGACAGAATTCTGATTTGGGGGAATTGCTCAGTGATTGGAGTCATGTTCAGTGTTTGGAGCAGTGTTCAGAGTTTGGAGCAGTGTTCAGAGTTTGGAGCAGTGTTCAGAGTTTGGAGCAGTGTTCAGAGTTTGGAGCAGTGTTCAGCGTTAGGAGCAGTGTTGAGAGTTTGGAGCAGTATTCAGAGTTTGGAGCAGTGTTGAGAGTTTGGAGCAGTGTTGAGAGTTTGGAGCAGTGTTCAGAGTTTGGAGCAGTGTTCCGAGTTGGGAGCAGTGTTCAGATTTGGGAGGAGTGCTCAAGCTTGGGTGCAGTGCTCAGAGTTGGTAGCAGTGTTCAGAGTTGGGAGCCGTGTTCAGAGTTGGGAGCAGTGTTCAGAGTTGCGAGCAGTGTTCAGTGTTGGGAGCAGTGTTCAGAGTTGGGAGCAGTGTTCAGAGTTGGGAGCAGTGCTCAGAGTTGGGCCAGTCTTCAGAGTTCGGAGCAGTGTTCAGAGATGGGAGCAGTGTTCAGAGTTGGGAGCAGTGTTCAGAGTTTGGAGCAGTGTTCAGAGGTTGGAGCAATGTTGAGCATTTGGAACAGTCTTCAGAGCTGGGAGCAGTGTTCCGAGATGGGAGCAGTGTTCAGAGTTAGGAGCAGTTTTCAGAGCTTGGAGCAGTGTTCAGAGTTGGGAGCAGTGTTCAGATTTGGGAGGAGTGCTCAGACTTGGGTGCAGTCCTCAGAGTTGGGAGCAGTGTTCATTGTTGGGAGCAGTGTTCAGAGTGTGGAGCAGTGTTCAGATTTCGGAGCAGTGTTCAGAGTTGGGTGCAGTGTTCAGAGTTGGGAGCAGTGTTCAGAGTTGAGGGCAGTATTCAGAGTTGATAGCAGTGTTCCGAGTTGGGAGCAGTGTTCAGCGTTAGGAGCAATATTCAGAGTTGGGAGCTTTGATCTGAGTTGTGAGCAGTGTTCACAGTTGGGAGCAGTTTTGGAAGTTATGAGCAGTGTTGAGTGTTTGTAGCAATGTTGAGCATTTGGAGCTGTGTTCAGCGTTGGGAGCAGTGTTCAGCTTTGGGAGCAGTGTTCAGCGTTGGGAGCAGTCTTCAGAGTTGGGAGCAGATTTCATTGTTTGGAGCAGTGTTCAGAGTTTGGAGCAGTGTTCAGTTTTGGGAGCAGTGTTGGACATTTGGAGCGGTGTTGAGGATTTTGAGCAGTGTTCAGTGATTGGAGCACTGTTAAGCGTTTGGAGCAGTTTTCAGATTTTTGAGCAGTGTTCAGAGTTTGAAGCAGTGTTCAGATTTTATAGCCGTGGTCAGAGTTTGGAGCCGTGGTCAGAGTTTGGTGCAGTGTTTAGAGTTTGGAGCAGTGTTCCGAGTTGGGAGCAGTGTTCAGAGTGTGGAGCAGTGTTCAGATTTCGGAACAGTGTTCAGAGTTGCGTGCAGTGCTCAGGGTTGGCAGCAGTGTTCAGAGTTTTGAGCCGTATTCAGAGTTGGGAGCAGTGTTCAGAGTTAGGAGATGTGTTCAGAGTTGGGAGCAATGTTCAGAGTTCGGAGCATTGTTCATAGTTTGGAGCAGTGTTCAGAGTTGGGAGCAGTGTTCAGAGTTGGGAGCAGTGTTCAGAGTTGGGAGCAGTGTTCAGAGTTGGGAGCAGTGTTCAGAGTTGGGAGCAGTTTTCAGAGTTGGGAGCAGTGCTCAGATTTGGGCCAGTCTTCAGAGTTGGGAGCAGTGTTCAGAGATGGGAGCAGTGTTCAGAGTTGGGAGCAGTGTTCAGAGTTTGGAGCAGTGTTCAGAGGTTGGAGCAATGTTGAGCATTTGGAACAGTCTTCAGAGCTGGGAGCAGTGTTCCGAGATGGGAGCAGTGTTCGGAGTTAGGAGCAGTTTTCCGAGCTTGGAGCAGTGTTCAGAGTTGGGAGCAGTGTTCAGAGTTGGGAGGAGTGCTCAGACTTGGGTGCAGTCCTCAGAGTTGGGAGCAGTGTTCATTGTTGGGAGCAGTGTTCAGAGTGTGGAGCAGTGTTCAGATTTCGGAGCAGTGTTCAGAGTTGTGTGCAGTGTTCAGAGTTGGGAGCAGTGTTCAGAGTTGAGGGCAGTATTCAGAGTTGATAGCAGTGTTCCGAGTTGGGATCAGTGTTCAGCGTCATGAGCAATATTCAGAGTTGGGAGCTTTGATCTGAGTTGTGAGCAGTGTTCACAGTTGGGAGCAGTTTTGGAAGTTATGAGCAGTGTTGAGTGTTTGTAGCAATGTTGAGCATTTGGAGCTGTGTTCAGCGTTGGGAGCAGTGTTCAGCTTTGGGAGCAGTGTTCAGCGTTGGGAGCAGTCTTCAGAGTTGGGAGCAGATTTCATTGTTTGGAGCAGTGTTCAGAGTTTGGAGCAGTGTTCAGTGTTTGGAGCAGTGTTCAGTTTTGGGAGCAGTGTTGGACATTTGGAGCAGTGTTGAGGATTTTGAGCAGTGTTCAGTGATTGGAGCACTGTTAAGCTTTTGGAGCAGTTTTCAGAGTTTGGAGCAGTGTTCAGAGTTTGAAGCAGTGTTCAGAGTTTATAGCCGTGGTCAGAGTTTGGAGCCGTGGTCAGAGTTTGGTGCAGTGTTTAGAGTTTGGAGCAGTGTTTAGAGTGTGGAGCAGTGTTCAGATTTCGGAACAGTGTTCAGAGTTGCGTGCAGTGCTCAGGGTTGGCAGCAGTGTTCAGAGTTTTGAGCTGTATTCAGAGTTGGGAGCAGTGTTCGGAGTTCGGAGCATTGTTCAGAGTTTGGAGCAGTGTTCAGAGTTGGGAGCAGTGTTCAGAGTTGAGAGCAGTGTTCAGAGTTGGGAGCAGTGTTCAGAGTTGGGAGCAGTGTTCAGAGTTGGGAGCAGTGTTCAGAGTTTGGAGCAGATTTCAGAGTTTGGAGCAGTGTTCAGAGTTGGGAGCAGTGTTCAGAGTTGGGACAGTATTTAGAGTTGGGACCAATGTTCAAGGTTTGGAGCTGTGTTCAGAGTTGGGAGCAATGTCCCGAGTTGGGAGCAGTGTTCAGAGTTGGGGGCAATGTTCAAAGTTTGGAGCTCTGTTCAGAGTTGTTGAGCAGTGTTGGTCATTTGGAGCAGTGTTGAGGATTTTGAGCAGTGTTCAGTGATTGGAGCACTGTTCAGCGTTTGGAGCAGTTTTCAGAGTCTGGAGCAGTGTTCAGAGTTTGAAGCAGTGTTCAGAGTTTGGAGCCATGGTCAGAGTTTGGAGCCGTGGTAAGATTTTGGTGCAGTGTTTAGAGTTTGGAGCAGTGTTCCGAGTTGTGAGCAGTGTTCAGAGTGAGTAGCAGTGTTCAGATTTCGGAACAGTGTTCAGAGTTGGGTGCAGTGTTCAGGGTTGGCAGCAGTGTTCAGAGTTAGGAGATGTGTTCAGAGTTGGGAGCAATGTTCAGAGTTGGGAGCATTGTTCAGAGTTTGGAGCAGTGTTCAGAGTTGGGAGCAGTGTTCAGAGTTGGGAGCAGTGTTCAGAGTTGGGAGCAGTGTTGAGCATTTGGAAAAGTCTTCAGAGCTGGGAGCAGTGTTCAGAGAAGGGAGCAGTGTTCAGAGTTGGGAGCAGTGTTCAGAGTTGGGAGCAGTGTTCAGAGTTGGGAGCAGTGTTCAGAGTTGGGAGCAGTGTTCAGAGTTGTGACCAATGTTCAAAGTTTGGAGCTCTGTTCAGAGTGGTTGAGCAGTGTTGGACATTTGGAGCAGTGTTGATTGTTTGGAGCAGCGTTGAGTCTTTGGAGCATTCTTGAGCGTTTGGAGCATTGTTGAACTTTTGGAGCATTGTCGAGTGTTTGGTGCCGTGTTCAGTGTTTGGAACAGTGTTCAGTGTTTGGAGCAGTGTTCAGAGTTTGGAGCAGTCTTCAGAGTTTAAAGCAGTCCTCTGAATTTGAAGCCGTGTTCAGAGTTTGGAGCCGTGTTCAGAGTTTGGAGGCGTTTTCAGAGTTTGTAACCGTGTTCAGAGTTTGTAGCCGTGTTCAGAGTTTTGAGCCGTATTCAGAGTTTGGAGCAGTGTTCAGAGTTGGGACCCGTGTTCAGTGTTGGGTCCAGTGTTCAGATTTTGGATCAGTGTTCAGAGTTTGACGCAGTGTTCAGAGTTGGGAGCAATTTTGGACGTTTGGAGCAGTGCTGAGTGTTTGGAGCAACGTTGAGCATTTGGAGCAGCCTTCAGAGTTGGGAGCATTGTTCAGCGTTGGGAGCAGAGTTCTGAGTTGGGACAGAATTCTGAGTTGGGAGAATTGCTCAGTGATTGGAGTCATGTTCAGTGTTTGGAGCAGTGTTCAGAGTTTGGAGCAGTGTTGATAGTTTGGAGCAGTATTCAGAGTTTGGAGCCGTGTTGAGAGTTTGGAGCAGTGTTGAGAGTTTGGAGAATTCTTCAGAGTTTGGAGCAGTGTTCAGAGTTGAGAGCAGTGTTCAGAGTTTGGAGCTGTGTTCAGAGGTTGGAGCAATGTTGAGCATTTGGAGCAGTCTTCAGAGCTGGGAGCAGTGTTTAGAGATGGGAGCAGTGTTCAGAGTTTGAAGCAGTGTTCAGACTTGGGAGCAGTGTTCAGAGTTGGGAGGAGTGCTCAGACTTGCGTGCAGTGCTCAGAGTTGGTAGCAGTGTTCAGAGTTGGGAGCCGTGTTCAGAGTTGGGAGCAGTGTTCAGAGTTGCGAGCAGTGTTCAGTGTTGGGAGTGGTGTTCAGAGTTGGGAGCCGTGTTCAGAGTTGGGAGCAGTGTTCAGAGTTGCCATCAGATTTCAGAGTTGGGAGCCGTGTTCAGAGTTGGGAGCAGTGTTCAGAGTTGCGAGCAGTGTTCAGAGTTGGGAGCAGTGTTCAGAGTTGGGACAGTCTTCAGAGTTGGGAGCAGTGTTCAGAGTTGGGACAGACTTCAGATTTGGGAGCAGTGTTCCGAGTTGGGAGCAGTGTTCAGAGTTGGGAGCAGTGTTCAGAGTTGGGAGCAGTGTTCAGAGTTGGGAGCAGTGTTCAGCGGTTGGACCAATGTTGAGCATTTGGAAAAGTCTTCAGAGCTGGGAGCAGTGTTCAGAGAAGGGAGCAGTGTTCAGAGTTAGGAGCAGTGTTCAGAGCTTGGAGCAGTGTTCAGAGAAGGGAGCAGTGTTCAGAGTTTGGAGCAGTGTTCAGGGTTTGGAGCAGTGTTCAGAGTTTGAAGCATTGTTCAGAGTTTGGAGCAGTGTTTCAAGTTTGGAGCAGTGTTCAGAGTTAGTAGCAGTGTTCAGAGTTTGGAGCAGTGTTCAGTTTTGGGAGCAGTGTTGGACATTTGGAGCAGTGTTGAGGATTTTGAGCAGTGTTCAGTGATTGGAGCACTGTTAAGCGTTTGGAGCAGTTTTCAGAGTTTGGAGCAGTGTTCAGAGTTTGAAGCAGTGTTCAGAGTTTATAGCCGTGGTCAGAGTTTGGAGCCGTGGTCAGAGTTTGGTGCAGTGTTTAGAGTTTGGAGCAGTGTTCCGAGTTGGGAGCAGTGTTCAGAGTGTGGAGCAGTGTTCAGATTTCGGAACAGTGTTCAGAGTTGCGTGCAGTGCTCAGGGTTGGCAGCAGTGTTCAGAGTTTTGAGCTGTATTCAGAGTTGGGAGCAGTGTTCAGATTTCGGAGCATTGTTCAGAGTTTGGAGCAGTGTTCAGAGTTGGGAGCAGTGTTCAGAGTTGGGAGCAGTGTTCAGAGTTGGGAGCAGTGTTCAGAGTTGGGAGCAGTGTTCAGAGTTGGGAGCAGTGTTCAGAGTTGGGAGCAGTGTTCAGAGTTGGGAGCAGTGTTCAGAGTTGGGAGCAGTGTTCAGAGTTTGGAGCAGATTTCAGAGTTTGGAGCAGTGTTCAGAGTTGGGAGCAGTGTTCAGAGTTGGGACAATATTTAGAGTTGGGACCAATGTTCAAGGTTTGGAGCTGTGTTCAGAGTTGGGAGCAATGTCCCGAGTTGGGAGCAGTGTTCAGAGTTGGGACCAATGTTCAAAGTTTGGAGCTCTGTTCAGAGTTGTTGAGCAGTGTTGGTCATTTGAAGCAGTGTTGAGGATTTTGAGCAGTGCTCAGTGATTGGAGCACTGTTCAGCGTTTGGAGCAGTTTTCAGAGTTTGGAGCAGTGTTCAGAGTTTGAAGCAGTGTTCAGAGTTTGGAGCCATGGTCAGAGTTTGGAGCCGTGGTAAGAGTTTGGTGCAGTGTTTAGATTTTGGAGCAGTGTTCCGAGTTGAGAGCAGTGTTCAGAGTGTGTAGCAGTGTTCAGATTTCGGAACAGTGTTCAGAGTTGGGTGCAGTGTTCAGGGTTGGCAGCAGTGTTCAGAGTTTTGAGCCGTATTCAGAGTTGGGAGCAGTGTTCGGAGTTAGGAGATGTGTTCAGAGTTGGGAGCAATGTTCAGAGTTGGGAGCATTGTTCAGAGTTGGGAGCAGTGTTCAGAGTTGGGAGCAGTGTTCAGAGTTGGGAGCAGTGTTCAGAGTTGGGAGCAGTGTTCAGAGTTGGGAGCAGTGTTCAGAGCTGGGAGCAGTGTTCAGAGCTGGGAGCAGTGTTCACAGCTGGGAGCAGTGTTAAGAACTGGGAGCACTGTTCAGATTTGGGAGAAATGTTCAGAGTTGGGAGCAGTGTTCGCAGTTGGGAGGAGTGTTCAGAGTTGGGAGAAGTGTTCAGAGTTGGGAGCAGAGTTCAGATTTGGGATCAGGGTACAGAGTTGGGACAGTGTTGAGTGTTTGGTGCAGTGTTGAGTGTTTGGAGCAATGTTGAGCATTTGGAGCAGTCTTCAGAGCTGGGAGCAGTGTTCAGAGATGGGAGCAGTGTTCAGATCTGGAAGCAGTGTTCAGAGTTGGGAGGAGTGCTCAGACTTGGGTGCCGTGCTCATAGTTGGGAGCAGTTTTTAGAGTTGGAAGCCGTGTTCAGAGTTGGGAGCAGTGTTCAGAGTTGGGAGCAGTGTTCAGATTTCGGAGGAGTGCTCAGACTTGGGTGTAGTGCTCAGAGTTGTGAGCAGTGTTCAGAGTTGGAAGCCATGTTCAGAGTTGGGAGCAGTGTTCAGAGTTGGGAGCAGTGTTCAGTGTTGGGAGCAGTGTTCAGAGTTGGGAGCAGTGTTCAGAGTTGGGAGCAGTGTTCAGAGTTGGGAGCAGTGTTCAGAGTTGTGACCAATGTTCAAAGTTTGGAGCTCTGTTCAGAGTGGTTGAGCAGTGTTGGACATTTGGAGCAGTGTTGATTGTTTGGAGCAGCGTTGAGTCTTTGGAGCATTCTTGAGCGTTTGGAGCATTGTTGAACTTTTGGAGCATTGTCGAGTGTTTGGTGCCGTGTTCAGTGTTTGGAACAGTGTTCAGTGTTTGGAGCAGTGTTCAGAGTTTGGAGCAGTCTTCAGAGTTTATAGCAGTCCTCTGAATTTGAAGCCGTGTTCAGAGTTTGGAGCCGTGTTCAGAGTTTGGAGGCGTTTTCAGAGTTTGTAACCGTGTTCAGAGTTTGTAGCCGTGTTCAGAGTTTTGAGCCGTATTCAGAGTTTGGAGCAGTGTTCAGAGTTGGGACCCGTGTTCAGTGTTGGGTCCAGTGTTCAGATTTTGTATCAGTGTTCAGAGTTTGACGCAGTGTTCAGAGTTGGGAGCAATTTCGGACGTTTGGAGCAGTGCTGAGTGTTTGGAGCAACGTTGAGCATTTGGAGCAGCCTTCAGAGTTGGGAGCATTGTTCAGCGTTGGGAGCAGAGTTCTGATTTGGGACAGAATTCTGAGTTGGGAGAATTGCTCAGTGATTGGAGTCATGTTCAGTGTTTGGAGCAGTGTTCAGAGTTTGGAGCAGTGTTGATAGTTTGGAGCAGTATTCAGAGTTTGGAGCCGTGTTGAGAGTTTGGAGCAGTGTTGAGAGTTTGGAGAATTCTTCAGAGTTTGGAGCAGTGTTCAGAGTTGAGAGCAGTGTTCAGAGTTTGGAGCTGTGTTCAGAGGTTGGAGCAATGTTGAGCATTTGGAGCAGTCTTCAGAGCTGGGAGCAGTGTTTAGAGATGGGAGCAGTGTTCAGAGTTTGAAGCAGTGTTCAGACTTGGGAGCAGTGTTCAGAGTTGGGAGGAGTGCTCAGACTTGCGTGCAGTGCTCAGAGTTGGTAGCAGTGTTCAGAGTTGGGAGCCGTGTTCAGAGTTGGGAGCAGTGTTCAGAGTTGCGAGCAGTGTTCAGTGTTGGGAGCGGTGTTCAGAGTTGGGAGCCGTGTTCAGAGTTGGGAGCTGTGTTCAGAGTTGCCAGCAGATTTCAGAGTTGGGAGCCGTGTTCAGAGTTGGGAGCAGTGTTCAGAGTTGCGAGCAGTGTTCAGAGTTGGGAGCAGTGTTCAGAGTTGGGAGCAGTGTTCAGAGGTTGGAGCAATGTTGAGCATTTGGAAAAGTCTTCAGAGCTGGGAGCAGTGTTCAGAGAAGGGAGCAGTGTTCAGAGTTAGGAGCAGTGTTCAGAGCTTGGAGCAGTGTTCAGAGAAGGGAGCAGTGTTCAGAGTTTGGAGCAGTGTTCAGGGTTTGGAGCAGTGTTCAGGGTTTGGAGCAGTGTTCAGAGTTTGAAGCATTGTTCAGAGTTTGGAGCAGTGTTTCAAGTTTGGAGCAGTGTTCAGAGTTAGTAGCAGTGTTCAGAGTTTGGAGCAGTGTTCAGAGGTTGGAGCAGTGTTCAGAGTTTGGAGCAGTGTTCAGAGTTTGGTGCAGTGTTCAGTGTTGGGAGCAGTGTTCAGAGTTGGGACAGTATTTACAGTTGGGAGCAATGTTCAAGGTTTGGAACTGTGTTCCGAGTTGTGAGCAGTGTTGGACATTTGGAGCAGTGTTGAGTTCTTGGAGCAGTGTTGAGTGTTTGCAGCAGTGTTGAGCGTTAGGAGCAGTGTTGAACGTTTGGAGCAGTGTTGTCTGTTTGGAGCGGTGTTGAGTGTTTGGAGCAATGAGGGGCATTTGGAGCAGTGTTGAACGTTTGGAGGAGTATTCAGAGTTTGGAGCCGTGTTCAGATTCGGGAGCAGTGTTCCGAGTCGGGAGCACTGTTCACAGGTTTGAGCAGTGTTCACAGTTGAGAGCAGTTTTGGACATTTAGAGAAGTGTGGAGTGTGTGGAGCAATGTTGAGCATTTGGAGCAGTCTTCAGAGTTGGGAGCAGTTATAAGTGATGGGAGGAGTGTTCAGCGATTGGAGCAGTCTTCAGAGTTGGGAGCAGTGATCAGAGTTTGGAGCAGTGTTCAGAGTTTGGAACAGTGTTCAGAGATGGGAGCAGTGTTCAGATTTGGGACAGTATTAAGAGTTGGGAGCAATGTTCAAGGCTTGAAGCTGTGTTCAGAGTTGGGAGCAGTGTTGCACATTTGGAGCAGTGTTGAGTGTTTGGATCAGTGTTGAGTACTTGGAGCAGTGTTGAGCGATTGGAGCAGTGTTGAGTGTTTGGAGCAGTGTTGAGTGCTTGGAGCAATGTTGAGCATTCGGAGCAGTTTTGAGTGTTTGGAGCAGTGTTGAACGTTTCGAGCAGTGTTGAGTGTTTGGATCAGTGTTGTGTGTTTAGAGCAGTGTTGAGTGTTTGGAGCAATGTTGAGCATTTGGAGAAGTTTTCAGAGTTTGAAGCAGTGTTCAGCATTGGGAGCAGTGTTCAGATTTGGGAGCAGTGTTCATAGTTTGGACACTGTTCAGAGTTGGGAGCAGTGTTCAGAGTTGGGACAGTGTTGGACATTTGGAGCAGTGTGGAGCGTTTTGAGCAGTGTTCAGTGATTGGAGCACTGTTCAGCGTTTGGAGCAGTCTTCAGAGTTTGGAGCAGTGTTCTGAGTTTGAAGCATTGTTCAGAGTTTGGAGCCGTGGTCAGAGGTTGGAGCCGTGATCAGAGTTTGGTGCAGTGTTTAGAGTTTGGAGCTGTGTTCCGAGTTGGGAGCAGTGTTCAGAGTGTGAAGCAGTGTTCAGATTTCGGAACAGTGTTCAGAGTTGGGTGCAGTGTTCAGAGTTGGGAGCAGTGTTCAGAGTTGAGAGCAGTATTCAGAGTTGGGAGCAGTGTTCAGAGTTGGGAGCAGTGTTCAGAGTTGGGAGCAATGTTCGGAGTTCGGAGCATTGTTCAGAGTTGGGAGCAGTGTTCAGAGATGGGATCAGCGTTCAGAGTCGGGAGCAGCGTTCAGAGTAGGGAACAGTGTCCACAGTTGGGAGCAATATTGGAGGTTTAGAGCAGTGTTGAGTGTTTGGAGCAATGTTGAGCATTTGGAGCAGTCTTCAGAGCTGGGAGCAGTGTTCAGAAATGGGAGCAGTGTACAGAGTTGGGAGCAGTGTTCAGAGTTGGGAGCAGTGTTCAGAGTTGGTAGCTGTGTTCAGAGTTGGGAGCAGTGTTCAGAGTTGGGAGCAGTGTTCAGAGTTGGGAGCAGTGTTCAGAGTTGGGAGCATTGTTCAGTGTTGGGAACAGTGTTCAGAGTTGGGAGCAGTCTTCAGAGTTAGGACCAGTGTTCAGAGTTGGGAGCAGTGTTCAGACTTGGGAGCAGTGTTCAGAGATGGGACCGCGTTCAGAGTTGGGACAGCGTTTAGAGTTGCGACAGCATTCAGTGTTGGGACAGCGTTCAGAGATGGGACAGCGTTCAGAGTCGGGAGCAGTGTTTAGAGTAGGGAACAGTGTTCACAGTTGGGAGCAGTATTGGAGGTTTAGAGCAGTGTTGATTGTTTGGAGCAATGTTGAGCATTTGGAGCAGTGTTCAGCGTTGGGAGCAATATTCAGAGTTCGGAGCAGAATTCCGATTTGGGAACAGTGTTCAGAGTTGGGACCGTGTTGATTGTATGGAGCAGTTTTGAGTGTTTGGAGCAATGTTGAGCATTTGCAGCAGTCTTCAGAGCTGGGAGCAGTGTTCAGAGTTGGGAGCAGTGTTCAGAGTTGGGAGCAGTGTTCAGATTTGGGAGCAGTGTTCAGAGTTGGGAGCAGTGTTCAGAGTTGGGAGAGCATTCATAGTTGGGACAGCGTTCTGAGTTGGGTCAGCGTTCAGAGTCGGGAACAGTGTTCAGAGTCGGGAGCAGTGTTCAGAGTCGGGAGCAGTGTTCACAGCTGGGAGCAGTATTGGAGGTTTAGAGCAGTGTTGAGTTTTTTGAGCAATGTTGAGCATTTGGAGCAGTGTTCAGCGTTGGGAGCAGTGTTCAGCGTTGGGTGCAGTGTTTAGCGTTGGGAGCAGTATTCAGACTTTGGAGCAGTGTTCAGAGTTTGGAGCAGTGTTCAGAGGTTGGAGCAGTGTTCAGAGTTGGGAGCAGTTTTCAGAGTTGGGAACAGTGTTCAGAGTTGGGAGCAGTCTTCAGAGTTAGGACCAGTTTTCAGAGTTGTGAGCAGTGATCAGAGTTGGGAGCAGTGTTCAGAGTTGGGAGCAGTGTTCAGAGTTGGGAGCAGTGTTCAGAGTTGGGAGCAGTGTTCAGAGTTGGGAGCTGTGTTCAGAGTTGGGAGCAGTGTTCAAAGTTGAAAGCAGTGTTCAGAGTTGGGACAGCGTTCAGAGTTGGGACAGCGTTCTGAGGTGGGAGAGCGTTCAGAGTTAGGAGCAGAATTCAGATTTGGGAACAGTGTTCAGAGTTGGGAGCGTGTTGATTGTTAGGAGCAGTGTTGAGTTTTCGATCAATGTTGAGCATTTGGAGGAGTGTTCAGAGTTGAGAGCAGTGTTCCGAGTTGGGAGCATTGTTCAGAGATGGGAGCAGTGTTCAGAGTTGGGATCAGTGTTCAGAGTTGGGAGCAGTGTTCAGAGTTGGGAGCAGAGTTCAGAGTTGGGAGCAGTGTTCAGAGTTGGGAGCAGTGTTCAGAGTTGGGAGCAGTGTTCAGAGTTGGGAGCAGTGTTCAGAGTTGAGAGCAGTATTCAGAGTTGGGAGCAGTGTTCAGAGTTGGGAGCAGTGTTCAGAGTTGGGAGCAGTGTTCAGAGTTCGGAGCAGAATTCAGATTTGGGAACAGTGTAAAGAGTTGGGACCGTGTTAATTGTTTTGAGCAGTGTTGAGTGTTTGGAGCAATGATGACCATTTGGAGCAGTGTTCAGAGCTGGGAGCAGTGTTCAGTATTGGGAGCAGTGTTCAGAGTTGGGAGCAGTGTTCAGAGTTGGGAGCAGTGTTCAGAGTTGGGAGCAGTGTTCAGAGCTGGGAGCAGTGTTCAGAGTTGGGAGCAGTGTACAGTTTTGGGAGCAGTGTTCAGAGTTGGGAGCAGTGTTTAGAGTTGGGAGCAGTGTTCAAAGTTGAGCGCAGTGTTCCGAGTTGGGAGCAGTGTTCAAAGTTGGGAGCAGTGTTCAGAGTTGGGACAGTGTTGGACATTTGGAGCAGTGTTGAGCGTTTTGAGCAGTGTTCAGTGATTGGAGCACTGTTCAGCGTTTGGAGCAGTCTTCAGAGTTTGGAGCAGTGTTCTGAGTTTGAAGCAGTGTTCAGATTTTGGAGCCGTGGTCAGAGGTTGGAGCCGTGATCAGAGTTTGGTGCAGTGTTTAGAGATTGGAGCTGTGTTCCGAGTTGGGAGCAGTGTTCATAGTGTGATGCAGTGTTCAGATTTCGGAGCTGGGTTCAGAGTTGGGTGCAGTGTTCAGGGTTGGGAGCAGTGTTCAGAGTTGACCGCAGTGTTCAGAGTTGGGAGCAGTGTTCAGAGTTGGTAGCAGTTTTCAGAGTTGGGAGCAGTGTACAGAGTTGGGAGCAGTGTTCAGAGTTAGGAGCAGTGTTCTGAGTTGGGATCAGTGTTCAGAGTTGGGAGCAGTGTTCAGAGTTGGGAGCAGTGTACAGAGTTGGGAGCAGTGTTCAGAGTTGGTTGCAGTGTTCAGAGTTGGGAGCAGAGTTCAGAGTTGGGAGCAGTGTTCTGAATTGTGAGCAGTGTTCAGAGTTTGGAGCAGTGTTCAGAGTTGTGAGCAGTGTTCAGAGTTCGGAGCAGAATTCAGATTTGGGAACATTGTTCAGAGTTGGGACGGTGTTGATTGTTTGGAGCAGTGTTGAGTGTTTGGAGCAATGTTGAGCATTTGGAGCAGTCTTCAGAGCTGGGAGCAGTGTTCAGAGATGGTTGCAGTGTTCAGAGTTGGGAGCAGTGAACAGATTTGGGAGCAGTGTTCCGAGCTGGGAGCAGTGTTCAGAGTTGGGAGCAGTGTTCAGAGTTGGGAGCAGTCTTCAGAGTTAGGACCAGTTTTCAGAGTTGGAAGCAGTGTTCAGACTTGGGAGCAGTGTTCAGAGATGGGACCGCGTTCAGAGTTGGGACAGCATTTAGAGTTGCGACAGCGTTCAGTGTTGGGACAGCATTCAGAGATGGGACAGCGTTCAGAGTCGGGAGCAGTGTTCAGAGTAGGGAACAGTGTTCACAGTTGGGAGCAGTATTGGAGGTTTAGAGCAGTGTTGAGTGTTTGGAGCAATGTTGAGCATTTGGAGCAGTGTTCAGCGTTGGGAGCAATATTCAGAGTTCGGAGCAGAATTCCGATTTGGGAACAGTGTTCAGAGTTGGGACCGTGTTGATTGTTTGGAGCAGTTTTGAGTGTTTGGAGCAATGTTGAGCATTTGCAGCAGTCTTCAGAGCTGGGAGCAGTGTTCAGAGTTGGGAGCAGTGTTCAGAGTTGGGAGCAGTGTTCAGAGTTGGGAGAGCATTCAGAGTTGGGACAGCGTTCCGAGTTGGGTCAGCGTTCAGAGTCGGGAACAGTGTTCAGAGTCGGGAGCAGTGTTCAGAGTCGGGAGCAGTGTTCACAGCTGGGAGCAGTATTGGAGGTTTAGAGAAGTGTTGAGTGTTTGGAGCAATGTTGAGCATTTGGAGCAGTGTTGATTGTTGGGAGCAGTGTTCAGCGTTGGGAGCAGTGTTCAGAGTTTGTAGCAGTGTTCAGAGGTTGGGAGCAGTTTTCAGAGTTGGGAACAGTGTTCAGAGTTGTGAGCAGTCTTCAGAGTTGGGAGCAGTGTTCTGAGTTGGGAGCAGTGTTCAGAGTTTGGAGCAGTGTTCAGAGTTGGGAGCAATGTTCAGTGTTGGGAGCACTGTTCAATGTTGGGAGCAGTGTTCAGAGTTCGGAGCAGAATTCAGATTTCTGAACACTGTTCAGGGTTGGGACGGTGTTGATTGTTTGGAGCAGTGTTGAGTGTTTGGAGCAATGTTGAGCATTTGGAGCAGTCTTCAGAGCTGGGAGCAGTGTTCAGAGATGTAGCAGTGTTCAGAGTTGGGAGCAGTGAACAGATTTGGGAGCAGTGTTCAGAGTTGGGAGCAGTTTTCAGAGTTGGGAGCAGTATTCAGAGTTGGGAACAGTGTTCAGAGTTGGGAGCAGTCTTCAGAGTTAGGACCAGTTTTCAGAGTTGTGAGCAGTGATCAGAGTTGGGAGCAGTGTTCAGAGTTGGGAGCAGTGTTCAGAGTTGGGAGCAGTGTTCAGAGTTGGGAGCAGTGTTCAGAGTTGGGAGCTGTGTTCAGAGTTGGGAGCAGTGTTCAAAGTTGAAAGCAGTGTTCAGAGTTGGGACAGCGTTCAGAGTTGGGACAGCGTTCTGAGGTGGGAGAGCGTTCAGAGTTAGGAGCAGAATTCAGATTTGGGAACAGTGTTCAGAGTTGGGAGCGTGTTGATTGTTTGGAGCAGTGTTGAGTTTTCGAGCAATGTTGAGCATTTGGAGGAGTGTTCAGAGTTGAGAGCAGTGTTCCGAGTTGGGAGCATTGTTCAGAGATGGGAGCAGTGTTCAGAGTTGGGATCAGTGTTCAGAGTTGGGAGCAGTGTTCAGAGTTGGGAGCAGAGTTCAGAGTTGGGAGCAGTGTTCAGAGTTGGGAGCAGTGTTCAGAGTTGGGAGCAGTGTTCAGAGTTGGGAGCAGTGTTCAGAGTTGAGAGCAGTATTCAGAGTTGGGAGCAGTGTTCAGAGTTGGGAGCAGTGTTCAGAGTTGGGAGCAGTGTTCAGAGTTCGGAGCAGAATTCAGATTTGGGAACAGTGTAAAGAGTTGGGACCGTGTTAATTGTTTTGAGCAGTGTTGAGTGTTTGGAGCAATGATGACCATTTGGAGCAGTGTTCAGAGCTGGGAGCAGTGTTCAGTATTGGGAGCAGTGTTCAGAGTTGGGAGCAGTGTTCAGAGTTGGGAGCAGTGTTCAGAGTTGGGAGCAGTGTTCAGAGCTGGGAGCAGTGTTCAGAGTTGGGAGCAGTGTACAGTTTTGGGAGCAGTGTTCAGAGTTGGGAGCAGTGTTTAGAGTTGGGAGCAGTGTTCAAAGTTGAGCGCAGTGTTCCGAGTTGGGAGCAGTGTTCAAAGTTGGGAGCAGTGTTCAGAGTTGGGACAGTGTTGGACATTTGGAGCAGTGTTGAGCGTTTTGAGCAGTGTTCAGTGATTGGAGCACTGTTCAGCGTTTGGAGCAGTCTTCAGAGTTTGGAGCAGTGTTCTGAGTTTGAAGCAGTGTTCAGATTTTGGAGCCGTGGTCAGAGGTTGGAGCCGTGATCAGAGTTTGGTGCAGTGTTTAGAGATTGGAGCTGTGTTCCGAGTTGGGAGCAGTGTTCATAGTGTGATGCAGTGTTCAGATTTCGGAGCTGGGTTCAGAGTTGGGTGCAGTGTTCAGGGTTGGGAGCAGTGTTCATAGTTGACCGCAGTGTTCAGAGTTGGGAGCAGTGTTCAGAGTTGGTAGCAGTTTTCAGAGTTGGGAGCAGTGTACAGAGTTGGGAGCAGTGTTCAGAGTTAGGAGCAGTGTTCTGAGTTGGGATCAGTGTTCAGAGTTGGGAGCAGTGTTCAGAGTTGGGAGCAGTGTACAGAGTTGGGAGCAGTGTTCAGAGTTGGTTGCAGTGTTCAGAGTTGGGAGCAGAGTTCAGAGTTGGGAGCAGTGTTCTGAATTGTGAGCAGTGTTCAGAGTTTGGAGCAGTGTTCAGAGTTGTGAGCAGTGTTCAGAGTTCGGAGCAGAATTCAGATTTGGGAACATTGTTCAGAGTTGGGACGGTGTTGATTGTTTGGAGCAGTGTTGAGTGTTTGGAGCAATGTTGAGCATTTGGAGCAGTCTTCAGAGCTGGGAGCAGTGTTCAGAGATGGTTGCAGTGTTCAGAGTTGGGAGCAGTGAACAGATTTGGGAGCAGTGTTCCGAGCTGGGAGCAGTGTTCAGAGTTGGGAGCAGTGTTCAGAGTTGGGAGCAGTCTTCAGAGTTAGGACCAGTTTTCAGAGTTGGAAGCAGTGTTCAGACTTGGGAGCAGTGTTCAGAGATGGGACCGCGTTCAGAGTTGGGACAGCGTTTAGAGTTGCGACAGCGTTCAGTGCTGGGACAGCATTCAGAGATGGGACAGCGTTCAGAGTCGGGAGCAGTGTTCAGAGTAGGGAACAGTGTTCACAGTTGGGAGCAGTATTGGAGGTTTAGAGCAGTGTTGAGTGTTTGGAGCAATGTTGAGCATTTGGAGCAGTGTTCAGCGTTGGGAGCAATATTCAGAGTTCGGAGCAGAATTCCGATTTGGGAACAGTGTTCAGAGTTGGGACCGTGTTGATTGTTTGGAGCAGTTTTGAGTGTTTGGAGCAATGTTGAGCATTTGCAGCAGTCTTCAGAGCTGGGAGCAGTGTTCAGAGTTGGGAGCAGTGTTCAGAGTTGGGAGCAGTGTTCAGAGTTGGGAGAGCATTCAGAGTTGGGACAGCGTTCCGAGTTGGGTCAGCGTTCAGAGTCGGGAACAGTGTTCAGAGTCGGGAGCAGTGTTCAGAGTCGGGAGCAGTGTTCACAGCTGGGAGCAGTATTGGAGGTTTAGAGAAGTGTTGAGTGTTTGGAGCAATGTTGAGCATTTGGAGCAGTGTTGATTGTTGGGAGCAGTGTTCAGCGTTGGGAGCAGTGTTCAGAGTTTGTAGCAGTGTTCAGAGGTTGGGAGCAGTTTTCAGAGTTGGGAACAGTGTTCAGAGTTGTGAGCAGTCTTCAGAGTTGGGAGCAGTGTTCTGAGTTGGGAGCAGTGTTCAGAGTTTGGAGCAGTGTTCAGAGTTGGGAGCAATGTTCAGTGTTGGGAGCACTGTTCAATGTTGGGAGCAGTGTTCAGAGTTCGGAGCAGAATTCAGATTTCTGAACACTGTTCAGGGTTGGGACGGTGTTGATTGTTTGGAGCAGTGTTGAGTGTTTGGAGCAATGTTGAGCATTTGGAGCAGTCTTCAGAGCTGGGAGCAGTGTTCAGAGATGTAGCAGTGTTCAGAGTTGGGAGCAGTGAACAGATTTGGGAGCAGTGTTCAGAGTTGGGAGCAGTGTTCAGAGTTGGGAGCAGTATTCAGAGTTGGGAGCAGTGTTCAGAGTTGGGAGCAGTGTTCAGAGTTGGGAGCAGTTTTCAGAGTTGGGAGCAGTATTCAGAGTTAGGAGCAGTGTTCAGAGTTGGGAGCAGTGTTCAGAGTTGGGAGCAGTGATCAGAGTTTGGAGCAGTGTTCAGAGTTGGGAGCAGTGTTCAGAGTTGGGAGCAGTGTTCAGAGTTGTGAGCTGTGTTCAGAGTTGGGAGCAGTGTTCAGAGTTGGGACAGCGCTCAGAGTTGGGACAGTGCTCCGAGTTGGGACAGTTTTCAGAGTTGGGACAGTGATCAGAGTTGGGACAGTGTTCAGAGTTGGGACAGTGTTCAGAGTTGGGACAGTGTTCAGAGTTGGGACAGTGTTCAGAGTTGGGATAGTGTTCAGAGTTGGAAGCAGTGTTCAGAGTTGTGAGCAGTATTTAGAGTTGGGAGCAATGTTCAAGGTTTGGAGCTCTGTTCCGAGTTGTGAGCAGTGTTGGACATTTGGAGCACTGTTGAGTGCTTGGAGCAGTGTTGAGTGTTTCGAGCAGTATTCAGCGTTTGGATCAGTGTTGAGCGTTTGGAGCTGTGTTGACTCTTTGGAGCAGTGTTGAGTGTTTGGAGCAATGTTGAGCATTTGGAGCAGTGTTGAACGTTTGGAGCAGTCTTTAGAGTTTGGAGCCGTGTTCAGAGTCGGGAGCAGTGTTCAGAGTCGGGGTTAGTGTTCAGAGTCGGGAACAATGTTCTTAGTCCGGAGCAGTGTTCAGAGTCGGGAGCAGTGTTCAGAGTCGGGAGCAGTGTTCACAGTTGGGAGCAGTAATGGAGGTTTAGAGCAGTGTTGAGTGTTTGGAGCAATGTTGAGCATTTGTGCAGTATTCAGGGTTGGGAGCAGTGTTCAGCGTTGGGAGCAGTGTTTAGCGTTGGGAGCAGTACTCAGAGTTTGGAGCAGTGTTCAGAGTTTGGAGCAGTGTTCAGAGGTTGGAGCAGTGTTCAGAGTTGGGAGAAGTTTTCAGAGTTGGGAAGAGTGTTCAGAGTTGGGAGCAGTGTTCAGAGTTAGGACCAGTTTTCAGAGTTCGGAGCAGTGTTCAGACTTGGGAGCAGTGTTCAGAGTTGGGAGCAGTGTTCAGAGTTGGGAGCTGTGTTCAGAGTTGGGAGCAGTGTTCAAAGTTGAGAGCAGTGTTCAGAGTTGGGACAGCGTTCAGAGTTGGGACAGCGCTCAGAGTTGGGAGAGCGTTCAGAGTTCGGAGCAGAATTCAGTTTGGAAACAGTGTTCAGAGTTGGGACCGTGTTGATTGTTTGGAGCAGTGTTGGGTTTTGGAGCAATGTTGAGCATTTGAGCCGTCTTCAGGGCTGGGAGCAGTGGTCAGAGATGGTAGCAGTGTTCAGAGTTTGGAGCAGTGTACAGATTTGGGAGCAGTGTTCAGAGTTGGGAGCAGTTTTCAGAGTTGGGAGCAGTGTTGGACATTTGGAGCACTGTTGAGTGCTTGGAGCAGTGTTGAGTGTTTGGAGCAGTATTATGCTTTTGGAGCAGTGTTCAGCGTTTGGAGCTGTGTTGACTGTTTGGAGCAGTGTTGAGTGTTTGGAGCAATGTTGAGCATTTGGAGCAGTGTTGAACGTTTGGAGCAGTCTTTAGAGTTTGTAGCCGTGTTCAGAGTCGGGAGCAGTGTTCAGAGTCGGGAACAGTGTTCAGAGTCGGGAGCAGTGTTCAGAGTCCGCAGCAGTATTCAGAGTCGGGAGCAGTGTTCAGAGTCGGGAGCAATGTTCAAGGTTTAGAGCTGTGTTCCGAGTTGAGAGCAGTGTTCAGAGTTGGGACAGTGTTGAGTGTTTGGAGCAATGTTGATCATTTGGAGCAGCCTTCAGAGCTGGGAGCAGTGTTCAGAGATGGGAGCAGTGTTCAGAGTTGGGAGCAGTGTTCAGAGTTGGGAGCAGTGTTCAGAGTTGGGAGCAGTGTTCAGAGTTGGGAGCATTTTTCAGAGTTGGGAGCAGTGTTCAGAGTTGGGAGCAGTGTTCAGAGTTGGGAGCAGTGTTCAGAGTTGGGAGCAGTGTTCAGAGTTGGGAGCAGTGTTCAAAGTTGAGTGCAGTGTTCAGAGTTGGGAGCAGTGTTCAGAGTTGGGAGCAGTGTTCAGTACTGGGAACAGTGTTCAGAGTTGGGAGCAGTCTTCAGAGTAAGGACAAGTTTTCAGAGTTGGGAGCAGTGTTCAGACTTGGGAGCAGTGTTCAGTTTTGGGATCAGTGTTCAGAGTTGGGAGCAGTGTTCAGAGTTGGGACCGCGTTCAGAGTTGGGACAGCGTTTAGAGATGGGACAGCGTTCAGAGTCGGGAGCAGTGTTCAGAGTAGGGAACAGTGTTCACAGTTGGGAGCAGTATTGGAGGTTTAGAGCAGTGTTGAGTGTTTGGAGCAATGTTGAGCATTTGGAGCAGTGTTCAGCGTTGGGAGCAATATTCAGAGTTCGGAGCAGAATTCCGATTTGGGAACAGTGTTCAGAGTTGGGACCGTGTTGATTGTTTGGAGCAGTTTTGAGTGTTTGGAGCAATGTTGAGCATTTGCAGCATTCTTCAGAGCTGGGAGCAGTGTTCAGAGTTGGGAGCAGTGTTCAGAGTTGGGAGCAGTGTTCAGAGTTGGGAGAGCATTCAGAGTTGGGACAGCGTTCCGAGTTGGGTCAGCGTTCAGAGTCGGGAACAGTGTTCAGAGTCGGGAGCAGTGTTCAGAGTCAGGAGCAGTGTTCACAGCTGGGAGCAGTATTGGAGGTTTAGAGAAGTGTTGAGTGTTTGGAGCAATGTTGAGCATTTGGAGCAGTGTTGAGTGTTGGGAGCAGTGTTCAGCGTTGGGAGCAGTGTTTAGCGTTGGGAGCAGTATTCAGAGTTTGGAGCAGTGTTCAGAGTTTGTAGCAGTGTTCAGAGGTTGGGAGCAGTTTTCAGAGTTGGGAACAGTGTTCAGAGTTGTGAGCAGTCTTCAGAGTTGGGAGCAGTGTTCTGAATTGGGAGCAGTGTTCAGAGTTTGGAGCAGTGTTCAGAGTTGGGAGCAGTGTTCAGAGTTGGGAGCACTGTTCAATGTTGGGAGCAGTGTTCAGAGTTCGGAGCAGAATTCAGATTTCTGAACACTGTTCAGAGTTGGGACGGTGTTGATTGTTTGGAGCAGTGTTGAGTGTTTGGAGCAATGTTGAGCATTTGGAGCAGTCTTCAGAGCTGGGAGCAGTGTTCAGAGATGGTAGCAGTGTTCAGAGTTGGGAGTAGTGAACAGATTTGGGAGCAGTGTTCAGAGTTGGGAGCAGTGTTCAGAGTTGGGAGCAGTATTCAGAGTTGGGAGCAGTGTTCAGAGTTGGGAGCAGTGTTCAGAGTTGGGAGCAGTTTTCAGAGTTGGGAGCAGTATTCAGAGTTAGGAGCAGTGTTCAGAGTTGGGAGCAGTGTTCAGAGTTGGGAGCAGTGATCAGAGTTTGGAGCAGTGTTCAGAGTTGGGAGCAGTGTTCAGAGTTGGGAGCAGTGTTCAGAGTTGTGAGCTGTGTTCAGAGTTGGGAGCAGTGTTCAGAGTTGGGACAGCGCTCAGAGTTGGGACAGTGCTCCGAGTTGGGACAGTTTTCAGAGTTGGGACAGTGATCAGAGTTGGGACAGTGTTCAGAGTTGGGACAGTGTTCAGAGTTGGGACAGTGTTCAGAGTTGGGATAGTGTTCAGAGTTGGAAGCAGTGTTCAGAGTTGTGAGCAGTATTTAGAGTTGGGAGCAATGTTCAAGGTTTGGAGCTCTGTTCTGAGTTGTGAGCAGTGTTGGACATTTGGAGCACTGTTGAGTGCTTGGAGCAGTGTTGAGTGTTTCGAGCAGTATTCAGCGTTTGGATCAGTGTTGAGCGTTTGGAGCTGTGTTGACTCTTTGGAGCAGTGTTGAGTGTTTGGAGCAATGTTGAGCATTTGGAGCAGTGTTGAACGTTTGGAGCAGTCTTTAGAGTTTGGAGCCGTGTTCAGAGTCGGGAGCAGTGTTCAGAGTCGGGGTTAGTGTTCAGAGTCGGGAACAATGTTCTTAGTCCGGAGCAGTGTTCAGAGTCGGGAGCAGTGTTCAGAGTCGGGAGCAGTGTTCACAGTTGGGAGCAGTAATGGAGGTTTAGAGCAGTGTTGAGTGTTTGGAGCAATGTTGAGCATTTGTGCAGTATTCAGGGTTGGGAGCAGTGTTCAGCGTTGGGAGCAGTGTTTAGCGTTGGGAGCAGTACTCAGAGTTTGGAGCAGTGTTCAGAGTTTGGAGCAGTGTTCAGAGGTTGGAGCAGTGTTCAGAGTTGGGAGAAGTTTTCAGAGTTGGGAAGAGTGTTCAGAGTTGGGAGCAGTGTTCAGAGTTAGGACCAGTTTTCAGAGTTCGGAGCAGTGTTCAGACTTGGGAGCAGTGTTCAGAGTTGGGAGCAGTGTTCAGAGTTGAGAGCTGTGTTCAGAGTTGGGAGCAGTGTTCAAAGTTGAGAGCAGTGTTCAGAGTTGGGACAGCGTTCAGAGTTGGGACAGCGCTCAGAGTTGGGAGAGCGTTCAGAGTTCGGAGCAGAATTCAGTTTGGAAACAGTGTTCAGAGTTGGGACCGTGTTGATTGTTTGGAGCAGTGTTGGGGTTTGGAGCAATGTTGAGCATTTGGAGCAGAGTTGAACGTTTGGAGCAGTCTTTAGAGTTTGATGCCGTGTTCAGAGTCGGGAGCAGTGTTCAGAGTCGGGAACAGTGTTCAGAGTCGGGAGCAGTGTTCAGAGTCCGCAGCAGTATTCAGAGTCGGGAGCAGTTTTCTGAGTCGGGAGCAATGTTCAAGGTTTAGAGCTGTGTTCCGAGTTGAGAGCAGTGTTGGACATTTGGAGCACTGTTGAGTGCTTGGAGCAGTTTTGAGTGTTTGGAGCAGTATTGAGCGTTTGAGCTTTGTTGAGCGTTTGGAGCAGTGGTGACTGTTTGGAGCAGTGTTTAGTGTTATGAGCAATTTTGAGCATTTGGAGCAGTGTTGAACGTTAGGTGCAGTGTTCAACGTTGGGAGCAGTGTTCACAGTTGGGAGCAGTTTTGGAAGCTTAGAGCAGTGTTGAGGTTTTGGAGCAATGTTGAGCATTTAGAGCAGTGTTCAGAGTTTGGAGCAGTGTTCAGAGTTTGGAGCAGTGTTCAGAGTTTGGAGCAGTGTTCAGAGTTGGGAGCAGTGTTCAGAGTTGGGACAGTATTTAGAGTTGGGAGCAATGTCCAAGGTTTGGAGCTGTGTTCAGAGTTGGTAGCAGTGTTGGACATTTGGAGCAGTGTTGAGTGTTTGGAGCAGCGAAGACTGTTTGGAGCAGCGAAGAGTGTTTGGATCAGTGTTGAGTGTTTGGAGCAGTGTTGAGTTTTTGGAGCTAGGTTGAGCATTTGGAGCAGTGTTGAGCGTTTGGAGCACTTTTCAGAGTTCAGCGTTGGGAGCAGTGTTCACAGTTGGGACACTGTTCAGAGTTGGGAGCACTGTTCTGAGTTAGGACAGTGTTGGACATTTGGAGCAGTGTTGAGCGTTTTGAGCAGTGTTCAGTGATTGAGCACTGTTCAGCGTTTGGAGCAGTCTTCAGAGTTTTGAGCAGTGTTCTGAGTTTGAAGCAGTGTTCAGAGTTTGGAGCCTTGGTCAGAGGTTGGAGCCGTGATCAGAGTTTGGTGCAGTGTTTAGAGTTTGGAGCTGTGTTCAGAGTTGGAAGCAGTGTTCAGATTTCGGAGCAGTGTTCAGACTTGGGTGCAGTGTTCAGGGTTGGGAGCAGTGTTCAGAGTTGTGAGCTGTATTCAGAGTTGGGAGCAGTGTTCAGAGTTGGGAGCAGTGTTCAGAGTTGGGAGCAGTGTTCAGAGTTGTGAGCTGTATTCAGAGTTGGGAGCAGTGTTCAGAGTTGGGAGCAGTGTTCAGAGTTGGGAGCAGTTTTCAGAGTTCGGAGCTGAATTCAGATTTGGAAACAGTGTTCAGAGTTGTGACCATGTTAATTGTTTGGTGCAGTGTTGGGGTTTGGAGCAATGTTGAGCATTTGGAGCAGAGTTGAACGTTTGGAGCAGTCTTTAGAGTTTGATGCCGTGTTCAGAGTCGGGAGCAGTGTTCAGAGTCGGGAACAGTGTTCAGAGTCGGGAGCAGTGTTCAGAGTCCGCAGCAGTATTCAGAGTCGGGAGCAGTTTTCTGAGTCGGGAGCAATGTTCAAGGTTTAGAGCTGTGTTCCGAGTTGAGAGCAGTGTTGGACATTTGGAGCACTGTTGAGTGCTTGGAGCAGTTTTGAGTGTTTGGAGCAGTATTGAGCGTTTGAGCTTTGTTGAGCGTTTGGAGCAGTGGTGACTGTTTGGAGCAGTGTTTAGTGTTATGAGCAATTTTGAGCATTTGGAGCAGTGTTGAACGTTAGGTGCAGTGTTCAACGTTGGGAGCAGTGTTCACAGTTGGGAGCAGTTTTGGAAGCTTAGAGCAGTGTTGAGGTTTTGGAGCAATGTTGAGCATTTAGAGCAGTGTTCAGAGTTTGGAGCAGTGTTCAGAGTTTGGAGCAGTGTTCAGAGTTTGGAGCAGTGTTCAGAGTTGGGAGCAGTGTTCAGAGTTGGGACAGTATTTAGAGTTGGGAGCAATGTCCAAGGTTTGGAGCTGTGTTCAGAGTTGGTAGCAGTGTTGGACATTTGGAGCAGTGTTGAGTGTTTGGAGCAGCGAAGACTGTTTGGAGCAGCGAAGAGTGTTTGGATCAGTGTTGAGTGTTTGGAGCAGTGTTGAGTTTTTGGAGCTAGGTTGAGCATTTGGAGCAGTGTTGAGCGTTTGGAGCACTTTTCAGAGTTCAGCGTTGGGAGCAGTGTTCACAGTTGGGACACTGTTCAGAGTTGGGAGCACTGTTCTGAGTTAGGACAGTGTTGGACATTTGGAGCAGTGTTGAGCGTTTTGAGCAGTGTTCAGTGATTGAGCACTGTTCAGCGTTTGGAGCAGTCTTCAGAGTTTTGAGCAGTGTTCTGAGTTTGAAGCAGTGTTCAGAGTTTGGAGCCTTGGTCAGAGGTTGGAGCCGTGATCAGAGTTTGGTGCAGTGTTTAGAGTTTGGAGCTGTGTTCAGAGTTGGAAGCAGTGTTCAGATTTCGGAGCAGTGTTCAGACTTGGGTGCAGTGTTCAGGGTTGGGAGCAGTGTTCAGAGTTGTGAGCTGTATTCAGAGTTGGGAGCAGTGTTCAGAGTTGGGAGCAGTGTTCAGAGTTGGGAGCAGTGTTCAGAGTTGTGAGCTGTATTCAGAGTTGGGAGCAGTGTTCAGAGTTGGGAGCAGTGTTCAGAGTTGGGAGCAGTTTTCAGAGTTCGGAGCTGAATTCAGATTTGGAAACAGTGTTCAGAGTTGTGACCATGTTAATTGTTTGGTGCAGTGTTGAGTGTTTGGAGCAATGTTGAGCATTTGGAGCAGTCTTCAGAGCTGGGAACAGTGTTCAGAGATGGGAGCAGTGTTCAGAGTTGGGAGCAGTGTTCAGAGTTGGGAGCAGTGTTCAGAGTTGGGAGCAGTGTTCAGAGTTGGGAGCAGTTTTGAGAGTTGGGAGCAGTGTTCAGAGATGGGAGCAGTGTTCAGAGTTGGGAGCAGTGTTCAAAGATGAGAGCAGTGTTCAGAGTTGGGAGCAGTGTTCAGAGTTGGGAGCAGTGTTCAGTGTTGGGAACAGTGTTCAGAGTTGGGAGCAGTCTTCAGAGTTAGGGTTAGTTTTCAGAGTTGGGAGCAGTGTTCAGACTTGCGAGCAGTTTTCAGAGATGGGACAGCGTTCAGAGTTGGGACAGCGTTCTGAGTTGGGACAGGGTGCAGAGTTGGGACTGCGTTCAGAGTTGGGACAGCGTTTAGAGTTGCGACAGCGTTCAGTGTTGGGACAGCGTTCAGAGTTGGGACAACGTTCGGAGTTGGGACAGCGTTCAGAGTTGGGACAGCGTTCAGAGTTGGGACAGCGTTCAGAGTTGGGAGAGCGTTCAGAGTTCGGAGCAGAATTCAGATTTGCGAACAGTGTTCAGAGTTGGGACCGTGTTGATTGTTTGGAACAGTGTTGAGTGTTTGGAGCAATGTTGAGCATTTGGTGCAGTCTTCAGAGCTGGGAGCAGTGTTCAGAGATGGTAGCAGTGTTCAGATTTGCGATCAGTGTACAGATTTGGGAGCAGTGTTCAGAGTTGGGAGCAGTGTTCAGTGTTGGGAGCAGTGTTGGACATTTGAAGCACTGTTGAGTGCTTGGAGCAGTGTTGAGTGTTTGGAGCAGTATTATGCGTTTGGAGCAGTGTTGAGCGTTTGGAGCTGTGTTGACTGTTTGGAGCAGTGTTGCGTGTTTTTTAGCAATGTTGAGCATTTGGAGCAGTGTTTAACGTTTGGAACAGTCTTTACAGTTTGGAGCCGTGTTCAGATTCGGGAGCACTGTTCATAGTCGGGAACAGTGTTCAGAGTCGGGAGCAGTGTTCACATTCCGGAGCAGTATTCAGAGTCGGGAGCAGTGTTCAAAATCGGGAGCAGTGTTCACAGTTGGGAGCAGTATTGGAGGTTTAGAGCAGTGTTGAGTGTTTGGAGCAATGTTGAGCATTTGGAGCAGTGTTCAGCGTTGGGAGCAGTGTTCAGCGTTTGGAGCAGTGTTTAGCGTTGGGAGCAGTATTCAGAGTTGGGAGCAGTGTTCAGAGTTTGGAGCAGTGTTCAGAGTTTGGAGCAGTGTTCAGAGGTTGGAGCAGTGTTCAGAGTTGGGAGCAGGGTTCAGAGTTTGGAGCAGTGTTCAGAGTTGGGAACAGTGTTGAGAGTTGTGAGCAGTGTTCAGAGTTGGGAGCAGTGTTCAGACTTAGGGGCAGTGTTCAGAGTTGGGAGCAGTATTCAGAGTTGGGAGCAGAGTTCAGAGTTGGGAGCACTGTTCAGAGTTGGGAGCAGTGTTAAGAGTTGGGAGCAGTGTTCAGAGTTGGGAGCAGTGATCAGAGTTTGGAGCAGTGTTCAGAATTGGGAGCAGTGTTGAGAGTTGTGAGCGGTGTTCAGAGTTGGGAGCAGTGTTCAGAGTTGGGAGCAGTGTTCAGAGTTCGGAGCAGTGTTCAGAGTTGGGAGCAGTGTTCAAGGTTGGGAGCAGTGTTCAGAGTTGGGACAGCGTTCAGAGTTGTGACAGTGTTTCGAGTTGCGACAGTGTTCAGAGTTGGGACAGTGATCAGAGTTGAGACAGTGATCAGAGTTGGGACAGTGTTCAGATTTGGGACAGTGTTCAGAGTTGGAACAGTGTTCAGATTTGGGACCGTGTTCAGAGTTGGAAGCAGTGTTCAGAGTTGTGAGCAGTGTTCAGAGTTGGGAGCAATGCTCAAGCTTTTGAGCTGTGTTCCGAGTTGTGAGCAGTGTTGGACATTTGGAGAACTGTTGAGTGCTTGGAGCAGTGTTGAGTGTTTGGAGCAGTATTAAGCGTTTGGAGCAGTGTTGAGTGTTTGGAGCTGTGTTGACTCTTTGGAGCAGTGTTGAGTGTTTGGAGCAATGTTGAGCATTTGGAGCAGTGTTGAACGTTTGGAGCTGTCATAAGAGTTTGGAGCCGTGTTCAGAGTCGGGAGCAGTGTTTAGAGTCGGGAGCAGTGTTTAGAGTCGCGGGCAGTGTTCAGAGTCGGGAACAGTGTTCAGAGTCAGGAGCAGTGTTCAGAGTCGGGAGCAGTGTTCAGAGTCCGGAGCAGTATTCAGAGTCGGGAGCAGTGTTCAGAGTCGGGAGCAGTTTTCACAGTTGGGAGCAGTAATGGAGGTTTAGAGCAGTGTTGAGTGTTTGGAGCAATGTTGAGCATTTGTGCAGTATTCAGCGTTGGGAGCAGTGTTCAGCGTTGGGAGCAGTGTTTAGCGTTGGGAGCAGTATTCAGAGTTTGGTGCAGTGTTCAGAGTTTGGAACAGTGTTCAGAGGTTGGAGCAGTGTTCAGAGTTGGGAGCAGTTTTCAGAGTTGGGAACAGTGTTCAGAGTTGGGAGCAGTCTTCAGAGTTAGGACCAGTTTTCAGAGTTCGGAGCAGTGTTCAGAGTTGGGAGCAGTGATCAGAGATGGGACAGTGTTGAGTGTTTGGAGCAGTGTTGAGTGTTTGGAGCAATGTTGAGCATTTTGAGCAGTCTTCAGAGCTGGGAGCAGTGTTCAGAGTTGGGAGCAGTGTTCAGAGTTGGGAGCAGTGTTCAGAGTTGGGAGCAGTGTTCAGAGTTGGGAGCACTGTTGAGAGTTGGGAGCAGTGTTCAGAGATGGGAGCACTGTTCAGTGGTGGGAGCAGTGTTTAGAGTTGGGAGCAGTGTTCAGAGTTGGGAGCAGTGTTCAGAGTTGGGAGCAGTGTTCAGAGTTGGGAGCAGTGATCAGAGTTGGGAGATCTGTTCAGAGTTGGGAGCAGTGTTCCAAGTTGAGAGCATTGTTCAGAGTTGGGACAGCGTTCAGAGTTGGGACAGCTTTCAGAGTTGGGAGAGCGTTCAGAGTTTGGAGCAGTGTTGGACATTTGAAGCACTGTTGAGTGCTTGGAGCAGTGTTGATTGTTTGGAGCAGTATTATGCGTTTGGAGCAGTGTTGAGTTTTTGGAGCTGTGTTGACTGTTTGGAGCAGTGTTGAGTGTTTGGAGTAATGTTGAGCATTTGGAGCAGCGTTGAACGTTTGGAGCAGTCTTTAGAGTTTGGAGCCGAGTTCAGAGTCGGGAGCAGTGTTCAGAGTTGGGAACAGTGTTCAGAGTCGGGAGCCGTGTTCAGAGTCGGGAGCCGTGTTCAGAGTCAGGAGCAGTGTTCAGAGTCTGAAGCAGTATTCATAGTCGGGAGCAGTGTTCAGAGTCGGGAGCAGTGTTCACAGTTGGGAGCAGTATTGGAGGTTTAGAGCAGTGTTGAGTGTTTGGAGCAATGTTGAGCATTTGGAGCAGTGTTCAGCGTTGGGAGCAGTGTTCAGTGTTGGGAGCAGTGTTTAGCGTTCGGAGCAGTATTCAGAGTTCGGAGTAGAATTCAGATTTGGGAACAGTGTTCAGAGTTGGGACCGTGTTGATTGTTTGGAGCAGTTTTTAGTGTCTGGAGCAATGTTGAGCATTTGCAGCAGTCTTCTGATCTGGGAGCAGTGTTCAGAGATGGTAGCAGTGTTCAGAGTCGGGAGCATTGTTCAGAGTCGGGAGCAGTGATCAGAGTTGGGAGCAGTGTTAAGAGTTGGGAGCAGTGTTCACGTTTAGGAGCAGTGAACAGAGTTTGGAGCAGTGTTCAGAGTTGGGAGCAGTGTTCAGAGTTGGGAGCAGTGTTCAGAGTTGGGAGCAGTGTTCAGAGTTCGGAGCAGTGTTCAGAGTTGGGAGAGCATTCAGAGTTGGGACAGCGTTCCGAGTTGGGTCAGCATTCAGAGTCGGGAACAGTGATCAGATTTGGGAGCAGTGTTCAGAGTTGGGAGCAGTATTCAGAGTCGGGAGCAGTGCTCAGAGTCGGATGCAGTGTTCACAGTTGGGAGCAGTATTGGAGGTTTAGAGCAGAGTTGAGTGTTTGGAGCAATGTTGAGCATTTTGAGCAGTGCTCAGCGTTGGGAGCAGTATTCAGAGTTGGGAGCAGTGTTCAGAGTTTGGAGCAGTGTTCAGAGTTGGGAGCAGTGTTCAGAGGTTGGAGCAGTGTTCAGAGTTGGGAGCAGTTTTCAGAGTTGGGACAGTATTTAGAGTTGGGAGCAATGTTCAAGGTCTGGAGCTGTGTTTCCAGTTGAGAGCAGTGTTCAGAGTTGGGACAGTGTTGAGTGTTTGGAGCAGTGTTGAGTGTCTGGAGCAATGTTGAGCATTTGGAGCAGTCTTCAGAGCTGGGAGCAGTGTTCAGAGATAAGAGCAGTGTTCAGAGTTGGGAGCAGTGTTCAGAGTTGGGAGCAGTGTTCAGAGTTGGGAGCAGGGTTCAGAGTTGGGAGCAGTGTTGAGAGTTGGGAGCAGTGTTCAGAGATGGGAGCTGTGTTCAGAGTTGGGACCAGTGTTCAGAGTTGGGAGCATTGTTCAGAGTTGGGAGCAGTGTTCAGAGTTGGGATCAGTGTTCAGAGTTGGGAGCAGTGTTCAGTGTTGGGAGCAGTGTTCAGAGTTGGGAGCAGTGTTCAAAGATGAGAGCAGTGTTCAGAGTTGAGAGCAGTGTTCAGAGTTGGGATCAGTGTTCAGAGTTGTGAGCAGTGTTCAGTGTTGGGAACAGTGTTCAGAGTTGGGAGCAGTCTTCAGAGTTAGGGTCAGTTTTCAGAGTTGGAAGCAGTGTTCAGACTTGGGAGCAGTGTTCAGAGATGGGACAGCGTTCAGAGTTGGGACAGCGTTCTGAGTTGGGACAGGGTTCAGTGTTGGGACCGCGTTCAGAGTTGGGAGAGTGTTTAGAGTTGCGACAGCGTTCAGTGTTGGGACAGCGTTCAGAGTTGGGACAGCGTTCAGAGCTGGGGCACCGTTCAGAGTTGGGACAGCGTTCAGAGTTGGGACAGCGTTCAGATTGGGACAGCGTTCAGATTTGGCACACTGGTCAGAGATGGGACAGTGTTTAGAGTCGGGACAGTGTTCAGAGTCGGGTCAGTGTTCAGAGTTGGGACAGTGTTCAGAGTTGGGAGAGTCTTCAGAGTTGGGAGAGTCTTCAGAGTTGGGACAGTGTTCAGAGTTGGGCAAGTGTTCAGAGTTGGGACAGTGTGCAGAGTTGGGACAGTGTTCAGAGTTGGGAGCAGTGTTCACAATGGGAGCAGTCTTCAGATTTGGGACAGTATTTAGAGTTGGGAGCAATTTTCAAGGTTTGGAGCTGTGTTCCGAGTTGTGAGCATTGTTGGACATTTGGAGCACTGTTGAGTGCTTGGAGCAGTTTTGAGTGTTTGGAGCAGTATTGAGCGTTTGGAGCTTTGTTGAGCGTTTGGAGCAGTGTTGACTGTTTGGAGCAGTGTTGAGTGTTTGGAGCAATTTTGAGCATTTGGAGCAGTGTTGAACGTTAGGTGCAGTGTTCAACGTTGGGAGCAGTGTTCACAGTTGGGAGCAGTTTTCGAAGCTTAGAGCAGTGTTGAGTGTTTGGAGCAATGTTGAGCATTTAGTGCAGTGTTCATAGTTTGGAGCAGTGTTCAGAGTTTGGAGCAGTGTTCAGAGTTTGGAGCAGTGTTCAGAGTTGGGAGCAGTGTTCAGAGTTGGGACAGTATTTAGAGTTGGGAGCAATGTCCAAGGTTTGGAGCTGTGTTCAGAGTTGTGAGCAGTGTTGGCCATTTGGAGCAGTTTTGAGTGTTTGGTGCAGCGAAGACTGTTTGGAGCAGCGAAGAGTGTTTTGAGTAGTGTTGAGTGTTTGGAGCAGTGTTCAGCGTTTGGAGCAGTGTTGAAGTTTGGAGCATTGTTGAACGTTTGGAGCAGTGTTGAGTGCTTGGAGCAGTGTTGAGCGTTTGGAGCACTGTTGAGCGTTTGGAGCAGTTTTCAGAGTTGGAAGCAGAGTTCAGCGTTGGGAGCAGTGTTCAGAATTCGGAGCAGTGTTCATAGTTGGGACACTGTTCAGAGTTGGGAGCAGTGTTCAGAGTTGGGACAGTGTTGGACATTTGGAGCAGTGTTGAGCGTTTTGAGCAGTGTTCAGTGATTGAGCACTGTTCAGCGTTTGGAGCAGTCTTCAGAGTTTGGAGCAGTGTTCTGCGTTTGAAGCAGTGTTCAGAGTTTGGAGCCGTGGTCAGAGGTTGGAGCCGTGATCAGAGTTTGGTGCAGTGTTTAGAGTTTGGAGCAGTGTTCCGAGTTGGGAGCAGTGTTCAGAAGGTGGAGCAGTGTTCAGATTTCGGAGCAATGTTCAGAGTTGGGTGCAGTGTTCAGGGTTGGGAGCAGTGTTCAGTGTTGAGAGCTGTATTCAGATTTGGTAGCAGTGTTCAGAGTTGGGAGCAGTGTTCAGAGTTGGGACCGTGTTAATTGTTTGGAGCAGTGTTGAGTGTTTGGAGCAATGTTTAGCATTTGGAGCAGTCTTCAGATCTGGGAGCAGTGTTCAGAGATGGGAGCAGTGTTCAGAGTTGCGAGCAGTGATCAGAGTTCGGAGCAGTTTTCAGAGTTGGGAGCAGTGTTCAGAGTTTGGAACAGTGTTGAGAGTTGGGAGCAGTATTCAGAGTTGAGAGCATTGTTCAGAGTTGGGAACAGTGTTCAGAGTTGGGACAGCGTTCAGCATTGGGATAGCGTTCAGAGTTCGGAGAGCGTTCAGAGTTCGGAGCAGAATTCAGATTTGGGAACAATGTTCAGAGTTGGGACCGTGTTGATTGTTTGGAGCAGTGTTGAGTTCTGGAGCAAGGTTGAGCATTTGGAGCAGTCTTCAGAGCTGGGAGCAGTGTTCAGAGATGGTAGCAATGTTCAGAGTTTGGAGCAGTGTACAGATTTGGGAGCAGTGTTCAGAGTTGGGAGCAGTGTTCAGAGTTGGGAGCAGTGTTGGACATTTGGAACACTGTTGAGTGCTTGGAGCAGTGTTGAGTGTTTGGAGCAGTATTATGCGTTTGGAGCAGTGTTGAGCGTTTGGAGCTGTGTTGACTGTTTGGAGCAGTGTTGAGTGTTTGGAGTAATGTTGAGCATTTGGAGCAGCGTTGAACGATTGGAGCAGTCTTTAGAGTTTGGAGCCGTGTTCAGAGTCGGGAGCAGTGTTCAGAGTCGGGAACAGTGTTCAGAGTCGGGAGCCGTGTTCAGAGTCGGGAGCAGTGTGCAGAGTACGGAGCAGTATTCAGAGTCGGGAGCAGTGTTCAGAGTCGGGAGCAGTGTTCACAGTTGGGAGCAGTATTGGAGGTTTAGAGCAGTTTTGAGTGTTTGGAGCAATGTTGAGCATTTGGAGCAGTGTTCAGCGTTGGGAGCAGTGTTCAGCGTTGGGAGCAGTGTTTAGCGTTCGGAGCAGTATTCAGAGTTCGGAGTAGAATTCCAATTTGGGAACAGTGTTCAGAGTTGGGACCGTGTTGATTGTTTGGAGCAGTTTTTAGTGTTTGGAGCAATGTTGAGCATTTGCAGCCGTCTTCTGATCTGGGAGCAGTGTTCAGAGATGGTAGCAGTGTTCAGAGTTGGGAGCAGTATACAGAGTTGTGAGCAGTGTTCAGAGTTGGGAGCAGTGTTCAGAGTTGGAAGCAGTGTTCTGAGTTGGGAGCAGTGTTAAGTTTTGGGTCAGCGTTCAGAGTCGGGAGCAGTGTTCAGAGTCCGGAGCAGTATTCAGAGTCGGGAGCAGTGTTCAGAGTTGGGAGCACCGTTAAGAGTTGGGAGCAGTGTTCACATTTGGGAGCAGTGAACAGAGTTTAGAGCAGTGTTCAGATTTGGGAGCAGTGTTCAGAGTTGGGAGCAGTGTTCAGAGTTGGGAGCAGTGTTCAGATTTGGGAGCAGTGTTCAGAGTTGGGAGCAGTGTTCAGAGTTGGGAGAGCATTCAGAGTTGGGACAGCGTTCCGAGTTGGGTCAGCGTTCAGAGTCGGGAACAGTGTTCAGAATCGGGAGCAGTGTTCATAGTCGGGAGCAGTGTTCACAGCTGGGAGCAGTATTGGAGGTTTAGAGCAGTGTTGAGTGTTTGGAGCAATGTTGAGCATTTGGAGCAGTGTTGAGCGTTGGGAGCAGTGTTCAGCGTTGGGAGCAGTGTTTAGCGTTGGGAGCAGTATTCAGAGTTGGGAGCAGTGTTCAGAGTTTGGAGCAGTGTTCAGAGTTTGGAGCAGTGTTCAGAGTTCGGAGCAGAATTCAGTTTTGTGAACAGTGTTCAGAGTTGGGACCGTGTTAATTGTTTGGAGCAGTGTTGAGTGTTTGGAGCAATGTTGAGCATTTGGAGCAGTCTTCAGATCTGGGAGCAGTGTTCAGAGATGGGAGCAGTGTTCAGAGTTGCGAGCAGTGTTCAGAGTTCGGAGCAGTTTTCAGAGTTGGGAGCAGTGTTCAGAGTTGGGAACAGTGTTGAGAGTTGGGAGCAGTATTCAGAGTTGAGAGCATTGTTCAGAGTTGGGAACAGTGTTCAGAGTTGGGACAGCGTTCAGAGTTGGGATAGCGTTCAGAGTTCGGAGAGCGTTCAGAGTTCGGAGCAGAATTCAGATTTGGGAACAATGTTCAGAGTTGGGACCGTGTTGATTGTTTGGAGCAGTGTTGAGTTCTGGAGCAAGGTTGAGCATTTAGAGCAGTCTTCAGAGCTGGGAGCAGTGTTCAGAGATGGTAGCAGTGTTCAGAGTTTGGAGCAGTGTACAGATTTGGGAGCAGTGTTCAGAGTTGGGAGCAGTGTTCAGAGTTGGGAGCAGTGTTGGGAGTTGGGAGCAGTGTTCAGAGATGGGAGCAGTGTTCAGAGTTGGGAGCAGTGTTCATAGTTGGGAGCAGTGTTCAGATTTGGGAGCAGTGTTCAGAGTTGGGAGCAGTGTTGAGAGTTGGGAGCAGTGTTCAGAGTTGGGAGCACTGTTCAGAGTTGGGAGCAGTGTTCAAAGTTGAGAGCAGTGTTCAGAGTTGGGTGCAGTGTTCAGAGTTGGGAGCAGTGTTCAGTGTTGGGAACAGTGTTCAGAGTTAGAAGCAGTCTTCAGAGTCAGGACCAGTTTTCAGAGTTGGGAACAGTGTTCAGACTTGGGAGCAGTGTTCACAGATGGGACAGCGTTCAGAGTTGGGACAGCGTTCTGAGTTGGGACAGGGTGCAGAGTTGGGACTGCGTTCAGAGTTGGGACAGCGTTTAGAGTTGCGACAGCGTTCAGTGTTGGGACAGCATTCAGAGTTGGGACAGCGTTCAGTGTTGGGACAGCGTTCAGAGTTGGGATAGCGTTCAGAGTTGGGATAGCGTTCAGAGTTGGGACAGCGTTCAGAGTTGGGAGAGCGTTCAGAGTTCGGAGCAGAATTCAGATTTGGGAAGAGTGTTCAGAGTTGGGACCGTGTTGATTGTTTGGAGTAGTGTTGAGTGTTTGGAGCAATGTTGAGCATTTTGAGCAGTCTTCAGAGCTGGGAGCAGTGTTCAGAGATGGTAGCAGTGTTCAGAGTTGGGAGCAGTGTACAGATTTGGGAGCAGTGTTCAGAGTTGGGAGCAGTGTTCAGAGTTGGGAGCAGTGTTGGACATTTGGAGCACTGTTGAGTGCTTGGAGCAGTGTTGAGTGTTTGGAGCAGTATTATGCGTTTGGAGCAGTGTTGAGCGTTTGGAGCTGTGTTGACTGTTTGGAGCAGTGTTGAGTGTTTGGAGCAATGTTGAGCATTTGGAGCAGTGTTGAACGTTTGGAGCAGTCTTTAGAGTTTGGAGCCGTGTTCAGAGTCGGGAGCAGTGTTCAGAGTCGGAAACAGTGTTCAGAGTCGGGAGCAGTGTTCACAGTCCGGTGCAGTATTCAGAGTCGGGAGCAGTGTTCAGAGTCAGGAGCAGTGTTCACAGTTGGGAGCAGTACTGGAGGTTTATATTACTGTTGAGTGTTTGGAGCAATGTTGAGCACTTGGAGCAGTGTTCAGCGTTGGGAGCAGTGTTCAGCGCTTTTAGCAGTGTTTAGCGTTGGGAGCAGTATTCAGAGTTGGGAGCAGTGTTCAGAGTTTGGAGCAGTGTTCAGAGTTTGGAGCATTGTTCAGAGGTTGGAGCAGTGTTCAGAGGTTGGAGCAGTGTTCAGAGTTGGCAGCAGTGTTCAGAGTTGTGACTGTATTTAGAGTTGGGAACAATGTTCCTGGTTTGGAGCTGTGTTCCGAGATGAGAGCAGTGTTCAGAGTTGGGACAGTGTTGAGTGTTTGGATCAGTGTTGAGTGTTTGGAGCAATGTTGAGCATTTGGAGCAGTCTTCAGAGCTGGGAGCAGTGTTCAGAGATGGGAGCAGTGTTCAGATTTGGGAGCAGTGTTCAGAGTTGGGAGCAGTGTTGAGAGTTGTGAGCAGTGTTCAGAGATGGGAGCAGTGTTCAGAGTTGGTAGCAGTGTTCAGAGTTGGGAGCAGTGTTCAGAGTTGGGAGCAGTGTTCAGAGTTGGTAGCAGTGTTCAGACTAGGGAGCAGTTTTCAGAGTTGGGAGCAGTGTTCATAGTTGGGAGCAGTGTTCAAAGTTGAGAGCAGTGTTCAGAGTTTGGAGCAGTGTTCAGAGTTTGGAGCAGTGTTCAGAGTTGGGAGCAGTGTTCAGAGTTGGGAGCAGTGTTCAGAGTTTGGAGCCGTGTTCAGAGTCGGGAGCAGTGTTCAGAGTCGGGAACAGTGTTCAGAGTCGGGAGCCGTGTTCAGAGTCGGGAGCAGTGTGCAGAGTCCGGAGCAGTATTCAGAGTCGGGAGCAGTGTTCAGAGTCGGGAGCAGTGTTCACAGTTGGGAGCAGTATTGGAGGTTTAGAGCAGTTTTGAGTGTTTGGAGCAATGTTGAGCATTTGGAGCAGTGTACAGCGTTGGGAGCAGTGTTCAGCGTTGGGAGCAGTGTTTAGCGTTCGGAGCAGTATTCAGAGTTCGGAGTAGAATTCCAATTTGGGAACAGTGTTCAGAGTTGGGACCGTGTTGATTGTTTGGAGCAGTTTTTAGTGTTTGGAGCAATGTTGAGCATTTGCAGCAGTCTTCTGATCTGGGAGCAGTGTTCAGAGATGGTAGCAGTGTTCAGAGTTGGGAGCAGTATACAGAGTTGTGAGCAGTGTTCAGAGTTGGGAGCAGTGTTCAGAGTTGGAAGCAGTGTTCTGAGTTGGGAGCAGTGTTCAGAGTTGGGTCAGCGTTCAGAGTCGGGAGCAGTGTTCAGAGTCCGGAGCAGTATTCAGAGTCGGGAGCAGTGTTCAGAATTGGGAGCACCGTTAATAGTTGGGAGCAGTGTTCACATTTGGGAGCAGTGAACAGAGTTTGGAGCAGTGTTCAGATTTGGGAGCAGTGTTAAGAGTTGGGAGCAGTGTTCAGAGTTGGGAGCAGTGTTCAGATTTGGGAGCAGTGTTCAGAGTTGGGAGCAGTGTTCAGAGTTGGGAGAGCATTCAGAGTTGGGACAGCGTTCCGAGTTGGGTCAGCGTTCAGAGTCGGGAACAGTGTTTGGAGTCGAGAGCAGTGTTCATAGTCGGGAGCAGTGTTCACAGCTGGGAGCAGTATTGGAGGTTTAGAGCAGTGTTGAGTGTTTGGAGCAATGTTGAGCATTTGGAGCAGTGTTGAGCGTTGAGAGCAGTGTTCAGCGTTGGGAGCACTGTTTAGCGTTGGGAGCAGTATTCAGAGTTGGGAGCAGTGTTCAGAGTTTGGAGCAGTGTTCAGAGTTTGGAGCAGTGTTCAGAGTTCGGAGCAGAATTCAGTTTTGGGAACAGTGTTCAGAGTTGGGACCGTGTTAATTGTTTGGAGCAGTGTTGAGTGTTTGGAGCAATGTTGAGCATTTGGAGCAGTCTTCAGATCTGGGAGCAGTGTTCAGAGATGGGAGCAGTGTTCAGAGTTGGGAGCAGTGTTCAGAGTTGGGAGCAGTGTTCAGAGTTGGGAGCAGTGTTCAGAGTTGGGAGCAGTGTTGGGAGTTGGGAGCAGTGTTCAGAGATGGGAGCAGTGTTCAGAGTTGGGAGCAGTGTTCAGAGTTGGGAGCAGTGTTCAGATTTGGGAGCAGTGTTCAGAGTTGGGAGCAGTGTTGAGAGTTGGGAGCAGTGTTCAGAGTTGTGAGCACTGTTCAGAGTTGGGAGCAGTGTTCAGCGTTGAGAGCAGTGTTCAGAGTTGGGTGCAGTGTTCAGAGTTGGGAGCAGTGTTCAGTGTTGGGAACAGTGTTCAGAGTTAGAAGCAGTCTTCAGAGTTAGGACCAGTTTTCAGAGTTGGGAACAGTGTTCAGACTTGGGAGCAGTGTTCACAGATGGGACAGCGTTCAGAGTTGGGACAGCGTTCTGAGTTGGGACAGGGTGCAGAGTTGGGACTGCGTTCAGAGTTGGGACAGCGTTTAGAGTTGCGACAGCGTTCAGTGTTGGGACAGCGTTCAGAGTTGGGACAGCGTTCAGTGTTGGGACAGCGTTCAGAGTTGGGATAGCGTTCAGAGTTGGGACAGCGTTCAGAGTTGGGAGAGCGTTCAGAGTTCGGAGCAGAATTCAGATTTGGGAAGAGTGTTCAGAGTTGTGACCGTGTTGATTGTTTGGAGTAGTGTTGAGTGTTTGGAGCAATGTTGAGCATTTTGAGCAGTCTTCAGAGCTGGGAGCAGTGTTCAGAGATGGTAGCAGTGTTCAGAGTTGGGAGCAGTGTACAGATTTGGGAGCAGTGTTCAGAGTTGGGAGCAGTGTTCAGAGCTGGGAGCATTGTTGGACATTTGGAGCACTGTTGAGGTCTTGGAGCAGTGTTGAGTGTTTGGAGCAGTATTATGCGTTTGGAGCAGTGTTGAGCGTTTGGAGCTGTGTTGACTGTTTGGAGCAGTGTTGAGTGTTTGGAGCAATGTTGAGCATTTGGAGCAGTGTTGAACGTTTGGAGCAGTCTTTAGAGTTTGGAGCCGTGTTCAGAGTCGGGAGCAGTGTTCAGAGTCGGAAACAGTGTTCAGAGTCGGGAGCAGTGTTCACAGTCCGGTGCAGTATTCAGAGTCGGGAGCAGTGTTCAGAGTCAGGAGCAGTGTTCACAGTTGGGAGCAGTACTGGAGGTTTATATTACTGTTGAGTGTTTGGAGCAATGTTGAGCACTTGGAGCAGTGTTCAGCGTTGGGAGCAGTGTTCAGCGCTTTTAGCAGTGTTTAGCGTTGGGAGCAGTATTCAGAGTTGGGAGCAGTGTTCAGAGTTTGGAGCAGTGTTCAGAGTTTGGAGCATTGTTCAGAGGTTGGAGCAGTGTTCAGAGTTGGCAACAGTGTTCAGAGTTGTGACTGTATTTAGAGTTGGGAACAATGTTCCTGGTTTGGAGCTGTGTTCCGAGATGAGAGCAGTGTTCAGAGTTGGGACAGTGTTGAGTGTTTGGATCAGTGTTGAGTGTTTGGAGCAATGTTGAGCATTTGGAGCAGTCTTCAGAGCTGGGAGCAGTGTTCAGAGATGGGAGCAGTGTTCAGATTTGGGAGCAGTGTTCAGAGTTGGGAGCAGTGTTGAGAGTTGTGAGCAGTGTTCAGAGATGGGAGCAGTGTTCAGAGTTGGTAGCAGTGTTCAGAGTTGGGAGCAGTGTTCAGAGTTGGGAGCAGTGTTCAGAGTTGGGAGCAGTGTTCAGAGTAGGGAGCAGTTTTCAGAGTTGGGAGCAGTGTTCATAGTTGGGAGCAGTGTTCAAAGTTGAGAGCTGTGTTCAGAGTTGGGAGCAGTGTTCAGAGTTGGGAGCAGTGTTCAGTGTTGGCAACAATGTTCATAATTGGGAGCAGTCTTCAGAGTTAGGACCATCTTTCAGAGTTGGGAGCAGTGTTCAGACTTGGGGGCAGTGTTCAGACTTGGGTGACGTGTTCAGACTTGGGAGCAGTCTTCAGAGTTAGGACCAGTTTTCAGAGTTGGGAGCAGTGTTCAGACTTGGGAGAAGTGTTCAGACTTGGGAGCAGTGTTCAGAGATGGGACAGCGTTCAGAGTTGGGACAGCGTTCTGAGTTGGGACAGTGTTCAGAGTTGGGACAGTGTTCAGAGTTGGGAGCAGTGTTCACAGTTGGGAGCAGTGTTCAGAATTGGGACAGTATTTTGAGTTGGGAGCAATTTTCAAGGTTTGGAGCTGTGTTCCGAGTTGTGAGCAGTGATGGACATTTGGAGCACTGTTGAGTGCTTGGAGCAGTTTTGAGTGTTTGGAGCAGTATTGAGCGTTTGGAGCTTTGTTGAGCGTTTGGAGCAGTGTTGGCTGTTTGGAGCAGTGTTGAGTGTTTGGAGTAATTTTGAGCATTTGGAGCAGTGTTGAACGTTAGGTGCAGTGTTCAACGTTGGGAGCAGTGTTCAGAGTTTGGAGCATTGTTCAGAGGTTGGACCAGTGTTCAGAGGATGGAGCAGTGTTCAGAGTTGGGAGCAGTGTTCAGAGTTGGGACTGTATTTAGAGTTGGGAACAATGTTCTAGGTTTGGAGCTGTGTTCCGAGTTGAGAGCAGTGTTCAGAGTTGGGACAGTGTTGAGTGTTTGGATCAGTGTTGAGTGTTTGGAGCAATGTTGAGCATTTGGAGCAGTCTTCAGAGCTGGGAGCAGTGTTCAGAGATGGGAGCAGTGTTCAGAGTTGGGAGCAGTGTTGAGAGTTGTTAGCAGTGTTCAGAGATGGGAGCAGTGTTCAGAGTTGGTAGCAGTGTTCAGAGTTGGGAGCAGTGTTCAGAGTTGGGAGCAGTGTTCAGAGTTGGGAGCAGTGTTCAGAGTAGGGAGCAGTTTTCGGAGTTGGGAGCAGTGTTCATAGTTGGGAGCAGTGTTCAAAGTTGAGAGCAGTGTTCAGAGTTGGGAGCAGTGTTCAGAGTTGGGAGCAGTGTTCAGTGTTGGGAACAATGTTCATAATTGGGAGCAGTCTTCAGAGTTAGGACCAGCTTTCAGAGTTGGGAGCAGTGTTCAGACTTGGGGGCAGTGTTCAGACGTCGGTGACGTGTTCAGAGTTGGGAGCAGTCTTCAGAGTTAGGACCAGTTTTCAGAGTTGGGAGCAGTGTTCAGACTTGGGAGAAGTGTTCAGACTTGGGAGCAGTGTTCAGAGATGGGACAGCGTTCAGAGTTGGGACAGCGTTTAGAGTTGCGACAGCGTTCAGTGTTGGCACAGCGTTCAGAGTTGGGACAGCGTTCAGAGTTGGGACAGCATTCTGAGTTGGGACAGCGTTCAGTGTTGGGACAGTGTTCAGAGTTGGGACAGTGTTCAGAGTTGGGAGCAGTGTTCACAGTTGGGAGCAGTGTTCAGAATTGGGACAGTATTTTGAGTTGGGAGCAATTTTCAAGGTTTGGAGCTGTGTTCCGAGTTGTGAGCAGTGATGGACATTTGGAGCACTGTTGAGTGCTTGGAGCAGTTTTGAGTGTTTAGAGCAGTATTGAGCGTTTGGAGCTTTGTTGAGCGTTTGGAGCAGTGTTGGCTGTTTGGAGCAGTGTTGAGTGTTTGGAGTAATTTTGAGCATTTGGAGCAGTGTTGAACGTTAGGTGCAGTGTTCAACGTTGGGAGCAGTGTTCACAGTTGGGAGCAGTTTTGGAAGCTTAGAGCAGTGTTGAGTGTTTGGAGCAAAGTTGAGCATTTACAGCAGTGTTCAGAGTTTGGAGCAGTGTTCAGAGTTTGGAGCAGTGTTCAGAGTTGGGAGCAGTGTTCAGAGTTGGGAGCAGTGTTCAGAGTTTGGAGCCGTGTTCAGAGTCGGGAGCAGTGTTTAGAGTCGGGAGCTGTGTTCAGAGTCGGGAACAGTGTTCAGAGTCGGGAGCAGTGTTCAGAGTCCGGAGCAGTATTCAGAGTCGGGAGCAGTGTTCAGGATTGGGAGCAGTGTTCACAGTTTGGAGCAGTATTGGAGGTTTAGAGCTGTGTTGAGTTTTTGGAGCAATGTTGAGCATTTCGAGCAGTGTTCAGCGTTGGGAGCAGTGTTCATCGTTGGGAGCAGTGTTTAGCGTTGGGAGCAGTATTCAGAGTTCGGAGCAGAATTCAGATTTGGGAACAGTGTTCAGAGTTGGGACCGTGTTGTTTGTTTGGAGCAGTTTTGAGTGTTTGGAGCAATGTTGAACATTTGCAGCAGTCTTCAGAGCTGGGAGCAGGGTTCAGAGATGGTAGCAATATTCAGAGTTGGGAGCAGTGTACAGATTTGGGAGCAGTGTTCAGAGTTGGGAGCAGTGTTCAGATTTGGGAGCAGTGTTCAGAGTTGGGAGCACTGTTCAGAGTTGGGAGCAATATTCAGAGTTGGGAGAAGTGTTCTGAGTTGGGAGCAGTGTTCAGACTTGGGAGCAGTGTTCAGAGTTGGGAGCAGTATCCAGAGTTGGGAGAAGTGTTCAGAGTTGGGAGCAGTGTTCAGAGTTGTGAGCAGTGTTAAGGGTTGGGAGCAGTGTTCGGAGTTGGGAGCAGTGATCAGAGTTTGGAGCAGTGTTCAGTGTTGGGAGCACTGTTCAGAGTTGGGAGCAGTATGCAGTGTTGGGAGCAGTGTTCAGGGTTGGGAGCAGTGTTCAGAGTTGGGAGCAGTGTTTAGAGTTGGGAGCAGTATTCAGAGTTGTGAGCAGTGTTCAGAGTTGGGAGCAGTCTTCAGAGTTGTGAGCAGTGTTAAGAGTTGGGAGCAGTGTTCGGAGTTGGGAGCAGTGTTCAGAGATGGGAGCAGTGTTCAGAGTTGGGAGCAGTGTTCAGAGTTGGGAGCAGTGTTCAGAGTTGGGAGCAGTGTTCAGAGTTGGGAGCAGTGTACAGAGATGGGAGCAGTGTTCAGAGTTGGGAGCAGTGTTCAGGGTTGGGAGCAGTGTTCACAGTTGGGACCAGTTTTCAGAGTTGGGAGCAGTGTTCAGACTTGGGAGCAGTGTTCAGAGTTGGGACAGCGTTCAGAGTTGGGACAGCGTTCTGAGTTGTGGCAGGGTTCAGAGTTGGGACCGCGTTCAGAGTTGGAACAGCGTTTCGAGTTGCGACAGCGTTCAGAGTTGGGACAGCGTTCAGAGTTGTGACAGCGTTCAGAGTTGGGACAGCGTTCAGAGTTGGGACAGCGTTCAGAGTTGGGACAGGGTTCAGAGATGGGAGAGCGTTCAGAGTTGGGACAGCGTTCAGAAAGGGGCAGCGTTCAGTTTTGGGAATGTGTTCAGAGTTGGGACAGTGTTCAGAGTTGGGACAGTGTTCAGAGTTGGGCAAGTGTTCAGAGTTGGGACAGTGTTCAGAGTTGGGACAGTGTTCAGAGTTGGGAGCAGTGTTCTGAGTTGGGAGCAGTGTTCAGAGTTGGGACAGTATTCAGAGTTGGGAGCAATTTTCAAGGTTTGGAGCTTTGTTCTGAGTGGTGAGCAGTGTTGGACATTTGGAGCACTGTTGAGTGCTTGGAGCAGTTTTGAGTGTTTGGAGCAGTAATGAGCGTTTGGAGCTTTGTTGAGCGTTTGGAGCAGTGTTGACTGTTTGGGGCAATGTTGAGTGTTTGGAGCAATTTTGAGCATTTGGAGCAGTGTTGAACGTTAAGTGCAGTTTTCAACGTTGGGAGCAGTGTTCACAGTTGGGAGCAGTTTTGGAAGCTTAGAGCAGTGTTGAGTGTTTGGAGCAATGTTGAGCATTTGGAGCAGTGTTCAGGCTTTGGAGCAGTGTTCAGAGTTTGGAGCAGTGTTCAGAGTTGGGAGCAGTGTTCAGAGTTTGGAGCCGTGTTCAGAGTCGGGAGCAGTGTTTAGAGTCACGAGCAGTGTTCAGAGTCGGGAACAGTGTTCAGAGTCCGGAGCAGTATTCAGAGTAGTGAGCAGTGTTCAGCATCGGGAACAGTGTTCGCAGTTGGGAGCAGTTTTGGAGGTTTAGAGCCGTGTTGAGTTTTTGGAGCAATGTTGAGCATTTGGAGCAGTGTTCAGCGTTGGGAGCAGTGTTCAGATTTGGGACAGTGTTCAGAGTTGGGACAGCGTTCAGAGTTGGGACAGCGTTCTGAGTTGGGACAGCGTTCAGTGTTGGGACTGTGTTCAGAGTTGGGACAGTGTTCAGAGTTGGGAGCAGTGTTCACAATGGGAGCAGTGTTCAGAATTGGGACAGTATTTAGAGTTGGGAGCAATTTTCAAGGTTTGGAGCTGTGTTCCGAGTTGTGAGCAGTGATGGACATTTGGAGCACTGTTGAGTGCTTGGAGCAGTTTTGAGTGTTTGGAGCAGTATTGAGCGTTTGGAGCTTTGTTGAGCGTTTGGAGCAGTGTTGGCTGTTTGGAGCAGTGTTGAGTGTTTGGAGTAATTTTGAGCATTTGGAGCAGTGTTGAACGTTAGGTGCAGTGTTCAACGTTCGGAGCAGTGTTCACAGTTGGGAGCAGTTTTGGAAGCTTAGAGCAGTGTTGAGTGTTTGGAGCAATGTTGAGCATTTAGAGCATTGTTCAGAGTTTGGAGCAGTGTTCAGAGTTTGGAGCAGTGTTCAGAGTTTGGAGCAGTGTTCAGAGTTGGGAGCAGTGTTCAGAGTTTGGAGCCGTGTTCAGAGTCGGGAGCAGTGTTTAGAGTCGGGAGCAGTGTTCAGAGTCGGGAACAGTGTTCAGAGTCGGGAGCAGTTTGCAGAGTCCGGAGCAGTATTCGAGTCGGGAGCAGTGTTCAGGATCGGGAGCAGTGTTCACAGTTTGGAGCAGTATTGGAGGTTTAGAGCTGTGTTGAGTTTTTGGAGCAATGTTGAGCATTTGGAGCAGTGTTCAGCGTTGGGAGCAGTGTTCATCGTTGGGAGCAGTGTTTAGCGTTGGGAGCAGTATTCAGAGTTCGGAGCAGAATTCAGATTTGGGAACAGTGTTCAGAGTTGGGACCGTGTTGTTTGTTTGGAGCAGTTTTGAGTGTTTGGAGCAATGTTGAACATTTGCAGCAGTCTTCAGAGCTGGGAGCAGGGTTCAGAGATGGTAGCAGTGTTCAGATTTGGGAGCAGTGTACAGATTTGGCAGCAGTGTTCAGAGTTGGGAGCAGTGTTCAGATTTGGGAGCAGTGTTCAGATTTGGGAGCAGTGTTCAGAGTTCGGAGCAATATTCAGAGTTGGGAGAAGTGTTCAGAGTTGGGAGCAGTGTTCAGACTTGGGAGCAGTGTTCAGAGATGGGAGCAGTGTTCAGAGATGGGAGCAGTGTTCAGAGTAGTGAGCATTGTTCAGAGTTGGGAGAAGTGTTAAGGGTTGGGAGCAGTGTTCGGAGTTGGGAGCAGTGATCAGAGTTTGGAGCAGTGTTCAGTGTTGGGAGCACTGTTCAGAGTTGGGAGCAGTATGAAGTGTTGGGAGCAGTGTTCAGAGTTGGGAGCAGTGTTCAGAGTTGGGAGCAGTGTTTAGAGTTGGGAGCAGTATTCAGAGTTGTGAGCAGTGTTCAGAGTTGGGAGCAGTCTTCAGAGTTGTGTGCAGTTTTAAGAGTTGGGAGCAATGTTCGGAGTTGGGAGCAGTGTTCAGAAATTGGAGCAGTGTTCAGAGTTGGGAGCAGTGTTCAGAGTTGGGAGCAGTGTTCAGAGTTGGGAGCAGTGTTCAGAGTTGGGACAGTATTCAGAGTTGGGAGCAATTTTCAAGGTTTGGAGCTGTGTTCCGAGTGGTGAGCAGTGTTGGACATTTGGAGCACTGTTGAGTGCTTGGAGCAGTTTTGAGTGTTTGGAGCAGTAATGAGCGTTTGGAGCTTTGTTGAGCGTTTGGAGCAGTGTTGACTGTTTGGGGCAATGTAGAGTGTTTGGAGCAATTTTGAGCATTTGGTGCAGTGTTGATCGTTAAGTGCAGTTTTCAACGTTGGGAGCAGTGTTCACAGTTGGGAGCAGTTTTGGAAGCTTAGAGCAGTGTTGAGTGTTTGGAGCAATGTTGAGCATTTGGAGCAGTGTTCAGGCTTTGGAGCAGTGTTCAGAGTTTGGAGCAGTGTTCAGAGTTGGGAGCAGTGTTCAGAGTTTGGAGCCGTGTTCAGAGTCGGGAGCAGTGTTTAGAGTCGGGAGCAGTGTTCAGAGTCGGGAACAGTGTTCAGAGTTGGGAGCAGTGTTCAGAGTCCGGAGCAGTATTCAGAGCAGGGAGCAGTGTTCAGCATCGGGAGCAGTGTTCACAGTTTGGAGCAGTATTGGAGGTTTAGAGCAGTGTTGAGTGTTTGGAGCAATGTTGAGCATTTGGAGCAGTATTCAGCGTTGGGAGCAGTGTTCAGCGTTGGGTGCAGTGTTCAGTGTTCGGAGCAGAATTCAGATTTGGGAACAGTGTTCAGAGTTGGGACCATCTTGATTATTTGGAGCAGTTTTCAGTGTTTGGAGCAATGTTGAACATTTGCAGCAGTCTTCAGAGCTGGGAGCAGTGTTCAGAGATGGTAGCAGCGTTCAGAGTTGGGAACAGTGTTAAGGGTTGGCAGCAGTGTTCGGAGTTGGGAGCAGTGATCAGAGTTTGGAGCAGTGTTCAGTGTTGGGAGCACTGTTCAGAGTTGGGAGCAGTATGAAGTGTTGGGAGCAGTGTTCTGAGTTGGGAGCAGTGTTCAAAGTTGGGAGAAGTGTTTAGAGTTGGGAGCAGTATTCAGAGTTGGGAGCAGTGTTCAGAGATGGTAGCAGTGTTCAGAGTTGGGAGCGGTGTAAAGATTTGGGAGCAGTGTTCTGAGTTGGGAGCAGTGTTCAGACTTGGGTGCAGTGTTCAGAGTTGGGAGCAGTGTTCAGAGTTGGGAGCAATATTCACAGTTGGGAGAAGTGTTCAGAGTTGCGAGCAGTGTTCAGACTTGGGAGCAGTGTTCAGAGTTGGGAGCAATATCCAGAGTTGGGAGCAGTGTTCAGAGTTGGGAGCAGTGTTCAGAGTTGGCAGCAGTGTTAAGGGTTGGCAGCAGTGTTCGGAGTTGGGAGCAGTAATCAGAGTTTGGAGCAGTGTTCAGTGTTGGGAGCACTGTTCAGAGTTGGGAGCAGTATGAAGTGTTGGGAGCAGTGTTCAGAGTTGGGAGCAGTGTTCAGAGTTGGGAGCAGTGCTTAGAGTTGGGAGCAGTATTCAGAGTTGGGAGCAGTGTTCAGAGTTTGGAGCAGTGTTCAGAGTTGGGAGCAGTGTTCAGAGTTGGGAGCTGTATAAAGTGTTGGGAGCAGTATTCAGAGTTGGGAGCAGTGTTCAAAGTTGTGAGAAGTGTTTAGAGTTGGGAGCAGTATTCAGAGTTGGGAGAAGTGTTCAGAGATGGTAGCAGTGTTCAGAGTTGGGAGCAGTGTACAGATTTGGGAGCAGTGTTCAGATTTGGGAGCAGTGTTCAGACATGGGAGCAGTGTTCAGAGTTGGGAGCAGTTTTCAGAGTTGGGAGCAATATTCAGAGTTGGGAGAAGTGTTCAGAGTTGCGAGCAGTGTTCAGACTTGGGAGCAGTGTTCAGAGTTGGGAGCAGTATCCAGAGTTGTGAGCATTGTTCAGAGTTGGGAGCAGTGTTCAGAGTTGGGAGCAGTGTTAAGGGTTGGCAGCAGTGTTCGGAGTTGGGAGCAGTGATCAGAGTTTGGAGCAGTGTTCAGTGTTGGGAGCACTGTTCAGAGTTGGGAGCAGTATGAAGTGTTGGGAGCAGTGTTCAGAGTTGGGAGCAGTGTTCAGAGTTGGGAGCAGTGTTTAGAGTTGGGAGAAGCATTCAGAGTTGGGAGCAGTCTTCAGAGTTGGGAGCAGTCTTTAGAGTTGGGAGCAGTGTTTAGATTTGGGAGCAGTTTTTGGAGTTGGGAGCAGTGTTCAGAGATGGGAGCAGTGTTCAGAGTTGGGAGCATTGTTCAGTGTTGGGAGCAGTGTTCAGAGTTGGGAGCAGTGTTCAGAATTGGGAGCAGTGTTCAGAGTAGGGAGCAGTGTTCAGAGTTGGGAGCAGTGTTGAAAGTTGATAGCAGTGTTCAGAGTTGGGAGCAGTGTTCAGAGTTGGGAGCAGTGTTCAGTGTTGGGAACAGTGTTCAGAGTTGGGAGCAGTGTTCAGAGTTGGGAGCAGTGTTCAGAGTTGTGAGCAGTGTTCAGAGTTGGGAGCAGTGGTCAAAGTTGAGAGCAGTGTTCAGAGTTGGGAGCAGTGTTCAGTGTTGGGAGCAGTGTTCAGTGTTGGGAACAGTGTTCAGAGTTGGGAGCAGTCTTCAGAGTTAGGACCAGTTATCAGAGTTGGGAGCAGTGTTCAGATTTGGGACAGTGTTCAGAGTTGGGACAGCGTTCAGAGTTGGGACAGCGTTCTGAGTTGGGACAGCGTTCAGTGTTGGGACTGTGTTCAGAGTTGGGACAGTGTTCAGAGTTGGGAGCAGTGTTCACAATGGGAGCAGTGTTCAGAATTGGGACAGTATTTAGAGTTGGGAGCAATTTTCAAGGTTTGGAGCTGTGTTCCGAGTTGTGAGCAGTGATGGACATTTGGAGCACTGTTGAGTGCTTGGAGCAGTTTTGAGTGTTTGGAGCAGTATTGAGCGTTTGGAGCTTTGTTGAGCGTTTGGAGCAGTGTTGGCTGTTTGGAGCAGTGTTGAGTGTTTGGAGTAATTTTGAGCATTTGGAGCAGTGCTGAACGTTAGGTGCAGTGTTCAACGTTGGGAGCAGTGTTCACAGTTGGGAGCAGTTTTGGAAGCTTAGAGCAGTGTTGAGTGTTTGGAGCAATGTTGAGCATTTAGAGCAGTGTTCAGAGTTTGGAGCAGTGTTCAGAGTTTGGAGCAGTGTTCAGAGTTTGGAGCAGTGTTCAGAGTTGGGAGCAGTGTTCAGAGTTTGGAGCCGTGTTCAGAGTCGGGAGCAGTGTTTAGAGTCGGGAGCAGTGTTCAGAGTCGGGAACAGTGTTCAGAGTCGGGAGCAGTTTGCAGAGTCCGGAGCAGTATTCGAGTCGGGAGCAGTGTTCAGGATCGGGAGCAGTGTTCACAGTTTGGAGCAGTATTGGAGGTTTAGAGCTGTGTTGAGTTTTTGGAGCAATGTTGAGCATTTGGAGCAGTGTTCAGCGTTGGGAGCAGTGTTCATCGTTGGGAGCAGTGTTTAGCGTTGGGAGCAGTATTCAGAGTTCGGAGCAGAATTCAGATTTGGGAACAGTGTTCAGAGTTGGGACCGTGTTGTTTGTTTGGAGCAGTTTTGAGTGTTTGGAGCAATGTTGAACATTTGCAGCAGTCTTCAGAGCTGGGAGCAGGGTTCAGAGATGGTAGCAGTGTTCAGATTTGGGAGCAGTGTACAGATTTGGCAGCAGTGTTCAGAGTTGGGAGCAGTGTTCAGATTTGGGAGCAGTGTTCAGATTTGGGAGCAGTGTTCAGAGTTCGGAGCAATATTCAGAGTTGGGAGAAGTGTTCAGAGTTGGGAGCAGTGTTCAGACTTGGGAGCAGTGTTCAGAGATGGGAGCAGTGTTCAGAGTTGGGAGCAGTGTTCAGAGTAGGGAGCAGTGTTCAGAGTTGGGAGAAGTGTTAAGGGTTGGGAGCAGTGTTCGGAGTTGGGAGCAGTGATCAGAGTTTGGAGCAGTGTTCAGTGTTGGGAGCACTGTTCAGAGTTGGGAGCAGTATGAAGTGTTGGGAGCAGTGTTCAGAGTTGGGAGCAGTGTTCAGAGTTGGGAGCAGTGTTTAGAGTTGGGAGCAGTATTCAGAGTTGTGAGCAGTGTTCAGAGTTGGGAGCAGTCTTCAGAGTTGTGTGCAGTTTTAAGAGTTGGGAGCAATGTTCGGAGTTGGGAGCAGTGTTCAGAAATTGGAGCAGTGTTCAGAGTTGGGAGCAGTGTTCAGAGTTGGGAGCAGTGTTCAGAGTTGGGAGCAGTGTTCAGAGTTGGGACAGTATTCAGAGTTGGGAGCAATTTTCAAGATTTGGAGCTGTGTTCCGAGTGGTGAGCAGTGTTGGACATTTGGAGCACTGTTGAGTGCTTGGAGCAGTTTTGAGTGTTTGGAGCAGTAATGAGCGTTTGGAGCTTTGTTGAGCGTTTGGAGCAGTGTTGACTGTTTGGGGCAATGTAGAGTGTTTGGAGCAATTTTGAGCATTTGGTGCAGTGTTGATCGTTAAGTGCAGTTTTCAACGTTGGGAGCAGTGTTCACAGTTGGGAGCAGTTTTGGAAGCTTAGAGCAGTGTTGAGTGTTTGGAGCAATGTTGAGCATTTGGAGCAGTGTTCAGGCTTTGGAGCAGTGTTCAGAGTTTGGAGCAGTGTTCAGAGTTGGGAGCAGTGTTCAGAGTTTGGAGCCGTGTTCAGAGTCGGGAGCAGTGTTTAGAGTCGGGAGCAGTGTTCAGAGTCGGGAACAGTGTTCAGAGTTGGGAGCAGTGTTCAGAGTCCGGAGCAGTATTCAGAGCAGGGAGCAGTGTTCAGCATCGGGAGCAGTGTTCACAGTTTGGAGCAGTATTGGAGGTTTAGAGCAGTGTTGAGTGTTTGGAGCAATGTTGAGCATTTGGAGCAGTATTCAGCGTTGGGAGCAGTGTTCAGCGTTGGGTGCAGTGTTCAGTGTTCGGAGCAGAATTCAGATTTGGGAACAGTGTTCAGAGTTGGGACCGTCTTGATTATTTGGAGCAGTTTTCAGTGTTTGGAGCAATGTTGAACATTTGCAGCAGTCTTCAGAGCTGGGAGCAGTGTTCAGAGATGGTAGCAGCGTTCAGAGTTGGGAGCAGTGTTAAGGGTTGGCAGCAGTGTTCGGAGTTGGGAGCAGTGATCAGAGTTTGGAGCAGTGTTCAGTGTTGGGAGCACTGTTCAGAGTTGGGAGCAGTATGAAGTGTTGGGAGCAGTGTTCAGAGTTGGGAGCAGTGTTCAGAGTTGGGAGCAGTGCTTAGAGTTGGGAGCAGTATTCAGAGTTGGGAGCAGTGTTCAGAGTTTGGAGCAGTGTTCAGAGTTGGGAGCAGTGTTCAGAGTTGGGAGCAGTATAAAGTGTTGGGAGCAGTATTCAGTGTTGGGAGCAGTGTTCAAAGTTGGGAGAAGTGTTTAGAGTTGGGAGCAGTATTCAGAGTTGGGAGCAGTGTTCAGAGATGGTAGCAGTGTTCAGAGTTGGGAGCGGTGTAAAGATTTGGGAGCAGTGTTCTGAGTTGGGAGCAGTGTTCAGACTTGGGTGCAGTGTTCAGAGTTGGGAGCAGTGTTCAGAGTTGGGAGCAATATTCACAGTTGGGAGAAGTGTTCAGAGTTGCGAGCAGTGTTCAGACTTGGGAGCAGTGTTCAGAGTTGGGAGCAGTATCCAGAGTTGGGAGCAGTGTTCAGAGTTGGGAGCAGTGTTCAGAGTTGGGAGCAGTGTTAAGGGTTGGCAGCAGTGTTCGGAGTTGGGAGCAGTGATCAGAGTTTGGAGCAGTGTTCAGTGTTGGGAGCACTGTTCAGAGTTGGGAGCAGTATGAAGTGTTGGGAGCAGTGTTCAGAGTTGGGAGCAGTGTTCAGAGTTGGGAGCAGTGCTTAGAGTTGGGAGCAGTATTCAGAGTTGGGAGCAGTGTTCAGAGTTTGGAGCAGTGTTCAGAGTTGGGAGCAGTGTTCAGAGTTGGGAGCTGTATAAAGTGTTGGGAGCAGTATTCAGAGTTGGGAGCAGTGTTCAAAGTTGTGAGAAGTGTTTAGAGTTGGGAGCAGTATTCAGAGTTGGGAGAAGTGTTCAGAGATGGTAGCAGTGTTCAGAGTTGGGAGCAGTGTACAGATTTGGGAGCAGTGTTCAGAGTTGGGAGCAGTGTTCAGACATGGGAGCAGTGTTCAGAGTTGGGAGCAGTTTTCAGAGTTGGGAGCAATATTCAGAGTTGGGAGAAGTGTTCAGAGTTGCGAGCAGTGTTCAGACTTCTGAGCAGTGTTCAGAGTTGGGAGCAGTATCCAGAGTTGTGAGCAGTGTTCAGAGTTGGGAGCAGTGTTCAGAGTTGGGAGCAGTGTTAAGGGTTGGCAGCAGTGTTCGGAGTTGGGAGCAGTGATCAGAGTTTGGAGCAGTGTTCAGTGTTGGGAGCACTGTTCAGAGTTGGGAGCAGTATGAAGTGTTGGGAGCAGTGTTCAGAGTTGGGAGCAGTGTTCAGAGTTGGGAGCAGTGTTTAGAGTTGGGAGCAGCATTCAGAGTTGGGAGCAGTGTTCAGAGTTGGGAGCAGTCTTTAGAGTTGGGAGCAGTGTTTAGATTTGGGAGCAGTTTTTGGAGTTGGGAGCAGTGTTCAGAGATGGGAGCAGTGTTCAGAGTTGGGAGCATTGTTCAGTGTTGGGAGCAGTGTTCAGAGTTGGGAGCAGTGTTCAGAATTGGGAGCAGTGTTCAGAGTAGGGAGCAGTGTTCAGAGTTGGGAGCAGTGTTGAAAGTTGATAGCAGTGTTCAGAGTTGGGAGCAGTGTTCAGAGTTGGGAGCAGTGTTCAGTGTTGGGAACAGTGTTCAGAGTTGGGAGCAGTGTTCAGAGTTGGGAGCAGTGTTCAGAGTTGTGAGCAGTGTTCAGAGTTGGGAGCAGTGATCAAAGTTGAGAGCAGTGTTCAGAGTTGGGAGCAGTGTTCAGTGTTGGGAGCAGTGTTCAGTGTTGGGAACAGTGTTCAGAGTTGGGAGCAGTCTTCAGAGTTAGGACCAGTTATCAGAGTTGGGAGCAGTGTTCAGACTTGGGAGCAGTGTTCAGAGATGGGACAGCGTTCAGAGTTGGGACAGCGTTCTGATTTGGGGCAGGGTTCAGAGTTGGGACCGCGTTCAGAGTTGGAACAGCGTTTCGAGTTGCGACAGCGTTCAGAGTTGGGACAGCGTTCAGAGTTGGGACAGCTCTCAGAGTTGGGACAGCGTTCAGTGTTGGGACAGTGTTCAGAGTTGGGACAGCGTTCAGAGTTGGGACAGTATTTAGAATTGGGAGCAATGTTCAAGGTTTGGAGCTGTGTTCCGAGTGGTGAGCAGTGTTGGACATTTGGAGCACTGTTGAGTGCTTGGAGCAGTTTTGAGTGTTTGGAGCAGTATTGAGCGTTTGGAGCTTTGTTGAGCGTTTGGAGCAGTGTTGACTGTTTGGAGCAGTGTTGAGTGTTTGGAGCAATTTTGAGCATTTGGAGCAGTGTTGAATGTTAAGTGCAGTTTTCAACGTTGGGAGCAGTGATCACAGTTGGGAGCAGTTTTGGAAGCTTAGAGCAGTGTTGAGTGTTTGGAGCAATGTTGAGCATTTGGAGCAGTGTTCAGGATTTGGAGCAGTGTTCAGAGTTTGGTGCAGTGTTCAGATTTGGGAGCAGTGTTCAGAGTTTGGAGCCGTGTTCAGAGTCGGGAGCAGTGTTTAGTGTCGGGAACAGTGTTCAGAGTCGGGAACAGTGTTCAGAGTCGGGAGCAGTGTTCAGAGTCCGGAGCAGTATTCGGAGTAGGGACCAGTGTTCAGCATCGTGAGCAGTGTTCACAGTTGGGAGCAGTATTGGAGGTTTAGAGCAGTGTTGAGTGTTTGGAGCAATGTTGAGCATTTGGAGCAGTGTTCAGCGTTGGGAGCAGTGTTCAGCGTTGGGTGCAGTGTTTAGCGTTGCGAGCAGTATTCAGAGTTCGGAGCAGAATTCATATTTGGGAAGAGTGTTCAGAGTTGTGACCGTGTTGATTATTTGGAGCAGTTTTGAGTGTTTGGAGCAATGTTGAACAATTGCAGCAGTATTCAGAGCTGGGAGCAGTGTTCAGAGATGGTAGCAGTGTTCAGAGTTGGGAGCAGTGTACAGATTTTGGAGCAGTGTTCAGAGTTGGGAGCTGTGTTCAGATTTGGGAGCAGTGTTCAGATTTGGGAGCAGTGTTCAGAGTTGGGAGCAATATTGAGTGTTGAGAGCAGTGTTCAGAGTTGGGAGCAGTGTTCAGAGTTGGGAGCAGTGTTCAGAGTTGGGAGCAGTATCCAGAGTTGGGAGCAGTGTTCAGAGTTGGGAGCAGTGTTCAGAGTTGGGAGCAGTGTTAAGAGTTGGGAGCAATGTTCGGAGTTGGGAGATGTGATCAGAGTTTGGAGCAGTGTTCAGAGTTGGGAGCAGTGTTCAGAGTAGGGAGCAGTGTTCAGTGCTGGGAGCAGTGTTCAGAGTTGGGAGCAGTGTTCAGAGTTGGGAGCAGTGTTCAAAGTTGAGAACAGTGTTCAGAGTTGGTAGCAGTGTTCAGAGTTGGGAGCAGTGTTCAGTGTTGGGAACAGTGTCCAAAGTTGGGAGCAGTCTTCAGAGTTAGGACCAGTTTTCAGAGTTGGGAGCAGTGTTCAGTCTTGGGAGCAGTGTTCACAGATGGGACAGCGTTCAGAGTTGGGACAGCGTTCTGAGTTGGGACAGGGTTCAGAGTTGGGACCGCGTTCAGAGTTGGGACAGCGTTTCGAGTTGCGACAGCGTTCAGAGTTGGGACAGCGTTCAGAGTTGGGCAGCGTTCTGAGTTGGGATAGCGTTCAGAGTTGGGACTGCGTTCAGAGTTGGGACAGCGTTCAGAGATGGGAGAGCGTTCAGAGTTGGGACAGCGTTCAGATTGGGGCAGCGTTCAGATTTGGGACTGTGTTCAGAGTTGGGACAGTGTTCAGAGTCGGGACAGTGTTCAGAGTCGGGACAGTGTTCAGAGTCGGGACAGTGTTCAGGGTTGGGAGAATGTTCAGAGTTGGGACATTGTTCAGAGTTGGGACAGTGTTCAGAGTTGGGCAAGTGTTCAGAGTTGGGACAGTGTTCAGAGTTGGGAGCAGTGTTCTGAGTTGGGAGCAGTGTTCAGATTTGGGACAGTATTTAGAGTTGGGAGCAATTTTCAAGGTTTGCAGCTGTGTTCCGAGTGGTGAGCAGTGTTGGACATTTGGAGCACTGTTGAGTGCTTGGAGCAGTTTTGAGTGTTTGGAGCAGTATTGAGCGTTTGGAGCTTTGTTGAGCGTTTGGGGCAGTGTTGACTGTTTGGAGCAGTGTTGAACGTTAAGTGCAGTTTTCAATGTTGGGAGCAGTGTTCACAGTTGGGAGCAGTTTTGGAAGCATAGAGCAGTGTTGTGTGTTTGGAGCAATGTTGAGCATTTGGAACAGTGTTCAGAGATTGGAGTAGTGTTCAGAGTTTGGAGCAGTGTTCAGAGTTTGGAGCAGTGTTCAGAGTTGGGAGCAGTGTTCAGAGTTGGGACAGTATTTAGAGTTGGGAGCAATGTCCACGGTTTGGAGCTGTGTTCAGAGTTGGGAGCAGTGTTGGACATGTGGAGCAGTGTTGATTGTTTGGAGCAGTGAAGAGTGTTTGGAGCAGTGTTGAGTGTTTGAAGCAGTGTTGAGCGTTTGGAGCAGTGTTGAAGTTTGGAGCAGTGTTGAACGTTTGGAGCAGTGTTGAGTGCTTGGAGCAGTGTTGAGTTTTTGGAGCTATGTTGAGCATCTGGAGCAGTTTTGAGCGTTTGGAGCAGTTTTCAGAGTTTGAAGCAGTTTTCAGCGTTGGGAGCTGTGTTCAGAGTTGGGAGCAGTGTTCACGGTTGGGAGCAGTGTTCAGATTTGAGAACTGTATTCAGAGTTGGGAGCAGTGTTCAGAGTTTGGAGCAGTGTTCAGAGTTGGGAGCAGTGTTCAGAGTTCGGAGCAGAATTCAGATTTAGGAACAGTGTTCAGAGTTGGGACCGTGTTAATTGTTTGGAGCAGTGTTGAGTGTTTGCAGTAATGTTGAGCATTTGGATCAGTCTTCAGAGCTAGGAGCAGTGTTTAGAGATGGTAGCAGTGTTCAGAGGTGGGAGCAGTGTACAGATTTGGGAGCAGTGATCGGAGTTGGGAGCCGTGTTGAGAGTTGGGAGCAGTGTTCAGAGTTGGGAGCAGTGTTCAGAGTTGGGAGCAGTGTTAAGAGTTGGGAGCAGTGTTCAAATTTGGGAGCAGTGTTCAGAGTTGGGAGCAGTGTTCAGAGTTGGGAGCAGTGTTCAGAGTTGGGACAGCATTCAGAGTTGGGACAGTGTTCCGAGTTGGGACAGTGTTCAGAGTTGGGACAGTGTTCCGAGTTGGGACAGTGTTCAGATTTGGGACAGTGTTCAGAGTTGGGACAGTGTTCAGAGTTGGGACAGTGTTAGAGTTGGGACAGTGTTCAGAGTTGGGACAGTGTTCTGAGTTGTGCGCAGTGTTCAGAGTTTGGAGCAATGTTCAAGGTTTGGAGCTGTTATCCGAGTTGTGAGCAGTTTTTGGACATTGGGAGCACTGTTGAGTGCTAGGAGCAGTGTTGAGTGTTTGGAGCAGTATTAAGCGTTTGGAGCAGTGTTGAGCGTTTGGAGCTGTGTTGACTGTATGGAGCAGTGTTGAGTGTTTGGAGCAATGTTCAGCATTTGGAGCAGTGTTGAACGTTTGGAGCAGTCTTTAGAGTTTAGAGCAGTGTTCAGAGTCGGGAACAGTGTTCAGAGTGGGGAGCAGTGTTCAGAGTCCGGAGCAGTGTTCACAGTTGGGAGCAGTATTGGAGGTTTAGAGGAGTGTTGAGTGTTTGGAGCAATGTTGAGCATTTGGAGCAGTGTTCAGCGTTGGGAGCAGTGTTCAGCGTTGGGAGCATTGTTTAGCGTTGGGAGCAGTATTCAGAGTTGGGAGCAGAGTTCAGACTTTGGAGCAGTGTTCAGAGTTTGGAGCAGTGTTCAGAGGTTGGAGCAGTGTTCAGAGTTGGGAGCAGTGTTCGGAGTTGGGACAGTATTTAGAGTTGGGAGCAATGTTCAAGGTTTGGAGCTGTGTTCAGAGTTGGGAGCAGAGTTCAGAATTAGGAGCAGTGTTCAGAGCTGGGAGCATTGTTCAGATCTGGGAGCAGTGTTCAGAGATGGGAGCAGTGTTCAGAGTTGGGAGCAGTGTTCAGAGTTGGGAGCAGTGTTCAGAGTTGGGAGCAGTGTTCAGAGTTGGGAGCAGTGTTCAGAATTGGGAGCAGTGTTCAGAGCTGGGAGCAGTGTTCAGAGTTGTGAGCAATGTTCAGAGTTCGGTGCTGTGTTCAGAGGTTGGAGCAGTGTTCAGAGATGGGAGCAGTGTTCAGAGTTGGGTGCAGTGTTCAGAGTTGGGAGCAGTGTTCAGAGTTGGGAGCAGTGTTCAGAGTTGTGTGCTGTGTTCAGAGGTTGGAGCAGTGTTCAGAGTTGGGACAGTATTTAGAGTTGGGAGCAATGTTCAAGGTTTGGAGCTGTGTTCCGAGTTGAGAGCAGTTTTCAGAGTTGGGACAGTGTTGTGTGTTTGGAGCAGTGTTGAGTGTTTGGAGCAATGTTGATCATTTGGAGCAGTCTTCAGAGCTGGGAGCAGTGTTCAGAGATGGGAGGAGTATTCAGAGTTGGGAGCAGTGTTCAGAGTTGGGAGCAGTGTTCGGCGTTGGGAGCAGTGTTCAGAGTTGGAAGTAGTGTTCAAAATTGTGAGCAGTGTTCGCAGTTCGGAGCAGTGTTCAGATTTGGGAGCAGTGTTCAGTGTTGGGAACAGTGTTTAGCGTTGGGAGCAGTCTTCAGAGTTAGGACCAGTTTTTAGAGTTGGGAGCAGTGTTCAGACTTGGGAGCAGTGTTCAGAGGTGGGACAGCGTTCAGAGTTGGGACAGCGTTCTGAGTTCGGGCAGGGTTCAGAGTTGGGACAGCGTTCAGTGTTGGGACAGCGTTCAGAGCTGGGACAGCTTTCATAGTTGGGACAGCGTTCAGATTTGGGAGAGCTTTCAGAGTTGGGACAGCGTTCAGAGTTGGGACAGCGTTCAGATTGGGACAGCGTTCAGATTTGGGACAGTGTTCAGAGTCGGGACAGTGTTCAGAGTCGGGACAGTGTTCAGAGTTGGGACAGTGTTCAGAGTTGGGACAGTGTTCAGAGTTGGGACAGTGTTCAGAGTAGGGACATTGTACAGAGTTGGGACAGTGTTCAGAGTTGGGCAAGTGTTCAGAGTTGGGACAGTGTTCAGCGTTGGGACAGTGTTCAGAGTTGGGACAGTGTTCAAAGTTGGGAGCCATGTTCAGAGTCGGGAGCAGTGTTTAGAGTCGGGAGCAGTGTTCAAAGTCTTGAACAGTGTTCAGAGTCGGGAGCAGTGTTCAGAGTCCGGAAAGTATTCAGAGTCGGGAGCAGTCTTCAGAGTCGGTAGCAGTGTTCAAAGTTGGGAGCAGTATTGTAGGTTTAGAGTAGTGTTGAGTTTTTGGAGCAATGTTGAGCATTTGGAGCAGTGTTCAGCGTTGGGAGCAGTGTTCAGCGTTGGGAGCAGTGTTTAGCGTTGGGAGCAGTTTTCAGAGTGGGACAGTATTTAGAGTTGGATGCAATGTTCAAGGTTTGGAGCTGTGTTACGAGTTCAGAGCAGTGTTCAGAGTTGGGACAGTGTTGAGTGTTTGGAGCAGTGTTGAGTGTTTGGAGCAATGTTGTGTATTTGGAGAAGTCTTCAGAGCTGGGAGCAGTGTTCAGAGTTGGGAGCAGTGTTCATAGATGGGAGCAGTGTTCAGAGTTGGGAGCAGTGTTCAGAGTTGGGAGCAGTGTTCAGAGTTGAGAGCAGTGTTCAGAGTTTGGAGCAGTGTTCAGAGATGGGAGCAGTGTTCAGAGTTGCGAGCAGTGTTCAGAGTTGGGGGCAGTGTTCAGAGATGGGAGCAGTGTTCAGAGTTGGGGGCAGTGTTCAGAGATGAGAGCAGTGTTCAGAGTTGGGAGCATTGTTCAGTTTTGGGAACAGTGTTCAGAGTTAGGACCAGTTTTCAGAGTTGGGACAGTGTTCAGAGATGGGACAGCGTTCAGAGTTGAGACAGCGTTCTGAGTTTGGACAGGGTACAGTGTTGGGACCGCGTTCAGAGTTGGGACAGCTTTTAGAGTTGCGACAGCGTTCAGTGTTGGGACAGCGTTCAGAGTTGGGACAGCGTTCAGAGTTGGGACAGGATTCAGTGTTGGGACAGTGTTCAGAGTTGGGGCAGAGTTCAGATTGGGACAGCGTTCAGATTTGGGACAGTGTTCAGAGTTGGGACAGTGTTCAGAGTCGGGTCCGCGTTCAGAGTTGGGACAGCGTTTAGAGTTGCGACAGTGTTCAGAGTTGGGACAGTGTTCAGAGTTGGGACAGTGTTCAGAGTTGGGACAGTGTTCAGAGTTGGGACAGTGTTCAGAGTTGGGACAGTGTTCAGAGTTAGGCAATTGTTCAGAGTTGGGACAGTGTTCACAGTTGGGAGCAGAGTTCAGAGTTGGGAGCAGTGTTCAGAGTTGGGACAGTATTTAGGGTTGGGAGCAATTTTCAAGGTTTGGAGCTGTGTTCCGAGTTGTGCGCAGTGTTGGACATTTGGGTCACTGTTGAGTGCTTGGAGCAGTTTTGAGTGTTTGGAGCAGTATTGTGCGTTTTGAGCTTTGTTGAGCATTTGGAGCGGTGTTGACTGTTTGGAGCAGTGTTGAGTGTTTGGAGCAATTTAGAGCATTTGGAGCAGTGTTGAACGTTAGGTGCAGTGTTCAACGTTGGGAACAGTGTTCACATTTGGGAGCAGTTTTGGAAGCTTAGAGCAGTGTTGAGTGTTTGTAGCAATGTTGAGCATTTGGAGCAGTGTTCAGAGTTTGGAGCAGTGTTCAGAGTTTGGAGCAGTGTTCAGAGTTGGGAGCAGTGTTCAGAGTTGGGACAGTATTTAGAGTTGGGAGCAATGACCAAGGTGTGGAGCTGTGTTCAGAGTTGGGAGCAGTGTTGGACATTTGGAGCAGTGCTGAGTGTTTGAATCAGTGAAGAGTGTTTGGAGCTGTGTTGAGTGTTTGGAGCAATGTTGAGCATTTGGAGCACTGTTCAGAGTTTGGAGCAGTGTTCAGAGTTTGGAGCAGTGTTCAGAGTTTGGAGCAGTCTTCTGAGTTCGGAGCAGTGTTCAGAGTTGGGACAGTATTTAGAGTTGGGAGCAATGTCCACGGTTTGGAGCTGTGTTCAGAGTTGGGAGCAGTGTTGGACGTGTGGAGCAGTGTTGAGTGTTTGGAGCAGTGAAGAGTGTTTGGAGCAGTGTTGAGTGTTTGAAGCAGTGTTGAGCGTTTGGAGCAGTGTTGAGTGCTTGGAGCAGTGTTGAGCGTTTGGAGCAGTGTTGAGTGTTTGCAGCAGTGTTGAGTTTATGGAGCTATGTTGAGCATTCGGAGCAGTGTTGAGCGTTTGGAGCACTTTTCAGAGTTTGAAGCAGTGTTCAGCGTTGGGAGCAGTGTTCAGAGTTTGGAGCAGTGTTCATACTTGGGACACTGTTCAGAGTTGGCAGCAGTGTTCAGAGTTGGGACAGTGTTGGACATTTGGAGCAGTGTTGAGCATTTTGAGCAGTGTTCAGTGATTGGAGCACTGTTCAGCGTTTGGAGCAGTCTTCAGAGTTTGGAGCAGTGTTCTGAGTTTGAAGCAGTGTTCAGAGTTTGGAGCCGTGGTCAGAGGTTGGAGCCGTGATCTGAGTTTGGTGCAGTGTTTAGAGTTTTGAGCTGTGTTCCGAGTTGCGAGCAGTGTTCAGAGTGTGAAGCAGAGTTCAGATTTCGGAGCAGTGTTCAGAGTTGGGTGCAGTGTTCAGGGTTGGGGACCGTGTTCAGAGTTGGGTCCGTGTTGTTTGTTTGGAGCAGTGTTGAGTGTTTGGAGCAATGTTGAGCATTTGGAGCAGTCTTCAGAGCTGGGAGCAGTGTTCAGAGATGGTAGCAGTGTTCAGAGTTGGGAGCAGTGTACAGATTTGCGAGCAGTGTTCAGAGTTGGGAGCAGTGTTCAGAGTTGGGAGCAGTGTTCAGAGTTGGGAGCAGTATTCACAGTTGGGAGCAGGGTACAGAGTTGGGAGCAGGGTTCAGAGTTGGGGGCAGTGTTCAGAGTTGGGAGCAGTGTTCAGAGTGTGGAGCAGTGTTCAGATATCGGAGCAGTGTTCAGAGTTGAGTGCAGTGTTCAGAGTTGGCAGCAGTGTTAAGAGTTGGGAGCAGTGTTCAGAGTTGGGAGCAGTGTTCAGAGTTGGGAGCAGTGTTCAGAGTTGGGAGCAGTGTTCAGACTTGGGAGCAGTGTTCAGAGTTGGGACAGTGTTCCGAGTTGGGACAGTTTTCAGAGTTGGGACAGTGTTCAGAGTTGGGACAGTGTTCAGAGTTGGGAGAGTGTTCAGAGTTGGGACAGTGTTCAGAGTTGGGAGAGTGTTCAGAGTTGGGACAGTGTTCAAAGTTGCGACAGTGTTCAGAGTTGGAAGCTGTGTTCAGAGTTGTGAGCAGTGTTCAGAGTTGGGAGCAATGTTCAAGGTTTGGAGCTGTGTTCCTAGTTGTGAGCAGTGTGGCACATTTGGAGCACTGTTGAGTGCTTTGAGCAGTGTTGAGTGTTTGGAGCAGTATTAAGCGTTTGGAGCAGTTTTGAGCGTTTGGAGCTGTGTTGACTGTTTCAAGCAGTGTTGAGTGTTTGAAGCAATGTTGAGCGTTTGGAGCAGTGTTGAAGTTTGGAGCAGTGTTGAACGTTTGGAGCAGTGTTGAGTGCTTGGAGCAGTGTTGAGCGTTTGGAGCAGTGTTGAGTGTTTGGAGCAGTGTTGAGTTTTTGGAGCATTGTTGAGCATTCGGAGCAGTGTTGAGCGTTTGGAGCACTTTTCAGAGTTTGAAGCAGTGTTCACCGTTGGGAGCAGTGCTCAGAGTTTGGAGCAGTGTTCATAGTTGGGACACTGTTCAGAGTTGGCAGCAGTGTTCAGAGTTGGGACAGTGTTGGACATTTGGAGCAGTGTTGAGCGTTTTGAGCAGTGTTCAGTGATTGGAGCACTGTTCAGCGTTTGGAGCAGTCTTCAGAGTTTGGAGCAGTGTTCTGAGTTTGAAGCAGTGTTCAGAGTTTGGAGCCGTGGTCAGAGGTTGGAGCCGTGATCTGAGTTTGGTGCAGTGTTTAGAGTTTTGAGCTGTGTTCCGAGTTGCGAGCAGTGTTCAGAGTGTGGAGCAGTGTTCAGATTTCGGAGCAGTGTACAGAGTTGGGTGCAGTGTTCAGAGTTGGGAGCAGTGTTCAGAGTTGGGAGCAGTGTTCAGAGTTGGGAGCAGTGATCAGAATTGGGAGCAGTGTTCAGAGCTGGGAGCAGTGTTCAGAATTGGGAGCAGTGTTCAGTGTTGGGAGCAGTGTTCTGAGTTGGGTTCAGTGTTCAGAGTTGGGAGCAATGTTCACAGTTTGGTGCTGTGTTCAGAGGTTGGAGCAGTGTTCAGAGATGGGAGCAGTGTTCAGAGTTGGGTGCAGTGTTCAGAGTTGGGAGCAGTGCTCAGAGTTGGGAGCAGTGTTCAGAGTTGGGTGCTGTGTTCAGAGGTTGGAGCAGTGTTCAGAGTTGGGAGCAGTTTTCTGAGTTGGGACAGTATTTAGTGTTGGGAGCAATGTTCAAGGTTTGGAGCTGTGTTCCGAGTTGAGAGCAATGTTCAGAGTTGGGACAGTGTTGAGTGTTTGGAGCAGTGTTGAGTGTTTGGAGCAATGCTGAGCATTTGGAGCAGTCTTCAGAGCTGGGAGCAGTGTTCAGAGTTGGGAGCTGTGATCAGACTTTGGAGCAGTGTTCAGAGTTGGGAGCAGTGTTCAGAGTTGGGAGCAGTGTTCGGAGTTGGGAGCAGTGTTCAGAGTTGGAAGTAGTGTTCAAAATTGAGAGCAGTGTTCGCAGTTCGGAGCAGTGTTCAGATTTGGGAGCAGTGTTCAGTGTTGGGAACAGTGTTTAGAGTTGGGAGCAGTATTCAGAGTTAGGACCAGTTTTTAGAGTTGGGAGCAGTGTTCAGACTTGGGAGCAGTGTTCAGAGGTGGGACAGCGTTCAGAGTTGGGACAGCGTTCTGAGTTCGGGCAGGGTTCAGAGTTGGGACAGCGTTCAGAGTTGGGACAGCGTTTAGAGTTGCGACAGCGTTCAGTGTTGGGACAGCTTTCAGAGCTGGGACAGCTTTCAGAGTTGGGACAGCGTTCAGATTTGGGATAGCGTTCAGAGTTGGGACAGCGTTCAGAGTTGGGACAGCGTTCAGATTGGGACAGCGTTCAGATTGGGACAGCGTTCAGATTTGGGACAGTGTTCAGAGTCGGGACAGTGTTCAGAGTTGGGACAGTGTTCAGAGTTGGGACAGTGTTCAGAGTTGGGACAGTGTTCAGAGTTGGGCAAGTGTTCAGAGTTGTGACAGTGTTCAGAGTTGGGCAAGTGTTCAGAGTTGGGACAGTGTTCAGCGTTGGGACAGTGTTCAGAGTTGGGACAGTGTTCAAAGTTGGGAGCCGTGTTCAGAGTCGGGAGCAGTGTTTAGAGTCGGGAGCAGTTTTCAAAGTCTTGAACAGTGTTCAGAGTCGGGAGCAGAGTTCAGAGTCCGGAAAGTATTCAGAGTCGGGAGCAGTGTTCAGAGTCGGGAGCAGTGTTCAAAGTTGGGAGCAGTATTGTAGGTTTAGAGCAGTGTTGAGTGTTTGGAGCAATGTTGAGCATTTGGAGCAGTGTTCAGCATTGGGAGCAGTGTTCAGCGTTGGGAGCAGTGCTGAGCGTTGGGAGCAGTTTTCAGAGTTGGGACAGTATTTAGAGTTGGTTGCAATGTTCAAGGTTTGGAGCTGTGTTACGAGTTCAGAGCAGTGTTCAGAGTTGGGACATTGTTGAGTTTTTGGAGCAGTGTTGAGTGTTTGGAGCAATGTTGTGTATTTGGAGAAGTCTTCAGAGCTGGGATCAGTGTTCAGAGTTGGGAGCAGTGTTCAGAGATGGGAGCAGTGTTCAGAGTTGGGAGCAGTGTTCAGAGTTGGGAGCAGTGTTCAGAGTTGAGAGCAGTGTTCAGAGTTGGGAGCAGTGTTCAGAGATGGGAGCAGTGTTCAGAGTTGGGAGCAGTGTTCAGAGTTGGGGGCAGTGTTCTGTGTTGGGAACAGTGTTCAGAGTTAGGACCAGTTTTCAGAGTTGGGACAGTGTTCAGAGATGGGACAGCTTTCAGAGTTGGGACAGCGTTCTGAGTTCGGACAGGGTACAGTGTTGGGACCGCGTTCAGAGTTGGGACAGCGTTTAGAGTTGCGACAGCGTTCAGTGTTGGGTCAGCGTTCAGAGTTGGGACAGCGTTCAGAGTTGGGACAGGATTCAGAGTTGGGACAGTGTTCAGAGTTGGGACAGAGTTCAGATTGGGACAGCGTTCAGATTTGGGACAGTGTTCAGAGTTGGGACTGTGTTCAGAGTCGGGACCGCGTTCAGAGTTGGGACAGCGTTTAGAGTTGCGACAGTGTTCAGAGTTGGGACAGTGTTCAGAGTTGGGACAGTGTTCAGAGTTGGGACAGTGTTCAGAGTTGGGACAGTGTTCAGAGTTAGGCAATTGTTCAGAGTTGGGACAGTGTTCAGAGTTGGGACAGTGTTCACAGTTGGGAGCAGAGTTCAGAGTTGGGAGCAGTGTTCACAGTTGGGACAGTATTTAGAGTTGGGAGCAATTTTCAAGGTTTGGAGCTGTGTTCCGAGTTGTGCGCAGTGTTGGACATTTGGGTCACTGTTGAGTGCTTGGAGCAGTTTTGAGTGTTTGGAGCAGTATTGGGCGTTTTGAGCTTTGTTGAGCGTTTGGAGCGGTGTTGACTGTTTGGAGCAGTGTTGAGTGTTTGGAGCAATTTAGAGCATTTGGAGCAGTGTTGAACGTTAGGTGCAGTGTTCAACGTTGGGAGCAGTGTTCACAGTTGGGAGCAGTTTTGGAAGCTTAGAGCAGTGTTGAGTGTTTGGAGCAATGTTGAGCATTTGGAGCAGTGTTCAGAGTTTGGAGCAGTGTTCAGAGTTTGGAGCAGTGTTCAGAGTTGGGAGCAGAGTTCAGAGTTGGGACAGTATTTAGAGTTGGGAGCAATGACCAAGGTTTGGAGCTGTGTTCAGAGTTGGGAGCAGTGTTGGACATTTGGAGCAGTGCTGAGTGTTTGAATCAGTGAAAAGTGTTTGGAGCTGTGTTGAGTGTTTGGAGCAGTGTTGAGCGTTTGGAGCAGTGTTGAAGTTTGGAGCAGTGTTCAGTGATTGGAGCACTGTTCAGCGTTTGGAGCAGTCTTCAGAGTTTGGAGCAGTGTTCTTAGTTTGAAGCAGTGTTCAGAGTTTGGAGCCGTGGTCAGAGGTTGGAGCCGTGATCTGATTTTGGTGCAGTGTTTAGTGTTTTGAGCTGTGTTCCGAGTTGCAAGCAGTGTTCAGATTTCGGAGCAGTGTTCAGAGTTGAGTGCAGTGTTCAGAGTTGGGAGCAGTGTTTAGAGTTGGGAGCAGTGTTCAGAGTTGGGATCAGTGTTCAGAGTTTGGAGCAGTGTTCAGAGTTGGGAGCAGTGTTCAGAGTTGGGAGCAGTGTTCCGAGTTGGGAGCAGTGTTCAGAGTTGGGAACAGTGTTCAGAGTTGGGAGCAGTGTTCAGAGTTGGGACAGTGTTCCGAGTTGGGACAGTGTTCAGAGTTGGGACAGTGTTCATAGTTGGGACATTGTTCAGAGTTGGGAGATGTGTTCAGAGTTGCGACAGTGTTCAGAGTTGGAAGGAGTGTTCCGAGTTGTGAGCAGTGTTCAGAGTTGGGAGCAATGTTCAAGGTTTGGAGCTGTGTTCCTAGTTGTGAGCAGTGTTGGACATTTGGAGCACTGTTGAGTGCTTGGAGCAGTGTTGAGTGTTTGGAGCAGTATTAAGCGTTTGGAGCAGTGTTGAGCGTTTGGAGCTGTGTTGACTGTTTCGAGCAGTGTTGAGTGTTCGAAGCAATGTTGAGCGTTTGGAGCAGTGTTGAAGTTTGGAGCAGTGTTGAACGTTTGGAGCAGTGTTGAGTGCTTGGAGCAGTGTTGAGCGTTTGGAGCAGTGTTGAGTGTTTGCAGCAGTGTTGAGTTTCTGGAGCTATGTTGAGCATTCGGAGCAGTGTTGAGCGTTTGGAGCACTTTTCAGAGTTTGAAGCAGTGTTCAGCGTTGGGAGCAGTGTTAAGATTTTGGAGCAGTGTTCATACTTGGGACACTGTTCAGAGTTGGCAGCAGTGTTCAGAGTTGGGACAGCGTTGGACATTTGGAGCAGTGTTGAGCGTTTTGAGCAGTGTTCAGTGATTGGAGCACTGTTCATCGTTTGGAGCAGTCTTCAGAGTTTGGAGCAGTGTTCTGAGTTTGAAGCAGTGTTCAGAGTTTGGAGCCGTGGTCAGAGGTTGGAGCCGTGATCTGAGTTTGGTGCAGTGTTTAGAGTTTTGAGCTGTGTTCCGAGTTGCGAGCAGTGTTCAGAGTGTGGAGCAGTGTTCAGATTTCGGAGCAGTGTTCAGAGTTGGGTGCAGTGTTCAGGGTTGGGGACCGTGTTCAGAGTTGGGTCCGTGTTGTTTGTTTGGAGCAGTGTTGAGTGTTTGGAGCAATGTTGAGCATTTGGAGCAGTCTTCAGAGCTGGGAGCAGTGTTCAGAGATGGTAGCAGTGTTCAGAGTTGGGAGCGGTGTACAGATTTGCGAGCAGTGTTCAGAGTTGGGAGCAGTGTTCAGAGTTGGTAGCAGTGTTCAGAGTTGGGAGCAGTATTCACAGTTGGGAGCAGGGTACAGAGTTGGGAGCAGGGTTCAGAGTTGGGGGCAGTGTTCAGAGTTGGGAGCAGTGTTCAGAGTGTGGAGCAGTGTTCAGATTTCGGAGCAGTGTTCAGAGTTGAGTGCAGTGTTCAGAGTTGGGAGCAGTGTTAAGAGTTGGGAGCAGTGTTCAGAGTTGGGAGCTGTGATCAGACTTTGGAGCAGTGTTCTGAGTTGGGAGCAGTGTTCAGAGTTGGGAGCAGTGTTCAGAGTTGGGAGCAGTGTTCAGAGTTGGGAACAGTGTTCAGAGTTGGGAGCAGTGTTCAGAGTTGGGACAGTGTTCCGAGTTGGGACAGTGTTCAGAGTTGGGACAGTGTTCAGAGCTGGGACAGTGTTCAGAGTTGGGAGAGTGTTCAGAGTTGGGAGAGTGTTCAGAGTTGGGACAGTGTTCAGAGTTGCGACAGTGTTCAGAGTTGGAAGCTGTGTTCAGAGTTGTGAACAGTGTTCAGAGTTGGGAGCAGTGTTCAGAGATGGGTACAGTGTTCAGAGTTGGGAGCAGTGTTCAGAGTTGGGACAGTGTTCCGAGTTGGGACAGTGTTCAGAGTTGGGACAGTTTTCAGAGTTGGGACAGTGTTCAGAGTTGGGGCAGTGTTCAGAGTTGCGACAGTGTTCAGAGTTGGAAGCAGTGTTCCGAGTTGTGAGCAGTGTTCAGAGTTGGGATCATTGTTCAAGGTTTGGAGCTGTGTTCCTAGTTGTGAGCAGTGTGGCACATTTGGAGCACTGTTGAGTGCTTGGAGCAGTGTTGAGTGTTTGGAGCAGTATTAACCGTTTGGAGCAGTTTGAGCGTTTGGAGCTGTGTTGACTGTTTCAAGCAGTGTTGAGTGTTCGAAGCAATGTTGAGCGTTTGGAGCAGTGTTGAAGTTTGGAGCAGTGTTGAACGTTTGGAGCAGTGTTGAGTGCTTGGAGCAGTGTTGAGCGTTTGGAGCAGTGTTGAGTGTTTGCAGCAGTGTTGAGTTTTTGGAGCTATGTTGAGCATTCGGAGCAGTGTTGAGCGTTTGGAGCACTTTTCAGAGTTTGAAGCAGTGTTCACCGTTGGGAGCAGTGTTCAGAGTTTGGAGCAGTGTTCATACTTGGGACACTGTTCAGAGTTGGCAGCAGTGTTCAGAGTTGGGACAGAGTTGGACATTTGGAGCAGTGTTGAGCGTTTTGAGCAGTGTTCAGTGATTGGAGCACTGTTCATCGTTTGGAGCAGTCTTCAGAGTTTGGAGCAGTGTTCTGAGTTTGAAGCAGTGTTCAGAGTTTGGAGCCGTGGTCAGAGGTTGGAGCAGTGATCTGAGTTTGGTGCAGTGTTTAGAGTTTTGAGCTGTGTTCCGAGTTGCGAGCAGTGTTCAGAGTGTGGAGCAGAGTTCAGATTTCGGAGCATTGTTCAGAGTTGGGTGCAGTGTTCAGGGTTGGGGACCGTGTTCAGCGTTGGGTCCATGTTGTTTGTTTGGAGCAGTGTTGAGTGTTTGGAGCAATGTTGAGCATTTGGAGCAGTCTTCAGAGCTGGGAGCAGTGTTCAGAGATGGTAGCAGTGTTCAGAGTTGGGAGCAGTGTATAGATTTGCGAGCAGTGTTCAGAGTTGGGAGCAGTGTTCAGAGTTGGGAGCAGTGTTCAGAGTTGGGAGCAGTATTCACAGTTGGGAGCAGGGTACAGAGTTGGGAGCAGGGTTCAGAGTTGGGGTCAGTGTTCAGAGTTGGGAGCAGTGTTCAGAGTGAGGAGCAGTGTTCAGATTTCGGAGCAGTGTTCAGAGTTGGGTGCAGTGTTCAGGGTTGGGGACCGTGTTCAGAGTTGGGACCGTGTTGTTTGTTTGGAGCAGTGTTGAGTGTTTGGAGCAATGTTGAGCGTTTGGAGCAGTCTTCAGAGCTGGGAGCAGTGTTCAGAGATGGTAGCAGTGTTCAAAGTTGGGAGCAGTGTACAGATTTGCGAGCAGTGTTCAGCGTTGGGAGCAGTGTTCAGAGTTGGGAGCAGTATTCAGAGTTGGGAGCAGTATTCACAGTTGGGAGCTGGGTACAGAGTTGGGAGCAGGGTTCAGAGTTGGGGGCAGTGTTCAGAGTTGGGAGCAGTGTTCAGAGTGTGGAGCAGTGTTCAGATTTCGGAGCAGTGTTCAGAGTTGAGTGCAGTGTTCAGAGTTGGGAGCAGTGTTAAGAGTTGGGAGCATTGTTCAGAGTTGGGAGCTGTGATCAGACTTTGGAGCAGTGTTCAGAGTTGGGAGCAGTGTTCAGAGTTGGGAGCAGTGTTCAGACTTGGGAGCAGTGTTCAGAGTTGGGAACAGTGTTCAGAGTTGGGAGCAGTGTTCAGAGTTGGGACAGTGTTCCGAGTTGGGACAGTGTTCAGAGTTGGGACAGTATTCAGAGCTGGGACAGTGTTCAGAGTTGGGAGAGTGTTCAGAGTTGGGACAGTGTTCAGAGTTGCGACAGTGTTCAGAGTTGGAAGCTGTCTTCAGAGTTATGAGCAGTGTTCAGAGTTGGGAGCAATGTTTAAGGTTTGGAGCTGTGTTCCTAGTTGTGAGCAGTGTTGCACATTTGGAGCACTGTTGAGTGCTTGGAGCAGTGTTGAGTGTTTGGAGCTGTATTAAGCGTTTGGAGCAGTGTTGAGCGTTTGGAGCTGTGTTGACTGTTTCAAGCAGTGTTGAGTGTTTGAAGCAATGTTGAGCGTTTGGAGCAGTGTTGAAGTTTGGAGCAGTATTGAACGTTTGGAGCAGTGTTGAGTGCTTGGAGCAGTGTTGAGCGTTTGGAGCAGTGTTGAGTGTTTGGAGCAGTGTTGAGTTTTTGGAGCTATGTTGATCATTCAGAGCAGTGTTGAGCGTTTTGGGCACTTTTCAGAGTTTGAAGCAGTGTTCAGCGTTGGGAGCAGTGTTCAGAGTTTGGAGCAGTGTTCATACTTGGGACACTGTTCAGAGTTGGCAGCAGTGTTCAGAGTTGGGACAGTGTTGGACATTTGGTGCAGTGTTGAGCGTTTTGAGCAGTGTTCAGTGATTGGAGCACTGTTCAGCGTTTGGAGCAGTCTTCAGAGTTTGGAGCAGTGTTCTGAGTTTGAAGCAGTGTTCAGAGTTTGGAGCCGTGGTCAGAGGTTGGAGCCATGATCTGAGTTTGGTGCAGTGTTTAGAGTTTTGAGCTGTGTTCCGAGTTGCGAGCAGTGTTCAGAGTGTGGAGCAGTGTTCAGATTTCGGAGCAGTGTTCAGAGTTGGGTGCAGTGTTCAGGGTTGGGGACCGTGTTCAGAGTTGGGACCGTGTTGTTTGTTTGGAGCAGTGTTGAGTGTTTGGAGCAATGTTGAGCGTTTGGAGCAGTCTTCAGAGCTGGGAGCAGTGTTCAGAGATGGTAGCAGTGTTCAAAGTTGGGAGCAGTGTACAGATTTGCGAGCAGTGTTCAGAGTTGGGAGCAGTGTTCAGAGTTGGGAGCAGTATTCAGAGTTGGGAGCAGTATTCACAGTTGGGAGCTGGGTACAGAGTTGGGAGCAGGGTTCAGAGTTGGGGGCAGTGTTCAAAGTTGGGAGCAGTGTTCAGAGTGTGGAGCAGTGTTCAGATTTGAGTGCAGTATTCAGAGTTGGGAGCAGTGTTAAGAGTTAAGAGCAGTGTTTAGAGTTGGGAGCAGTGTTCAGAGTTTGGAGCAGTGTTCAGAGTTGGGAGCAGTGTTCAGAGTTGGGAGCAGTGTTCAGAGTTGGGAGCAGTGTTCAGAGTTGGGAACAGTGTTCAGAGTTGGGAGCAGTGTTCAGAGTTGTGACAGTGTTCCGAGTTGGGACAGTGTTCAGAGTTGGGACAGTGTTCAGAGTTGGGACAGTGTTCAGAGTTGGGACAGTGTTCAGAGTTGCGACAGTGTTCAGAGTTGGAAGCAGTGTTCCGAGTTGTGAGCAGTGTTCAGAGTTGGGAGCAATGTTCAAGGTTTGGAGCTGTGTTCCTAGGTGTGAGCAGTGTTGCACATTTGGAGCACTGTTGAGTGCTTGGAGCAGTGTTGAGTGTTTGGAGCAGTATTAACCGTTTGGAGTAGTGTTGAGCGTTTGGAGCTGTGTTGACTGTTTCATGCAGTGTTGAGTGTTCGAAGCAATGTTGAGCGTTTGGAGCAGTGTTGAAGTTTGGAGCAGTGTTGAACGTTTGGAGCAGTGTTGAGTGCTTGGAGCAGTGTTGAGCGTTTGGAGCAGTGTTGAGTGTTTGCAGCAGTGTTGAGTTTTTGGAGCTATGTTGAGCATTCGGAGCAGTGTTGAGCGTTTGGAGCACTTTTCAGAGTTTGAAGCAGTGTTCAGCGTTGGGAGCAGTGTTCAGAGTTTGGAGCAGTTTTCATACTTTTGACACTGTTCAGAGTTGGCAGCAGTGTTCAGAGTTGGGACAGTGTTGGACATTTGGAGCAGCGTTGAGCGTTTTGAGCAGTGTTCAGTGATTGGAGCACTGTTCATCGTTTGGAGCAGTCTTCAGAGTTTGGAGCAGTGTTCTGAGTTTGAAGCAGTGTTCAGAGTTTGGAGCCGTGGTCAGAGGTTGGAGCCGTGATCTGAGTTTGGTGCAGTGTTTAGAGTTTTGAGCTGTGTTCCGAGTTGCGAGCAGTGTTCAGAGTGTGGATCAGTGTTCAGATTTCGGAGCAGTGTTCAGAGTTGGGTGCAGTGTTCAGGGTTGGGGACCGTGTTCAGAGTTGGGTCCGTGTTGTTTGTTTGGAGCAGTGTTGAGTGTTTGGTGCAATGTTGAGCATTTGGAGCAGTCTTCAGAGCTGGGAGCAGTGTTCAGAGATGGTAGCAGTGTTCAGAGTTGGGAGCAGTGTACAGATTTTCGAACAGTGTTCAGAGTTGGGAGCAGAGTTCAGAGTTGGGAGCAGTGTTCAGAGTTGGGAGCAGTATTCACAGTTGGGAGCAGGGTACAGAGTTGGGAGCAGGGTTCAGAGTTGGGGGCAGTGTTCAGAGTTGGGAGCAGTGTTAAGATTTGGGAGCAGTGTTCAGAGTTGGGAGCAGTGATCAGAGTTTGGAGCAGTGTTCAGATTTGGGAGCAGTATTCTGAGTTGGGAGCAGTGTTCAGAGTTGGGAACAGTGTTCAGAGTTGGGAGCAGTGTTCAGAGTTGGGACAGTGTTCCGAGTTGGGACAGTGTTCAGAGTTGGGACAGTGTTCAGAGTTGGGACAGTGTTCTGAGTTGGGAGAGTGTTCAGAGTTGGGACAGTGTTCAGAGTTGGGAGAGTGTTCAGAGTTGGGACAGTGTTCAAAGTTGCGACAGTGTTCAGAGTTGGAAGCTGTGTTCAGAGTTGTGAGCAGTGTTCAGAGTTGGGAACAATGTTCAAGGTTTGGAGCTGTGTTCCTAGTTGTGAGCAGTGTTGCACATTTGGAGCAATGTTGACTGCATTGAGCAGTGTTGAGTGTTTGGAGCAGTAATAAGCGTTTGGAGCAGTTTTGAGCGTTTGGAGCTGTGTTGACTGTTTCAAGCAGTGTTGACTGTTCGAAGCAATGTTGAGCGTTTGGAGCAGTGTTGAAGTTTGGAGCAGTGTTGAACGTTTGGAGCAGTGTTGAGTGCTTGGAGCAGTGTTGAGCGTTTGGAGCAGTGTTGAGTGTTTGCAGCAGTGTTGAGTTTTTGGAGCTATGTTGAGCATTCGGAGCAGTGTTGAGCGTTTGGAGCACTTTTCAGATTTTGAAGCAGTGTTCAGCGTTGGGAGCAGTGTTCAGAGTTTGGAGCAGTGTTCATACTTGGGACACTGTTCAGAGTTGGCAGCAGTGTTCAGAGTTGGGACAGTGTTGGACATTTGGAGCAGTGTTGAGCGTTTTGAGCAGTGTTCAGTGATTGGAGCACTGTTCAGCGTTTGGAGCAGTCTTCAGAGTTTGGAGCAGTGTTCTGAGTTTGAAGCAGTGTTCAGAGTTTGGAGCCGTGGTCAGAGGTTGGAGCCGTGATCTGAGTTTGGTGCAGTGTTTAGAGTTTTGAGCTGTGTTCCGAGTTGCGAGCAGTGTTCAGAGTGTGGAGCAGTGTTCAGATTTCGGAGCAGTGTTCAGAGTTGGGTGCAGTGTTCAGGGTTGGGGACCGTGTTCAGAGTTGGGTCCGTGTTGTTTGTTTGGAGCAGTGCTGAGTGTTTGGAGCAATGTTGAGCATTTGGAGCAGTCTTCGGAGCTGGGAGCAGTGTTCAGAGATGGTAGCAGTGTTCAGAGTTGGGAGCAGTGTACAGATTTGCGAGCAGTGTTCAGAGTTGGGAGCAGTGTTCAGAGTTGGGAGCAGTGTTCAGAGTTGGGAGCAGTATTCACAGTTGGGAGCAGGGTACAGAGTTGGGAGCAGGGTTCAGAGTTGGGGGCAGTGTTCAGAGTTGGGAGCAGTGTTCAGAGTGTGGAGCAGTGTTCAGATATCGGAGCAGTGTTCAGAGTTGAGTGCAGTGTTCAGAGTTAGCAGCAGTGTTAAGAGTTGGGAGCAGTGTTCAGAGTTGGGAGCTGTGATCAGACTTTGGAGCAGTGTTCAGAGTTGGGAGCAGTGTTCAGAGTTGGGAGCAGTGTTCAGAGTTGGGAGCAGTGTTCAGAGTTGGGAACAGTGTTCAGAGTTGGGAGCAGTGTTCAGAGTTGGGACAGTGTTCCGAGTTGGGACAGTTTTCAGAGTTGGGACAGTGTTCAGAGTTGGGACAGTGTTCAGAATTGGGAGAGTGTTCAGAGTTGGGACAGTGTTCAGAGTTGGGAGAGTGTTCAGAGTTGGAAGCTGTGTTCAGAGTTGTGAGCAGTGTTCAGAGTTGGGAGCAATGTTCAAGGTTTGGAGCTGTGTTCCTAGTTGTGAGCAGTGTGGCACATTTGGAGCACTGTTGAGTGCTTTGAGCAGTGTTGAGTGTTTGGAGCAGTATTAAGCGTTTGGAGCAGTTTTGAGCGTTTGGAGCTGTGTTGACTGTTTCAAGCAGTGTTGAGTGTTCGAAGCAATGTTGAGCGTTTGGAGCAGTGTTGAAGTTTGGAGCAGTGTTGAACGTTTGGAGCAGTGTTGAGTGCTTGGAGCAGTGTTGAGCGTTTGGAGCAGTCTTGAGTGTTTGGAGCAGTGTTGAGTTTTTGGAGCATTGTTGAGCATTCGGAGCAGTGTTGAGCGTTTGGAGCACTTTTCAGAGTTTGAAGCAGTGTTCAGCGTTGGGAGCAGTGTTCAGAGTTTGGAGCAGTGTTCATAGTTGGGACACTGTTCAGAGTTGGCAGCAGTGCTCAGAGTTGGGACAGTGTTGGACATTTGGAGCAGTGTTGAGCGTTTTGAGCAGTGTTCAGTGATTGGAGCACTGTTCATCGTTTGGAGCAGTCTTCAGAGTTTGGAGCAGTGTTCTGAGTTTGAAGCAGTGTTCAGAGTTTGGAGCCGTGGTCAGAGGTTGGAGCCGTGATCTGAGTTTGGTACAGTGTTTAGAGTTTTGAGCTGTGTTCCGAGTTGCGAGCAGTGTTCAGAGTGTGGAGCAGTGTTCAGATTTCGGAGCAGTGTACAGAGTTGGGTGCAGTGTTCAGGGTTAGGGACAGTGTTCAGAGTTGGGACCGTGTTGTTTGTTTGGAGCAGTGTTGAGTGTTTGGAGAAATGTTGAGCATTTGGAGCAATCTTCAGAGCTGGGAGCATTGTTCAGAGATGGTAGCAGTGTTCAGAGTTGGGAGCAGTGTACAGATTTGCGAGCAGTGTTCAGAGTTGGGAGCAGTGTTCAGAGTTGGGAGCAGTGTTCAGAGTTGGGAGCAGTGTTCAGAGTTGGGAGCAGTATTCACAGTTGGGAGCAGGGTACAGAGTTCGGAGCAGGGTTCAGATTTGGGGGCAGTGTTCAGAGTTGGGAGCAGTGTTCAGAGTTTGGAGCAGTGTTCAGAGGTTGGAGCAGTGTTCAGAGTTGGGAGCAGTGTTCAGAGTTGCGACAGTATTTAGAGTTGGGCGCAATGTTCAAGGTTTGGAGCTATGTTCCGAGTTGAGTGCAGTGTTCAGAGTTGGTACAGTGTTGAGTGTTTGGAGTAGTGTTGAGTGTTTGGAGCAATGTTGAGCATTTGGAGCAGTCTTCAGAGCTGGGAGCAGTATTCAGAGATGGAAGCAGTGTTCAGAGTTGGGAGCAGTGTTCAGATTTGGGAGCAGTGTTCAGAGTTGGGTGCAGTGTTCAGAGTTGGGAGATGTGTTCAGAGTTGGGAGCAGTGTTGAGCGTTGGGAGCAGTGTTCAGAGTTGGTAGCAGTATTCAGAGTTGGAAGCAGTGTTCCGAGTTGTGAGCAGTGTTCAGAGTTCGGAGCAATGTTCAAGGTTTGGAGCTGTGTTCCTAGTGGTGAGCAGTGTTGGACATTTGGAGCACTGTTGAGTGCTTGGAGCAGTGTTGAGTGTTTGGAGCTGTATTAAGCGTTTGGAGCAGTGTTGAACGTTTGGAGCTGTGTTGACTGTTTCAAGCAGTGTTGAGTGTTTGAAGCAATGTTGAGCGTTTGGAGCAGTGTTGAAGTTTGGAGCAGTGTTGAACGTTTGGAGCAGTGTTGAGTGCTTGGAGCAGTGTTGAGCGTTTGGAGCAGTCTTGAGTGTTTGGAGCAGTGTTGAGTTTTTGGAGCTATGTTGAGCATTCAGAGCAGTGTTGAGCGTTTGGGGCACTTTTCAGATTTTGAAGCATTGTTCACCGTTGGGAGCAGTGTTCAGAGTTTGGAGCAGTGTTCATAGTTGGGACACTGTTCAGAGTTGGCAGCAGTGTTCAGAGTTGGGACAGTGTTGGACATTTGGAGCAGTGTTGAGCGTTTTGAGCAGTGTTCAGTGATTGGAGCACTGTTCATCGTTTGGAGCAGTCTTCAGAGTTTGGAGCAGTGTTCTGAGTTTGAAGCAGTGTTCAGAGTTTGGAGCCGTGGTCAGAGGTTGGAGCCGTGATCTGAGTTTGGTGCAGTGTTTAGAGTTTTGAGCTGTGTTCCGAGTTGCGAGCAGTGTTCAGAGTGTGGAGCAGTGTTCAGATTTCGGAGCAGTGTTCAGAGTTGGGTGCAGTGTTCAGGGTTGAGGACCGTGTTCAGAGTTGGGACCGTGTTGTTTGTTTGGAGCAGTGTAGAGTGTTTGGAGCAATGTTGAGCATTTGGAGCAGTCTTCAGAGTTGGGAGCAGTGTTCAGAGTTGGGAGCAGTATTCACAGTTGGGAGCTGGGTACAGAGTTGGGAGCAGGGTTCAGAGTTGGGACAGTGTTCAAAGTTGGGAGCAGTGTTCAGGGTGTGGAGCAGTGTTCAGATTTCGGAGCAGTGTTCAGAGTTGAGTGCAGTGTTCAGAGTTGGGAGCAGTGTTAAGAGTTAGGAGCAGTGTTCAGAGTTGGGAGCAGTGTTCAGAGTTTGGAGCAGTGTTCAGAGTTGGGAGCATTGTTCAGAGTTGGGAGCAGTGTTCAGAGTTGGGAGCAGAGTTCAGAGTTGGGAACAGTGTTCAGAGTTGGGAGCAGTGTTCAGAGTTGGGACAGTGTTTCTGAGTTGGGACAGTGTTCAGAGTTGGGACAGTGTTCAGAGTTGGGACAGTGTTCAGAGTTAGGGCAGTGTTCAGAGTTGCGACAGTGTTCAGAGTTGGAAGCAGTGTTCCGAGTTGTGAGCAGTGTTCAGAGTTGGGAGCAATGTTCAAGGTTTGGAGCTGTGTTCCTAGTTGTGAGCAGTGTTGCACATTTGGAGCACTGTTGAGTGCTTGGAGCAGTGTTGAGTGTTTGGAGCAGTATTAACCGTTTGGAGCAGTGTTGAGCGTTTGGAGCTGTGTTGACTGTTTCAAGCAGTGTTGAGTGTTCGAAGCAATGTTGAGCGTTTGGAGCAGTGTTGAAGTTTGGAGCAGTGTTGAACGTTTGGAGCAGTGTTGAGTGTTTGGAGCAGTGTTGAGCGTTTGGAGCAGTGTTGAGTGTTTGCAGCAGTGTTGAGTTTTTGGAGCTATGTTGAGCATTCGGAGCAGTGTTGAGCGTTTGGAGCACTTTTCAGAGTTTGTAGCAGTGTTCAGCGTTGGGAGCAGTGTTCAGAGTTGGGAGCAGTGTTCATACTTGGGACACTTTTGAGAGTTGGCAGCAGTGTTCAGAGTTGGGACAGTGTTGGACATTTGGAGCAGTGTTGACCGTTTTGAGCAGTGTTCAGTGATTGGAGCACTGTTCATCGTTTGGAGCAGTCTTCAGAGTTTGGAGCAGTGTTCTGAGTTTGAAGCAGTGTTCAGAGTTTGGAGCCGTTGTCAGAGGTTTGAGCAGTGTACAGATTTGCGAGCAGTGTTCAGAGTTGGGAGCAGTGTTCAGAGTTGGGAGCAGTGTTCAGAGTTGGGAGCAATGTTCAAGGTTGGGAGCTGTATTCCGAGTTGTGAGCAGTGTTGGACATTTGGAGCACTGTTGAGTGCTTGGAGCAGTGTTGACTGTTTGGAGCAGTATTAAGCATTTGAAGCAGTGTTGAGCGTTTGGAGCTGTGTTGACTGTTTGGAGCAGTGTTGTGTGTTTGGAGCAATGTTGAGCATCTGGAGCAGTGTTGAACGTTTGGACCAGTCTTTAGAGTTTGGAGCCGTGTTCAGAGTCGGAGCAGTGTTTAGAGTCGGGAGCAGTGCTCAGAGTCGGGAACAGTGTTCAGAGTCGTTAGCAGTGTTCAGATTCCGGAGCAGTATACAGAGTCGGGAGCAGTGTTCAGAGTCGGGAGCAGTGTTCACAGTTGGGAGCAGTATTGGAGGTTTAGAGCAGTGTTGAGTGTTTGGGGCAATGTTGAGCATTTGGAGCAGTGTTCAGCGTTGGGAGCAGTGTTCAGCGTTGGGAGCAGTTTTTTGCGTTGGGATCAGTATTAAGAGTTGGGAGCAGTGTTCAGAGTTTGGAGCAGTGTTCAGAGTTGGGTGCAGTGTTCAGAGGTTGGAGCAGTGTTCAGAGTTGGGAGCAGTGTTCGGAGTTGGGACAGTATTTAGAGTTGGGAGCAATGTTCAAGGTTTGGAGCTGTGTTCCGAGTTGAGAGCAGTGTTCAGAGCTGGGAGCAGTGTTCAGAGTTGGGAGCAGTATTCACAGTTGGGAGCAGGGTACAGAGTTGGGAGCAGGGTTCAGATTTGGGGGCAGTGTACAGATTTGCGAGCAGTGTTCAGAGTTGGGAGCAGTGTTCAGAGCTGGGAGCAGTGTTCAGAGTTGGGAGCAGTATTCACAGTTGGGAGCAGGGTACAGAGTTGGGAGCAGGGTTCAGATTTGGGGGCAGTGTTCAGAGTTGGGAGCAGTGTTCAGAGTGTGGAGCAGTGTTCAGATTTCGCAGCAGTGTTCAGAGTTGAGTGCAGTGTTCAGAGTTGGGAGCAGTGTTAAGAGTTGGGAGCAGTGTTCAGAGTTGGGAGCTGTGATCAGACATTGGAGCAGTGTTCAGAGTTGGGAGCAGTGCTCAGAGTTGGGAGCAATGTTCAGACTTGGGAACAGTGTTCAGAGTTGGGAGCAGTGTTCAGAGTTGGGACAGTGTTCCGAGTTGGGACAGTGTTCTGAGTTGGGACAGTGTTCAGAGCTGGGACAGTGTTCAGAGTTGTGAGAGTGTTCAGAGTTGGGACAGTGTTCAGAGTTGCGACAGTGTTCAGAGTTGGAAGCTGTGTTCAGAGTTGTGAGCAGTGTTCAGAGTTGGGAGCAATGTTCAAGGTTTGGAGCTGTGTTCCTAGTTGTGAGCAGTGTTGGACATTTGGAGCACTGTTGAGTGCTTTGAGCAGTGTTGAGTGTTTGGAGCAGTATTAAGCGTTTGGAGCAGTGTTGAGCGTTTGGAGCTGTGTTGACTGTTTCAAGCAGTGTTGAGTGTTTGAAGCAATGTTGAGCGTTTGGAGCAGTGTTGAAGTTTGGAGCAGTGTTGAACGTTTGGAGCAGTGTTGAGTGCTTGGAGCAGTGTTGAGCGTTTGGAGCAGTGTTGACTGTTTGGAGCAGTGTTGAGTTTTTGGAGCTATGTTGAGCATTCGGAGCACTTTTCAGAGTTTGAAGCAGTGTTCGCCGTTGGGAGCAGTGTTCAGAGTTTGAAGCAGTGTTCATACTTGGGACACTGTTCAGAGTTGGCAGCAGTGTTCAGAGTTGGGACAGTGTTGGACATTTGGAGCAGTGTTGAGCGTTTTGAGCAGTGTTCAGTGATTGGAGCACTGTTCAGAGTTTGGAGCAGTCTTCAGAGTTTGGAGCAGTGTTCTGAGTTTGAAGCAGTGTTCAGAGTTTGGAGCCGTGGTCAGAGGTTGGAGCCGTGATCTGAGTTTGGTGCAGTGTTTAGAGTTTTGAGCTGTGTTCCGAGTTGCGAGCAGTGTTCAGAGTGTGGAGCAGTGTTCAGATTTCGGAGCAGTGTTCAGAGTTGGGTGCAGTGTTCAGGGTTGGGGACCGTGTTCAGAGTTGGGTCCGTGTTGTTTGTTTGGAGCAGTGTTGAGTGTTTGGAGCAATGTTGAGCATTTGGAGCAGTCTTCAGAGCTGGGAGCATTGTTCAGAGATGGTAGAAGTGTTCAGAGTTGGGAGCAGTGTACAGATTTGCGAGCAGTGTTCAGAGTTGGGAGCAGTGTTCAGAGTTGGGAGCAGTATTCACAGTTGGGAGCAGGGTACAGAGTTGGGAGCAGAGTTCAGATTTGGGGGCAGTGTTCAGAGTTGGGAGCAGTGTTCAGAGTGTTGAGCAGTGTTCAGATTTCGGAGCAGTGTTCAGAGTTGAGTGCAGTTTTCAGAGTTGGGAGCAGTGTTAAGAGTTGGGAGCAGTGTTCAGAGTTGGGAGCTGTGTTCAGAGTGTGGAGCAGTGTTCAGATTTCGGAGCAGTGTTCAGAGTTGAGTGCAGTGTTCAGAGTTGGGAGCAGTGTTCAGAGTTCAGACAGTGTTGAGTGTTTGGAGCAGTGTTGAGTGTTTGGAGCAATGTTGAGCATTTGGAGCATTCTTCAGAGCTGGGAGCTGTGTTCAGAGATGGGAGCAGTGTTCAGAGTTGGGAGCAGTGTTCAGAGTTGGGAGCAGTGTTCAGAGTTGGGAGCAGTGTTCAGAGTTGAGAGCAGTGTTCAGAATTGGGAGCAGTGTTCAGAGTTGGGAGCAGTGTTCAGAGTTGGGAGCAGTATTCTTAGTTGGGAGCAGTGTTCAGAGCTGGGAGCAGTGTTCAGATCTGGGAGCAGTGTTCAGAGATGGGAGCAGTGTTCAGAGTTGGGAGCAGTGTTCAGAGTTGGGAGCAGTGTTGAGAGTTGGGAGCAGTGTTCAGAGTTGGGAGCAGTGTTCAGAGTTGGGACAGCATTCAGAGTTGGGACAGTGTTCCGAGTTGGGACAGTGTTCAGAGTTAGGACAGTGTTCAGAGTTGGGACAGTGGTCAGAGTTGGGACAGTCTTCCGAGTTGGGACAATGTTCAGAGTTGGGACAGTGTTCAGAGTTGGGACAGTGTTCAGAGTTGGGACAGTTTTCAGAGTTGGGAGCAGTGTTCAGAGTTGTGAGCAGTGTTCAGAGTTGGGAGCAATGTTCAAGGTTGGGAGCTGTGTTCCGAGTTGTGAGCAGTGTTGGACATTTGGAGCACTGTTGAGTGCTTGGAGCAGTGTTGACTGTTTGGAGCAGTATTAAGCATTTGAAGCAGTGTTGAGCGTTTGGAGCTGTGTTGACTGTTTGGAGCAGTGTTGTGTGTTTGGAGCAATGTTGAGCATCTGGAGCAGTGTTGAACGTTTGGACCAGTCTTTAGAGTTTGGAGCCGTGTTCAGAGTCGGAGCAGTGTTTAGAGTCGGGAGCAGTGCTCAGAGTCGGGAACAGTGTTCAGAGTCGTTAGCAGTGTTCAGATTCCGGAGCAGTATACAGAGTCGGGAGCAGTGTTCAGAGTCGGGAGCAGTGTTCACAGTCGGGAGCAGTATTGGAGGTTTAGAGCAGTGTTGAGTGTTTGGGGCAATGTTGAGCATTTGGAGCAGTGTTCAGCGTTGGGAGCAGTGTTCAGCGTTGGGAGCAGTTTTTAGCGTTGGGAGCAGTATTAAGAGTTGGAAGCAGTGTTCAGAGTTTGGAGCAGTGTTCAGAGTTGGGAGCAGTGTTCAGAGGTTGGAGCAGTGTTCAGAGTTGGGAGCAGTGTTCGGAGTTGGGACAGTATTTAGAGTTGGGAGCAATGTTCAAGGTTTGGAGCTGTGTTCCGAGTTGAGAGCAGTGTTCAGAGTTGGGACAGTGTTGAGTGTTTGGAGCAGTGTTGAGTGTTTGCAGCAGTGTTGAGTTTTTGGAGCTATGTTGAGCATTCGGAGCAGTGTTGAGCTTTTGGAGCACTTTTCAGAGTTTGAAGCAGTGTTCACCGTTGGGAGCAGTGTTTAGAGTTTGGAGCAGTGTTCATACTTGGGACACTGTTCAGAGTTGGCAGCAGTGTTCAGAGTTGGGACAGTGTTGGACATTTGGAGCAGTGTTGAGCGTTTTGAGCAGTGTTCAGTGATTGGAGCACTGTTCAGCGTTTGGAGCAGTCTTCAGAGTTTGGAGCAGTGTTCTGAGTTTGAAGCAGTGTTCAGAGTTTGGAGCCGTGGTCAGAGGTTGGAGCCGTGATCTGAGTTTGGTGCAGTGTTTAGAGTTTTGAGCTGTGTTCCGAGTTGCGAGCAGTGTTCAGAGTGTGGAGCAGTGTTCAGATTTCGGAGCAGTGTTCAGAGTTGGGTGCAGTGTTCAGGGTTGGGGACCGTGTTCAGAGTTGGGTCCGTGTTGTTTGTTTGGAGCAGTGTGGAGCGTTTGGAGCAATGTTGAGCATTTGGAGCAGTCTTCAGAGCTGGGAGCAGTGTTCAGAGATGGTTGCAGTGTTCAGAGTTGGGAGCAGTGTACAGATTTGCGAGCAGTGTTCAGAGTTGGGAGCAGTGTTCAGAGTTGGGAGCAGTGTTCAGAGTTGGGAGCAGTATTCACAGTTGGGAGCAGGGTACAGATTTGGGAGCAGGGTTCAGAGTTGGGGGCAGTGTTCAGAGTTGGGAGCAGTGTTCAGTGTGTGGAGCAGTGTTCAGATTTCGGAGCAGTGTTCAGAGTTGAGTGCAGTGTTCAGAGTTGGGAGCAGTGTTAAGAGTTGGGAGCAGTGTTCAGAGTTGGGAGCTGTGATAAGACTTTGGAGCAGTGTTCAGAGTTGGGAGCAGTGTTCAGAGTTGGAAGCAGTGTTCAGAGTTGGGAGCAGTGTTCAGAGTTGGGAGCAGTGTTCAGAGTTGGGACAGTGTTCCGAGTTGGGACAGTGTTCAGATTTCGGAGAGTGTTCAGAGTTGGGACAGTGTTCAGAGTTGTGAGAGTGTTCAGAGTTGGGACAGTGATCAGAGTTGCGACAGTGTTCAGAGTTGGAAGCTGTGTTCAGAGTTGTGAGCAGTGTTCAGAGTTGGGAGCAATGTTCAAGGTTTGGAGCTGTGTTCCTAGCTGTGAGCAGTGTTGGACATTTGGAGCACTGTTGAGTATTTTGAGCAGTGTTGAGTGTTTGGAGCAGTATTAAGCGTTTGGAGCAGTGTTGAGCGTTTGGAGCTGTGTTGACTGTTTCAAGCAGTGTTGAGTGTTTGAAGCAATGTTGAGCGTTTGGAGCAGTGTTGAAGTTTGGAGCAGTGTTGAACGTTTGGAGCAGTGTTGAGTGCTTGGAGCAGTGTTGAGCGTTTGGAGCAGTGTTGAGTGTTTGGAGCAGTGTTGAGTTTTTGGAGCTATGTTGAGCATTCGGAGCAGTGTTGAGCGTTTGGAGCACTTTTCAGAGTTTGAAGCAGTGTTCACCGTTGGGAGCAGTGTTCAGAGTTTGGAGCAGTGTTCATAGTTGGGACACTGTTCAGAGTTGGCAGCAGTGTTCAGAGTTGGGACAGTGTTGGACATTTGGAGCAGTGTTGAGCGTTTTGAGCAGTGTTCAGTGATTGGAGCACTGTTCAGAATTTGGAGCAGTCTTCAGAGTTTGGAGCAGTGTTCTGAGTTTGAAGCAGTGTTCAGAGTTTGGAGCCGTGGTCAGAGGTTGGAGCCGTGATCTGAGTTTGGTGCAGTGTTTAGAGTTTTGAGCTGTGTTCCGAGTTGCGAGCAGTGTTCAGAGTGTGGAGCAGTGTTCAGATTTCGGAGCAGTGTTCAGAGTTGGGTGCAGTGTTCAGGGTTGGGGACCGTGTTCAGAGTTGGGACCGTGTTGTTTGTTTGGAGCAGTTTTGAGTGTTTGGAGAAATGTTGAGCATTTGGAGCAGTCTTCAGAGCTGGGAACATTGTTCAGAGATGGTAGAAGTGTTCAGAGTTGGGAGCAGTGTACAGATTTGCGAGCAGTGTTCAGAGTTGGGAGCAGTGTTCAGAGTTGGGAGCAGTGTTCACAGTTGGGAGCAGGGTACAGAGTTGGGAGCAGAGTTCAGATTTGGGGGCAGTGTTCAGAGTTGGGAGCAGTGTTCAGAGTGTGGAGCAGTGTTCAGATTTCGGAGCAGTGTTCAGAGTTCAGTGCAGTGTTCAGAGTTGGGAGCAGTGTTAAGAGTTGGGAGCAGTGTTCAGAGTTGGGAGCTGTGTTCAGAGTGTGGTGTAGTGTTCAGATTTCGGAGCAGTGTTCAGAGTTGAGTGCAGTGTTCAGAGTTGGGAGCAGTGTTAAGAGTTGGGAGCAGTGTTCAGAGTTGGGAGCTGTGATCAGAGTTTGGAGCAGTGTTCAGAGTTGGGAGCAGTGTTCAGAGTTGGGAGCAGTGTTCAGAGTTGGGAGCAGTGTTCAGAGTTGGGACAGTGATCCGAGTTGGGACAGTGTTCATAGTTGGGACAGTGTTCCGAGTTGGGACAGTGTTCAGAGTTGGGTCAGTGTTCAGAGTTGGGACAGTGCTCAGAGTTGGGACAGTGTTCAGAGTTGCGACAGTGTTCAGAGTTGGACGCAGTGTTCCGAGTTGTGTGCAGTGTTCAGAGTTGGGAGCAATGTTCAAGGTTTGGAGCTGTGTTCCTAGTTGTGAGCAGTGTTGGACATTTGGAGCACTGTTGAGTGCTTGGAGCAGTGTTGATTGTTTGGAGCAGTATTAAGCGTTTGGAACAGTGTTGAGCGTTTGGAGCTGTGCTGACTGTTTGAAGCAGTGTTGAGTGTTTGAAGCAATGTTGAGCATTTGGAGCAGTGTTGAATGTTTGGACCAGTCTTTAGAGTTTGGATCGTCTTTTGAGTCGGAGCAGTGTTTAGAGTCGGGAACAGTGTTCAGAGTCCGGAGCAGTATTCAGAGTCGGGGGCAGTGTTCACAGTTGGGAGCAGTATTGGAGGTTTAGAGCAGTGTTGAGTGTTTGCTGCAATGTTGAGCATTTGGAGCAGTGTTCAGCTTTGGGATCAGTGTTCAGCGTTGGGAGCAGTGTTTAGCGTTGGAAGCAATATTCAGAGTTGGGAGCAGTGTTCAGAGTTTGGAGCAGTGTTCAGAGTTTGGAGCAGTGTTCAGAGGTTGGAGCAGTGTTCAGAGTTGGGAGCAGTGTTCAGAGTTGCGACAGTATTTAGAGTTGGGCGCAATGTTCAAGGTTTGGAGCTATGTTCCGAGTTGAGAGCATGGTTCAGAGTTGGTACAGTGTTGAGTGTTTGGAGTAGTGTTGAGTGTTTGGAGCAATGGTGAGCATTTGGAGCAGTCTTCAGAGCTGGGTGCAGTATTCAGAGATGGGAGCAGTGTTCAGAGTTGGGAGCAGTGTTCAGATTTGGGAGCAGTGTTCAGAGTTGGGTGCAGTGTTCAGAGTTGGGAGATGTGTTCAGAGTTGGGAGCAGTGTTGAGAGTTGGGAGCAGTGTTCAGAGTTGGTAGCAGTATTCAGAGTTGGAAGCAGTGTTCCGAGTTGTGAGCTGTGTTCAGAGTTGGGAGCAATGTTCAAGGTTTGGAGCTGTGTTCCTAGTTGTGAGCAGTGTTGGACAATTGGAGCACTGTTGAGTGCTTGGAGCAGTGTTGAGTGTTTGGAGCTGTATTAACCGTTTGGAGCACTGTTGAGCGTTTGGAGCTGTGTTGACTGTTTCAAGCAGTGTTGAGTGTTTGAAGCAATGTTGAGCGTTTGGAGCAGTGTTGAAGTTTGGAGCAGTGTTGAACGTTTGGAGCAGTGTTGAGTGCTTGGAGCAGTGTTGAGCGTTTGGAGCAGTGTTGAGTGTTTGGAGCAGTGTTGAGTTTTTGGAGCTATGTTGAGCATTCAGAGCAATGTTGAGCGTTTGGGGCACTTTTCAGATTATGAAGCAGTGTTCAGCGTTGGGAGCAGTGTTCAGAGTTTGGAGCAGTGTTCATAGTTGGGACACTGTTCAGAGTTGGCAGCAGTGTTCAGAGTTGGGACAGTGTTGGACATTTGGAGCAGTGTTGAGCGTTTTGAGCAGTGTTCAGTGATTGGAGCACTGTTCATCGTTTGGAGCAGTCTTCAGAGTTTGGAGCAGTGTTCTGAGTTTGAAGCAGTGTTCAGAGTTTGGAGCCGTGGTCAGAGGTTGGAGCCGTGATCTGAGTTTGGTGCAGTGTTTAGAGTTTTGAGCTGTGTTCCGAGTTGCGAGCAGTGTTCAGAGTGTGGAGCAGTGTTCAGATTTCGGAGCAGTGTTCAGAGTTGGGTGCAGTGTTCAGGGTTGGGGACCGTGTTCAGAGCTGGGACCGTGTTGTTTGTTAGGAGCAGTGTTGAGTGTTTGGAGCAATGTTGAGCATTTGGAGCAGTCTTCAGAGCTGGGAGCAGTGTTCTGAGATGGTAGCAGTGTTCAGAGTTGGGAGCAGTATCCAGAGTTGGGAGCAGTATTCACAGTTGGGAGCTGGGTACAGAGTTGGGAGCAGGGTTCAGAGTTGGGGGCAGTGTTCAAAGTTGGGAGCAGTGTTCAGAGTGTGGAGCAGTGTTCAGATTTCGGAGCAGTGTTCAGATTTGAGTGCAGTGTTCAGAGTTGGGAGCAGTGTTAAGAGTTGGGAGCAGTGTTCAGAGTTGGGAGCAGTGTTCAGAGTTTGGTGCAGTTTTCAGAGTTGGGAGCAGTGTTCAGAGTTGGGAGCAGTGTTCAGAGTTGGGAGCAGTGTTCAGAGTTGGGAACAGTGTTCAGAGTTGGGAGCAGTGTTCAGAGTTGGGACAGTGTTCCGAGTTGGGACAGTGTTCAGAGTTGGGACAGTGTTCAGAGTTGGGACAGTGTTCAGAGTTGCGACAGTGTTCAGAGTTGGGACAGTGTTCCGAGTTGTGAGCAGTGTTCAGAGTTGGGAGCAATGTTCAAGGTTTAGAGCTGTGTTCCTAGTTGTGAGCAGTGTTGGACATTTGGAGCACTGTTGAGTGCTTGGAGCAGTGTTGAGTGTTTGGAGCAGTATTAACCGTTTGGAGCAGTGTTGAGCGTTTGGAGCTGTGTTGACTGTTTCAAGCAGTGTTGAGTGTTCGAAGCAATGTTGAGCGTTTGGAGCAGTGTTGAAGTTTGGAGCAGTGTTGAACGTTTGGAGCAGTGTTGAGTGTTTGGAGCAGTGTTGAGCGTTTGGAGCAGTGTTGAGTGTTTGCAGCAGTGTTGAGTTTTTGGAGCTATGTTGAGCATTCGGAGCAGTGTTGAGCGTTTGGAGCACTTTTCAGAGTTTGAAGCAGTGTTCACCGTTGGGAGCAGTGTTCAGAGTTTGGAGCAGTGTTCATACTTGGGACACTGTTCAGAGTTGGCAGCAGTGTTCAGAGTTGGGACAGTGTTGGACATTTGGAGCAGTTTTGAGCAGTGTTCAGTGATTGGAGCACTGTTCAGCGTTTGGAGCAGTCTTCAGAGTTTGGAGCAGTGTTCTGAGTTTGAAGCAGTGTTCAGAGTTTGGAGCCGTGGTCAGAGATTGGAGCCGTGATCTGAGTTTGGTGCAGTGTTTAGAGTATTGAGCTGTGTTCCGAGTTGCGAGCAGTGTTCAGAGTGTGGAGCAGTGTTCAGATTTCGGAGCAGTGTTCAGAGTTGAGTGCAGTGTTCAGAGTTGGGAGCAGTGTTAAGAGTTGGGAGCAGTGTTCAGAGTCGGGAGCTGTGATCAGACTTTGGAGCAGTGTTCAGAGTTGGGAGCAGTGTTCAGAGTTGGGAGCAGTGTTCAGAGTTGGGAGCAGTGTTCAGAGTTGGGAACAGTGTTCAGAGTTGGGAGCAGTGTTCAGAGTTGGGACAGTGTTCCGAGTTGGGACAGTGTTCAGAGTTGGGACAGTGTTCAGAGTTGGGACAGTGTTCAGAGTTGGGAGAGTGTTCAGAGTTGGGACAGTGTTCAGAGTTGCGACAGTGTTCAGAGTTGGAAGCTGTGCTCAGAGTTGTGAGCAGTGTTCAGAGTTTTGAGCAATGTTCAAGGTTTGGAGCTGTATTCCTAGTTGTGAGCAGTGTTGCACATTTGGAGCACTGTTGAGTGCTTTGAGCAGTGTTGAGTGTTTGGAGCAGTATTAAGCGTTTGGAGCAGTGTTGAGCGTTTGGAGCTGTGTTGACTGTTTCAAGCAGTGTTGAGTGTTTGAAGCAATGTTGAGCGTTTGGAGCAGTGTTGAAGTTTGGAGCAGTGTTGAACGTTTGGAGCAGTGTTGAGTGCTTGGAGCAGTGTTGAGCATTCGGAGCAGTGTTGAGCGTTTGGGGCACTTTTCAGAGTTTGAAGCAGTGTTCAGCGTTGGGAGCAGTGTTCAGAGTTTGGAGCAGTGTTCATAGTTGGGACACTGTTCAGAGTTGGCAGCAGTGTTCAGAGTTGGGACAGTGTTGGACATTTGGAGCAGTGTTGATCGTTTTGAGCAGTGTTCAGTGATTGGAGCACTGTTCATCGTTTGGAGCAGTCTTCAGAGTTTAGAGCAGTGTTCTGAGTTTGAAGCAGTGTTCAGAGTTTGGAGCCGTGGTCAGAGGGTGGAGCTGTGAACTGAGTTTGGTGCAGTGTTTAGAGGTTTGAGCTGTGTTCCGAGTTGCGAGCAGTGTTCAGAGTGTGGAGCAGTGTTCAGATTTCGGAGCAGTGTTCAGAGTTGGGAGCAGTGTACAGAGTTGGGGACCGTCTTCTGAGTTGGGACCATGTTGTTTGTTTGGAGCAGTGTTGAGTGTTTGGAGAAATGTTGAGCATTTGGAGCAATCTTCAGAGCTGGGACCATTGTTCAGAGATGGTAGAAGTGTTGAGAGTTGGGAGCAGTGTACAGATTTGCGAGCAGTGTTCAGAGTTGGGAGCAGTGTTCAGAGTTGGGAGCAGTGTTCAGAGTTGGGAGCAGTATTCACAGTTGGGAGCAGGGTACAGAGTTGGGAGCAGGGTTCAGATTTGGGGGCAGTGTTCAGAGTTGGGAGCAGTGTTCAGAGTGTGGAGCAGTGTTCAGATTTCGGAGCAGTGTTCAGAGTTGAGTGCAGTGTTCAGAGTTGGGAGCAGTGTTAAGAGTTGGGAGCAGTGTTCAGAGTTGGGAGCTGTGATCAGAGTTTGAAGGAGTGTTCAGAGTTGGGAGCAGTGTTCAGAGTTGGGAACAGTGTTCAGAGTTGGGAGCAGTGTTCAGAGTTGGGACAGTGTTCCGAGTTGGGACAGTGTTCAGAGTTGGGACAGTGTTCAGAGTTGGGACAGTGTTCAGAGTTGGGACAGTGTTCAGAGTTGGGACAGTGTTCAGAGTTGGGACAGTGTTCAGAGTTGCGACAGTGTTCAGAGTTGGAAGCAGTGTTCCAAGTTGTGTGCAGTGTTCAGAGTTGGGAGCAATGTTCATGGTTTGGAGCTGTGTTCCTAGTTGTGAGCAGTGTTGGTCATTTGGAGCACTGTTGAGTGCTTGGAGCAGTGTTGATTGTTTGGAGCAGTATTAAGCGTTTGGAGCAGTGTTGAGCGTTTGGAGCTGTGCTGACTGTTTGAAGCAGTGTTGAGTGTTTGAAGCAACGTTGAGCATTTGGAGCAGTGTTGAACGTTTGGACCAGACTTTAGAGTTTGGATCGTCTTTAGAGTCGGAGCAGTGTTTAGAGTCGGGAACAGTGTTCAGAGTCGGGAGCAGTGTTCAGAGTCCGGAGCAGTATTCAGAGTCGGGGGCAGTGTTCACAGTTGGGAGCAGTATTGGAGGTTTAGAGCAGTGTTGAGTGTTTGCTGCAATGTTGAGCATTTGGAGCAGTGTTCAGCTTTGGGATCAGTGTTCAGCGTTGGGAGCAGTGTTTAGCGTTGGGAGCAATATTCAGAGTTGGGAGCTGTGTTCAGAGTTTGGAGCAGTGTTCAGAGTTTGGAGCAGTGTTCAGAGTTGGGAGCAGTGTTCAGAGTTGCGACAGTATTTAGAGTTGGGCGCAATGTTTAAGGTTTGGAGCTATGTTCCGAGTTGAGAGCAGTGTTCAGAGTTGGTAAAGTGTTGAGTGTTTGGAGTAGTGTTGAGTGTTTGGAGCAATGGTGAGCATTTGGAGCAGTCTTCAGAGCTGGGAGCAGTATTCAGAGATGGGAGCAGTGTTCAGAGTTGGGAGCAGTGTTCAGATTTGGGAGCAGTGTTCAGAGTTGGGTGCAGTGTTCAGAGTTGGGAGATGTGTTCAGAGTTGGGAGCAGTGTTCAGAGTTGGGAGCAGTGTTCAGAGTTGGTAGCAGTATTCAGAGTTGGGAGCAGTGTTCAGAGCTGGGAGCAGTGTTCAGATCTGGGAGCAGTGTTCAGAGATGGGAGCAGTGTTCAGAGTTGGGAGCAGTGTTCAGAGTTGGGAGCAGTGTTCAGAGTTGGGAGCAGTGTTGAGAGTTGGGAGCAGTGTTCAGAGTTGGGAGCAGTGTTCAGAGTTGGGGCAGCATTCAGAGTTGGGACAGTGTTCCGAGTTGGGACAGTGTTCAGAGTTGGGACAGTGTTCAGAGTTGGGACAGTGTTCAGAGTTGGGACCGTCTTCCGAGTTGGGACAATGTTCAGAGTTGGGACAGTGTTCAGAGTTGGGACAGTGTTCACAGTTGGGAGCAGTATTGGAGGTTTAGAGCAGTGTTGAGTGTTTGGGGCAATGTTGAGCATTTGGAGCAGTGTTCAGCGTTGGGAGCAGTGTTCAGCGTTGGGAGCAGTTTTTAGCATTGGGAGCAGTATTAAGAGTTGGGAGCAGTGTTCAGAGTTTGGAGCAGTGTTCAGAGTTGGGAACAGTGTTCAGAGGTTGGAGCAGTGTTCAGAGTTGGGAGCAGTGTTCGGAGTTGGGACAGTATTTAGAGTTGGGAGCAATGTTCAAGGTTTGGAGCTGTGTTCCGAGTTGAGAGCAGTGTTCAGAGTTGGGACAGTGTTGAGTGTTTGGAGGAGTGTTGAGTGTTTGGACCAATGTTGAGCATTTTGAGCAGTCTTCAGAGCTGGGAGCAGTGTTCAGAGATGGGAGCAGTGTTCAGAGTTGGGAGCAGTGTTCAGAGTTGGGAGCAGTGTTCAGAGTTGGGAGCAGTGTTCAGAGTTGAGAGCAGTGTTCAGAGTTGGGAGCAGTGTTCAGAGTTGGGAGCGGTGTTCAGAGTTGGGAGCAGTGTTCAGAGTTGGGACAGCATTCGGAGTTGGGACAGTGTTCAGAGTTGGGACAGTGTTCAGAGTTGGGACAGTGTTCAGAGTTGGGACAGTCTTCCGAGTTGGGACAATGTTCAGAGTTCGGACAGTGTTCAGAGTTGGGAGCAGTGTTCAGAGTTGGGAGCAGTGTTCAGAGTTGGCAGCAGTGTTGAGAGTTGCGATCAGTGTTCAGAGTTGGGAGCAGTGTTCAGAGATGGGAGCAGTGTTCACATCTGGGAGCAGTGTTCAGAGTTGGGAGCAATGTTGGACATTTGGAGCAGTGTTGATTGTTTGGAGCAGTGTTGAGTCTTTAGAGCAGTGTTGAGCGTTGGGAGCATTGTTGAACTTTTGGAGCAGTGTCGTGTGTTTGGTGCCGTGCTGAGTGTTTGGAGCATTGTTCAGTGTTTGGAGCAGTGTTCAGAGTTTGGAGCAGTCTTCAGAGTTTAAAGCAGTCCTCTGAATGTGAGGCCGCGTTCAGATTTTGTAGCCGTGTTCAGAATTTTGAGCCAATTTCAGAGTTTGGAGCAGTGTTCAGAGTTGGGAACAATATTCAGTGTTGTGTCCAGTGTTCAGAGTTTGGAGCAGTGTTCAGAGTTTGGATCAGTGTTCAGAGTTTGACGCAGTGTTCAGAGTTGGGAGGAGCTTTAGACGTTTGGAGCAGTGCTGAGTGTTTGGAGCAACGTTGAGCATTTGGAGCAGTCTTCAGAGATGGGAGCAGTGTTCACTGTTGGGAGCAGTGTTCACAGTTGGGACAGAGTTCAGAGTTGGGAGCATTGCTCAGTGATTGGAGTCGTGTTCAGAGTTTGGAGAAGTGTTCAGAGTTTGGAGCAGTGTTCAGAGTTTGGAGCAGTGTTCAGAGTTTGGAGCAGTGTTCAGAGTTTGGAGCAGTGTTGAGAGTTGGGAGCAGTGTTCATAGTTGGGAGCAGTGTTCAGATATGGGAGCAGTATTCAGAGTTGGGAACAGAGTTCAGAGTTGGGAGCAGTGTTCAGATTTGGGAGCCGTGTTCAGATTTGGGACATTGTTCAGAGTTGGGACAGTGTTCTGAGTTGGGACAGTGTTCAGAGTTGGGACAGTGTTCAGAGTTGGGACAGTGTTCAGAGTTGGGACAGCATTCAGAGTTGGGACAGTGTTCAGAGTTGGGAGCAGTGTTCCGAGTTGGGACAGTGTTCATAGTTGGGACAGTGTTCAGAGTTGGGACAGTGTTCAGAGTTGGGACAGTGTTCAGAGTTGGGACAGTGTTCAGAGTTGGGACAGTGTTTTGAGTTGGGAGCAATGTTCAAGGTTTGGAGCTGTGTTCAGAGTTCTGAGCAGTGTTGGGCATTTGGAGCAGTGATGAGTGTTTGGAGCAGTGATGATTGTTTGGAGCAGTGTTGAGCGTTTGGAGCAGTGTTGAGCGTTTGCAGCAGTGTTGAACGTTTGGCGCAGTGTTCAACGATTGGAGCAGTGTTGAGTGTTTGGAGCAGTGTCGAGCGTTTGGTGCAGTGTTGAGTGTCTGGAGCAGCGTTGAGTGTTTGGAGAAACGTTCAGCATTTGGAGCAGTGTTGAGCGTTTGGAGCAGTGTTGACTGTTTAGAGCAATGTTGAGCATTTGGAGCAGTGTTCAGAGTTGGGAGCAGTGTTCAGATTTGGGAGGGGTGCTCAGACTTGGGAGCAGTGTTCAGAGTTGGGAGCAGTTTTCAGAGTTGGGAGCAGTGTTCAGAGTTGGGAGCAGTGTTCAGAGTTGGGAGCAGTGTTCATTGTTCGGAGCAATGTTCAGAGTTGTGAGCAGTGTTCAGACTTGGGAGCAGTGTTCAGCGTTGGGAGCAGTGTTCAGAGTTGGGAGCAGTGTTCCGAGTTGGTAGCAGTGTTCAGAGTTAGGAGCAGTGTTGAGGGTTGGGAGCAATGTCCCGAGTTGGGAGCAGTGTTCAGAGTTGGGACCAATGTTCAAAGTTTGGAGCTCTGTTCAGAGTTGTTGAGCAGTGTTGGACATTTGGAGCAGTGTTGATTGTTTGGAGCAGTGTTGAGTCTTTAGAGCAGTGTTGAGCGTTTGGAGCATTGTTGAAATTTTGGAGCAGTGTCGAGTGTTTGGTGCCGTGCTGAGTGTTTGGAGCATTGTTCAGTGTTTGGAGCAGTGTTCAGAGTTTGGAGCAGTCTTCAGAGTTTAAAGCAGTCCTCTGAATGTGAAGCCGTGTTCAGAGTTTGGAGCTGTGTTCAGAGTTTGGAGCAGTGTTCATAGTTTTCTAGCCGTGTTCAGAGTTTGTAGCCGTGTTCAGAGTTTTGAGCCGATTTCAGAGTTTGGAGCAGTGTTCAGAGTTGGGAACAATATTCTGTGTTGTGTCCAGTGTTCAGAGTTTGGAGCAGTGTTCAGAGTTTGGAACAGTGTTCAGAGTTTGGAGCAGTGTTCAGAGTTTGGAGCAGTGTTCAGAGTTTGGAGTCATGTTCAGATTTTGGAGCAGTGTTCAGAGTATGGAGAAGTATTCAGTGTTGTGAGCAGTGTTCAGAGTTGGGACAGTATTTAGAGTTGTGAGTAATGTTCAAGTTTTGGAGCTTTGTTCAGAGTTTTGAGCAGTGTTCAAAGTTGGGAGCAGTGTTCAGATATGGGAGCAGTATTCAGAGTTGGGAACAGAGTTCAGAGTTGGGAGCGTTCAGAGCTGGGACAGCGTTTAGAGTTGCAACAGCGTTCAGTGTTGGGACAGCGTTCAGAGATGGGACAGCGTTCAGAGTTGGGACAGCGTTCAGAGTTGGGACAGCGTTCAGATTGGGACAGCGTTCAGATTTGGGACAGTGTTCAGAGTTGGGACAGTGTTCAGAGTTGGGAGCAGTGTTCACAGTTTGGAGCAGTGTTCAGAGTTGGGACAGTGTTCAGAGTTGGGACAGTGTTCAGAGTTGGGACAGTGTTCAGAGTTGTTAGAGTGTTCAGAGTTGGGACAGTGTTCAGAGTTGGGACAGTGTTCAGAGTTGGGAGCAGTGTTCAGAGTTGGGAGCAGTGTTCAGAGTTGGGACAGTATTTAGAGTTGGGAGCAATTTTCAAAGTTTGGAGCTGTGTTCCGAGTTGTGAGCAGTGTTGGACATTTGGAGCACTGTTGAGTGCTTGGAGTAGTTTTGAGTGTTTGGAGCAGCATTGAGCGTTTGGAGCTTTGTTGAGCGTTTGGAGCAGTGTTGAGTGTTTGGAGCAGTGTTGAGCGTTTGGAGCAATTTTGAGCATTTGGAGCAGTCTTGAACGTTACGTGCAGTGTTCAGCGTTGGGAGCAATGTTCACAGTTGGGAGCAGTTTTGGAAGCTTAGAGCAGTGTTGAGTGTTTGGAGCAATGTTGAGCATTTGGAGCAGTGTTCAGAGTTTGCAGCAGTGTTCAGATTTTGGAGCAGTGTTCAGAGTTTGAAGCAGTGTTCAGATTTGGGAGCAGTGTTGGACATTTGGAGCAGTGTTGAGTGTTTGGAGCAGTGTTGAGTGTTTGGAGCAGTGTTGAGCGTTTGGAGCAGTGTTGAGCGTTTGCAGCAGTGTTGAACGTTTGGAGCAGTGTTGAGTGCTTGGAGCAGTGTTGAGCGTTTGGAGCAGTGTTGAGTGTTTGGAGCAGAGTTGAGTGTTTGGAGCTATGTTGAGCATTTGGAGCAGTGTTGAGCGTTTGGAGCAGTGTTGAACGTTTGGAGCAGTGTTGATTGTTTGGCGCAATGTTGAGCATTTGGAGCAGTCTTCAGAGTTTGAAGCAGTGTTCAGCGTTGGGACAGTGTTCAAAGTTGGCAGCAGTGTTCAGAGTTGGGACAGTGTTGGACATTTGGAGCAGTGTTGACGGTTTTGAGCAGTGTTCAGTGATTGGAGCACTGTTCAACGTTTGGAGCAGTCTTCAGAGTTTGGAGCAGTGTTCAGAGTTTGATGCAGTGTTCAGAGTTTGGAGCTGTGGTAATAGTTTGGAGCAGTGTTCAGAGTTGGGAGCAGTGTTTAGAGTTTGGGGCAGTGTTCCGAGTTGGGAGCAGTGTTCAGAGTGTTGAGCAGTGTTCAGATTTCGGAACAGTGTTCAGAGTTGGGTGCAGTGTTCAGGGTTGGGAGCAGTGTTCTGGGTTGGGAGCAGTGTTCAGAGTTGAGAGCAGTATTCAGAGTTAGGAGCAGTGTTCAGAGTTGGGAGCAGTGTTCAGAGTTGGGAGCAATGTTCAGAGTTCGGAGCATTTTTTCACAGTTGGGAGCAGTGTTCAGAGTTGGGAGCAAGGTTCAGAGTTGCGAGCAGTGTTCAGAGTTGGGAAAAGTGTTCAGAGTTGGGAGCAGTGATTTGAGTTGGGAGCAGTGTTCAGAGCTGGGTGCAGTGTTCACAGCTGGGAGCAGTGTTCAGAGCTGGGGGCTGTGTTCAGATTTTGGAGCAGTGTTCAGTTTTGGGAGCAGTGTTCAGAGTTTAGAGCAGTGTTCAGAGTTGGGAGCAGTGTTCAGAGTTTGGAGCTGTGTTCAGAGTTGGGAGCAGTGGTCAGAGTTGGGAGCAGTATTCAGAGTTGGGAGCAGTATTCAGAGTTGGGAGCAGTGTTCAGAGTTGGGAGCAGTGTTCAGTGTTGGGAGCAGTGTTCAGAGTTGGGAGCAGTGTTCAGAGTTGGGAGCAGTGTTCAGAGTTGGGAGCAGTGTTCAGAGTTGGGAGCAGTGTTCAGAGTTGGAGGCAGTGTTCAGAGTCGGGAGCAGTGTTCACATTTGGGTGCAGTGTTAACAGTTGGGAGCAGTTTTGGAAGCTTAGAGCAGTGTTGAGTGTTTGGAGCAACGTTGAGAATTTGGAGCTGTGTGCACCGTTGGGTGCAGTCTTCAGCGTTGGGAGCATTGTTCAGCGTTGGGAGCAGTCTTCAGAGTTAGGAGCAGTCTTCAGAGTTTGGAGCAGTGTTCAGAGTTTGGAGCAGTGTTCAGAGTTTGGAGCGGTGTTCAGAGTTGGGAGCAGTGTTCAGAGTTGGGACAGTATTTAGAGTTGGGAGCAATGTTCAAGGTTTGGAGCTGTGTTCAGAGTTGGGAGCAGTGTTGGACATTTGGAGCAGTGTTGAGGGTTTGGAGCAGCGTTGAGTGTTTGGAGCAAAGTTGAGTGTTTGGAGCAGTGTTGAGCGTTTGGTGCAGTGTTGAGCATTTGGAGCAGTCTTCAGAGTTTGGAGCAGTGTTCATAGTATGGAGCAGTGTTCAGTGTTGGGTGCAGTGTTCAGAGTTGGGACAGTATTTAGAGTTGGGAGTAATGATCAAGGTTTGGAGCTTTCTTCAGAGTTGGGAGCAGTGTTGGATATTTGGAGCAGTGATGAGTGTTTGGAGCAGCGATGATTTTTTGGAGCAGTGTTGAGCGTTTGGAGCAGTCTTGAGCGTTTGGAGCAGTGTTGAGCGTTTGGTGCAGTTTTCAAAGTTTGGAGCAGCGTTGAGAGTTTGTAGCAACGTTCAGCATTTGGAGCAGTGTAGAGCGATTGGAGCAGTGTTGACTGTTTAGAGCAATGTTGAGCATTTGGAGCAGTGTTCAGAGTTGGGAGCATTGTTCAGAGTTGTGAGCAGTGTTCAGAGTTGGGAGCACTGTTCTGAGTTGGGAGCAGTGTTCAGATTTGGGTTGCAGTGTTCAGAGTTGAGAGCAGTGTTCAGTGTTGGGAGCAGTGTTCAGATTTGGGAGCAGTGTTCAGAGTTGGGAGCGGTGTTCAGAGTTGGGAGCGGTGTTCAGAGTTGGGAGTGGTGTTCAGAGTTGGGACATTATCCAGAGTTGGGACAGTGTTCAGAGTTGGGACAGTGTTCAGATTTTTGACAGTGTTCAGAGTTGGGACAGTGTTCAGAGTTGGGAGCAGTGTTCCGAGTTGGGACAGTGTTCACAGTTGGGACTGTGTTCAGAGTTGGGACAGTGTTCAGAGTTGGGACAGTGTTCAGAATTGGGACAGTGTTCAGAGTTTGGAGCAGTGTTCAGAGTTGGGTGCAGTGTTCAGAGTTGGGACAGTATTTATAGTTGGGAGCAATGTTCAAGGTTTGGAGCTGTGTTCCGAGTTGGGAGCAGTATTGGACATATGGATCCTTTTGAGTGTTTGGAGCAGTGCTGAGTGTTTGGAGCAGTGTTGAGTGTTTGGTGCAGTGTTGATTGTTCGGAGTAGTGTTGAGCGTTTGAAGCAGTGTTCAACGTTTGGAGCAGTTTTGAGTGCTTGGAGCTGTGTTGAGCGTTTGGAGCAGTGTTGAGTGTGTGGAGCAATGTTATGTGTTTGGAGCAGTGTTGATTATTTGGAGCAATGTTGAGCATTTGGAGCAGTCTTCAGAGATGGAAGCAGTGGTCAGCGTTGGGAGCAGTTTTCAGAGTTGGGAGCAGTTTTCAGAGTTGGGAGCAGTGTTCAGAGTTGGGAGCAGTGTTCAGAGTTGGGACAGTGTTGGACATTTGGAGCAGTGTTGGTCGTTTTGAGCTGTGTTCAGTGATTGGAGCACTGTTCAGCGTTTGGAGCAGTCTTCAGAGTTTGGAGCCGTGGTCAGAGTTTGGAGCCGTGGTCAGAGTTGGGTGCAGTGTTTAGAGTTTGGAGCAGTGTTCCGAGTTGGGAGCAGTGTTCAGAGTGTGGAGCAGTGTTCAGATTTCGAAGCAGTGTTCAGAGTTGGGTGCAGTGTTCAGAGTTGGGAGCAGTGTTCAGAGTTGAGAGCAGTATTCAGAGTTGGGAGCAGTGTTCAGAGTTGGGAGCAGTGTTCAGAGTTGGGACAGTATTTAGGTTTGGGAGCAATGTTCAAGGTTTGGTGCTGTGTTCAGAGATGGGATCAATTTCCCGAGTTGTGGGCAGTGTTCAGAGTTGGGACCAATGGTCAATGTTTGGAGCTCTGTTCAGAGTTGTTGAACAGTGTTGGACATTTGGAGCAGTGTTGATTGTTTGGAGCAGTGTATAGTCTTTGGAGCAGTCTTGAGCGTTTGGAGCATTGTTGAACTTTTGGAGCAGTGTCGAGTGTTTGGTGCCATGTTGAGTGTTTGGAGCAGTGATCAGTGTTTGGAGCAGTGTGCAGAGTTTGGAGCAGTGTTCAGAGTTTGGAGCAGTGTTCAGAGTTTGGAGCAGTGTTCAGATTTTGTAGCAGTGTTCAGAGTATGGAGCAGTGTTCAGTGTTGGGAGCAGTGTTCAGAGTTGGGACAGTATTTAGAGTTGGGAGTAATGTTCAAGGTTTGTAGTTCAGTTCAGATTTGGGAGCAGTGTAGGACATTTGGAACAGTGTTGAGTGCTTGGAGCAGTGATGATTGTTTGTAGCAGTGCTTAGCGTTTGGAGCAGTGTTGAGCGTTTGGCGCAGTGTTGAACGTTTGGAGCAGTGTTGAGTGTTTGGAGCAGTGTCGAGCGTTTGGAGCAGTGTTCAGTGTTTGGAGCAGCGTTGAGTGTTTGGAGCAACGTTCAGCATTTGGAGCAGTGTAAAGCGTTTGGAGCAGTGTTGACAGTTTAGAGCAATGTTGAGCATTTGGAGCAGTGTTCAGAGTTGGGATCAGTGTTCAGAGTTGAGAGCAGTGTTCAGAGTTGGGAGCAGTGTTCAGATTTGGGAGCAGTGTTCAGAGTTGGGAGCAGTGTTCAGCGTTGGGAGCAGTGTTCAGAGTTGGGACAGTATTTAGAGTTGGGAGCAATGTTCGAGGTTTGGAGCTGTGTTCCGAGTTGGGAGCAGTGTTGGACATTTGGAGCAGTGTTGAGTGTTTGGAGCAGTCCTGAGTGTTTGGAGCAGTCTTGAGTGTTTGGCGCAGTGTTGAGTGTTCGGAGCAGTGTTGAGCGTTTGGAGCAGTGTTGAACGTTTGGAGCAGGTTTGAGTGCTTGGAGCTGTGTTGTGCGTTTGGAGCAGTGTTGAGCGTTTGGAGCAGTGTTGAGTGTGTGCAGCAGTGTTATGTGTTTGGAGCAGTGTTGATTGTTTGGAGCACTGTTGAGCATTTGGAGCAGTCTTCAGAGTTTGAAGCAGTTGTCAGCGTTGGGAGCAGTTTTCAGAGTTGGGAGCAATGTTCAGAGTTGGGAGCAGTGTTCAGAGTTGCGACAGTGTTCAGAGTTGGGAGCAGTGTTCACAGTTGGGACAGTGTTGGACATTTGGAGCAGTGTTGATCGTTTTGAGCAGTGTTCAGTGATTGGAGCTCTGTTCTGCGTTTGGAGCAGTCTTCAGAGTTTGGAGCCGTGGTCAGAGTTGGGTGCAGTGTTTAGAGTTTGGAGCAGTGTTCAGCGTTGGCAGCAGTGTTGGGCGTTGGGAGCAGTGTTCAGCGTTGGGAGCAGTCTTCTGAGTTGGATGCAGAGTTCAGAGTTTGGAGCAGTGTTCAGAGTTTGGAGCAGTGTTCAGAGTTGGGAGCAGTGCTAAGAGTTGGGAGCAGTGTTCAGAGATGGGACAGTATTTAGAGTTGGGAGCAATGTTCAAGGTTTGGAGCTGTGTTCAGAGTTGGGAGCAATGTCCCGAGTTGGGTGCAGTGTTCAGAGTTGGGTCCAATGATCAATGTTTGGAGCTCTGTTCAGAGTTGTTGAGCAGTGTTGCACATTTGGAGCAGTGTTGATTGTTTGGAGCAGTGTTGAGTCTTTGAAGCAGTCTTGAGCGTTTGGAGCATTGTTGAACTTTTGGAGCAGTGTCGAGTGTTTAGTGCCGTGTTGAGTGTTTGGAGCAGAGTTCAGTGTTTGAAGCAGTGTTCAGAGTTTGGAACAGTCTTCAGAGTTTAAAGCAGTCCTCTGAATTTGAAGCCGTGTTCAGAGTTTGGAGCTGTGTTCAGAGTTTGGAGCAGTGTTCAGAGTTTGTAGCCGTGTTCAGAGTTTGTAGCCGTGTTCAGAGTTTTGAGCCGTATTCAGAGTTTGGAGCACTGTTCAGAGTTGGGACCAGTGTTCAGTGTTGGGACCAGTGTTCAGAGTTTGGAGCAGTTTTCAGAGTTTGGATCGGTGTTCAGAGTTTGACGCAGTGTTCAGAGTTGGGAGCAGTTTTGGACGTTTGGAGCAGTCGTCAGAGTTGGGAGCAGCGTTCAGCGTTGGGAGCAGAGTTCAGAGTTGGGACAGAGTTCAGAGTTGTGAGCATTGCTCACTGATTGGAGTCGTGTTCAGAATTTGGAGCAGTGTTCAGAGTTCGGAGCAGTGTTCAGAGTTTTGAGCAGTGTTCAGATTTTGGAGCAGTGTTCAGAGTATGGAGCAGTGTTCAGAGTTTGGTGCACTGTTCAGAGTTTGGAGCAGTGTTCATAGCATGGTGCAGTGTTCAGTGTTGTGAGCAGTGTTCAGAATTGGGACAGTATTTAGAGTTGGGAGTAATGTTCAAGGTTTGGAGCTTAGTTCAGAGTTGGGAGCAGTGTTGGACATTTGGAGCAGTGTAAAGTGTTTGGAGCAGTGATGATTGTTTGTAGCAGTGCTGAGCGTTTGGAGCAGTGTTGAGCATTTGGCGCAGTGTTCAACGTTTGGAGCAGTGTTGATTGTTTGGAGCAGTGTCAATCGTTTGGAGCAGTGTTGAGTGTTTGGAGCAGCGTTGAGTGTTTGGAGCAACGTTCAGCATTTGGATCAGTGTTGAGCGTTTGGAGCAGTGTTGACTGTTTAGAGCAATGTTGAGCATTTGGAGCAGTGTTCAGAGTTGGGAGGAGTGTTCAGAATTGGGAGCAGCGTTCAGAGTTGGGACAGTATTTTGAGTTGGGAGCAATGTTCAAGATTTGGAGCTGTGTTCCAGTTGGGAGCAGTGTTGGAGATTTGGAGCAGTGTTGAGTGTTTGGAGCAGTCCTGAGTGTTTGGAGCAGTCTTGAGTGTTTGGTGCAGTGTTGATTGTTCGGAGCAGTGTAGAGCGTTTGGATCAGTGTTGAACGTTTGGAGCAGTTTTGAGTGCTTGGAGCTTTGTTGAGCGTTTGGAGCAGTGTTGAGCGTTTGGAGCAGTGTTTAGTGTATGGAGCAGTGTTATGTGTTTGGAGCAGTGTTGATTGTTTGGAGCAATTTTGAGCATTTGGAGCAGTCTTCAGAGTTTGAAGCAGTTGTCAGCGTTGGGAGCAGTTTTCAGAGTTGGGAGCAGTGTTCAGAGTTGGGAGCAGTGTTCAGTGTTGGGACAGTGTTCAGAGTTGCGACAGTGTTCAGAGTTGGGAGAAGTGTTCACAGTTGGGACAGTTTTGGACATTTGGAGCAGTGTTGATCGTTTTGAGCAGTGTTCAGTGATTGGAGCTCTGTTCTGCGTTTGGAGCAGTGTTCAGAGTTTGTAGCCATTTTCAGAGTTTAGAGCCGTGGTCAGAGTTGGGTGCAGTGTTTAGAGTTTGGAGCAGTGTTCCGAGTTGGGAGCAGTGTTCAGAGTGTAGAGCAGTGTTCAGATTTCGGAGCAGTGTTCAGAGTTGAGAGCAGAGTTCACAGTTGAGAGCAGTGTTCAGAGTTGGGAGCAATGTTCAGAGTTGGGAGCATGGTTCAGAGTTGGGAGCAGTTTTGGAAGTTTAGAGCAGTGTTGAGTGTTTGGAGCAATGTTGAGTATTTGGAGCAGTGTTCAGCGTTGGCAGCAGTGTACAGAGTTGGGAGGGGTGCTCAGACTTGGGAGCAGTGTTCAGAGTTGGGAGGGGTGCTCAGACTTGGGAGCAGTGTTCAGAGTTGGGAGCAGTCTTCAGAGTTGGGAGCAGTGTTCAGAGATGGGACAGTATTTAGAGTTGGGAGCAATGTTCAAGGTTTGGAGCTGTGTTCAGAGTTGGGAGCAATGTCCCGAGTTGGGAGCAGTGTTCAGAGTTGGGACCGATGATCAATGTTTGGAGCTCTGTTCAGAGTTGTTGAGCAGTGTTGCACATTTGGAGCAGTGTTGATTGTTTGGAGCAGTGTTGAGTCTTTGGAGCAGCCTTGAGCGTTTGGAGCATTGTTGAACTTTTGGAGCAGTGTCGAGTGTTTAGTGCCGTGTTGAGTGTTTGGAGCAGTCTTCAGTGTTTGGAGCAGTGTTCAGAGTTTGGAGCAGTCTTCAGAGTTTAAAGCAGTCCTCTGAATTTGAAGCCGTGTTCAGAGTTTGGAGCTGTGTTCAGAGTTTGGAGCCGTGTTCAGAGTTTGTAGCCATGTTCAGAGTTTCTAGCCGTGTTCAGAGTTTTGAACCGTATTCAGAGTTTGGTGCACTGTTCAGAGTTGGGACCAGTGTTCAGTGTTGGGACCAGTGTTCAGAGTTTGGAGCAGTTTTCAGAGTTTGGATCAGTGTTCAGAGTTTGACGCAGTGTTCAGAGTTGGGAGCAGTTTTGGACGTTTGGAGCAGGCGTCAGAGTTGGGAGCAGTGTTCAGCGTTGGGGGCAGAGTTCAGAGTTGGGACAGAGTTCAGAGTTGAGAGCATTGCTCACAGATTGGAGTCGTGTTCAGAATTTGGAGCAGTGTTCAGAGTTTGGAGCAGAGTTCAGAGTTTTGAGCAGTGTTCAGAGTTTGGAGCAGTGTTCAGAGTATGGAGCAGTGTTCAGAGTTTGGTGCAGTGTTCAGAGTTTGGAGCAGTGTTGAGAGTTTGGAGCCGTTTTCAGAGTTTGTAGCAGTGTTGAGAGATTGGAGCAGTGTTCAGAGTGTGGAGCGGTGTTCAGAGTGTGGAGCAGTGTTCAGAGTTTGGAGCAGTGTTCAGTGTTGTGAGCAGTGTTCAGAGTTGGGACAGTATTTAGAGTTGGGAGTAATGTTCAAGGTTTGGAGCTTAGTTCAGAGTTGGGAGCAGTGTTGGACATTTGGAGCACTGTAAAGTGTTTGGAGCAGTGATGATTGTTTGTAGCAGTGCTGAGCGTTTGGAGCAGTGTTGAGCATTTGGCGCAGTGTTCAACGTTTGGAGCAGTGTTGAGTGTTTGGAGCAGTGTCGATCGTTTGGAGCAGTGTTGAGTGTTTGGAGCAGCGTTGCGTGTTTGGAGCAACGTTCAGCATTTGGAGCAGTGTTGAGCGTTTGGAGCAGTGTTGCCTGTTTAGAGCAATATTGAGCATTTGGAACAGTGTTCAGAGATGGGAGCAGTGTTCAGAGTTGGGAGCAGTGTTCAGAGTTGGGAGCAGCGTTCAGATTTGGGAGCAATGTTCAGACTTGGGATCAGTGTTCAGAGTAGGGAGCAGTGTTCAGATTTGGGAGCAGTGTTCAGATTTGGGAGCAGTGTTCAGAGTTGCGAGCAGTGTTCAGAGGTGGGAGCAGTGTTCAGAGTTGGGAGCAGTGTTCAGACTTGGGAGCAGTGTTCAGATTTGGGAGAAGTGTTCAGAGTTGGGAGCAGTGGTCAGAGTTGGGACAGTGTTGGACATTTGGAGCAGTGTTGATCGTTTTGAGCAGTGTTCAGTGATTGGAGCACTGTCCAGCGTTTGGAGCAGTCTTAAGAGTTTGAAGCCGTGGTCAGCGTTTGGAGCCGTGGTCAGAGGTGGGTGCAGTGTTTAGAGTTTGGAGCTGTGCTCAGAGTTGGGAGCAGAGTTCAGAGTTGGGAGCAGTATTCAGAGTTGGGAGCAGTGTTCAGAGTTGGGAGTATTGTTCAGAGTTGGGAGCAGTGTTTACAGTTGGGAGCAGTTTTGGAAGTTTAGAGCAGTGTTGAGTGTTTGGAGCAATGTTGAGCATTTGGAGCAGTGTTCAGCGTTGGGAGCAGTGTTCAGAGTTGGGACAGTATTTAGAGTTGGGAGTAATGTTCAAGGTTTGAAGTTTAGTCCTGATTTGGGAGCAGTGTTGGGCAATTGGAGCAGTGTTGAGTGCTTGGAGCAGTGATGATTGTTTGTAGCAGTGCTGAGCGTTTGGAGCAGTGTTGAGCGTTTGGCGCAGTGTTCAATGTTTGGAGCAGTGTTGAGTGTTTGGAGCAGTGTCGAGCGTTTGGAGCAGTGTTCAGTGTTTGGAGCAGCGCTGAGTGTTTGGAGCAACGTTCAGCATTTGGAGCAGTGTTGAGCGTTTGGAGCAGTGTTAACTGTTTAGAGCAATGTTGAGCATTTGGAGCAGTGTTCACAGTTGGGAGCAGTGTTCACAGTTGGGAGCAGTGTTCAGAGTTGGGAGCAGTGTTCAGAGTTTGTAGCCGTGTTCAGAGTTTGTAGCCGTGTTCAGAGTTTTGAGCCGTATTCAGAGTTTGGAGCACTGTTCAGAGTTGGGACCAGTGTTCACTGTTGGGACCAGTGTTCAGAGTTTGGAGCAGTTTTCAGAGTTTGGATCAGTGTTCAGAGTTTAACGCAGTGTTCAGAGTTGGGAGCAGTTTTGGACGTTTGGAGCAGTCGTCAGAGTTGGGAGCAGTGTTCAGCGTTGGGAGCAGAATTCAGAGTTGGGACAGAGTTCAGAGTTGTGAGCATTGCTCACTGATTGGAGTAGTGTTCAGAATTTGGAGCAGTGTTCAGAGTTTGTAGCAGTGTTCAGAGTTTGGAGCAGTGTTCAGAGTTTGGAGCAGTGGTCAGAGTATGGAGCAGTGTTCAGAGTTTGGTGCAGTGTTCAGAGTTTGGAGCAGTGTTGAGAGTTTGGAGCAGTTTTCAGAGTTTAGAGCAGTGTTGAGAGTTTGGAGCAGTGTTGAGAGTTTGGAGCAGTGTTCAGAGTATGGAGCAGTGTTCAGTGTTGTGAGCAGTGTTCAGAGTTGGGACAGTATTTAGAGTTGGGAGTAATGTTCAAGGTTTGGAGCTTAGTTCAGAGTTGGAAGCAGTGTTGGACATTTGGAGCAGTGTAAAGTGTTTGGAGCAGTGATGATTGCTTGCAGCAGTGCTGAGCGTTTGGAGCAGTGTTGAGCATTTGGCGCAGTGTTCAACTTTTGGAGCAGTGTTGAGTGTTTGGAGCAGTGTCGATCGTTTGGAGCAGTGTTGAGTGTTTGGAGCTGCGTTGAGTGTTTGGAGCAACGTTCAGCATTTGGAGCCGTGTTGACCGTTTGGAGCAGTGTTGACTGTTTAGAGAAATGTTGAGCATTTGGAGCAGTGTTCAGAGTTTGGAGCAGTGTTCAGAGTTGGGAGCAGTGTTCAGAGTTGGGAGCAGTGTTCAGATTTGGGAGCAATGTTCAGAGTTGGGATCAGTGTTCAGAGTAGGGAGCAGTGTTCAGAGTTGGGAGAAGTGTTCAGAGTTGGGAGCAGTGTTCAGAGTTGGGACAGTGTTCAGAGTTGGGACAGTGTTCAGAGTTGGGACAGTGTTCAGACTTGGGACAGTGTTCCGAGTCTGGAGCAGTGTTCAGAGTTGGGACAGTGTTCAGAGTTGGGACAGTGTTCAGAGTTGGGACAGTGTTCAGAGTTGGGACAGTGTTCAGTGTTGGGAGCAGTGTTCAGAATTGGGAGCAGCGTTCAGAGTTGGGACAGTATTTAGAGTTGGGAGCAATGTTCAAGATTTAGAGCTGTGTTCCGAGTTGGGAGCATTGTTGGACATTTGGAGCAATTTTGAGTGTTTGAAGCAGTGTTGAGTGTTTGGAGCAATGTTGAGTGTTTGGTGCAGTGTTGAGTGTTCAGAGCAGTGTTGAGCGTTTGGAGCAGTGATGAACGTTTGGAGCAGTGTTGTGTGTTGGGAGCAGTGTTGATTGTTTGTAGCAATGTTGAGCATTTGCAGCAGTCTTCAGAGTTTGAAGCAGTGGTCAGCGTTGGGAGCAGTGTTCAGAGTTGGGAGCAGTGTTCAGATTTGGGTGCAGTGTTCAGAGATGGGAGCAGTGTTCAGAGGTGGGAGCAGTGTTCAGAGATGGGAGCAGTGTTCAGAGTTCGACGCAGTGTTCAGAGTTGTGAGCAGTGTTCAGTGTTGTGAGCAGTATTCAGAGTTGGGACAGTGTTCAGAGTTGGGACAGTGTTCAGAGTTGGGACAGTGTTCAGAGTTGGGACAGTGTTCAGAGTTGGGACAGTGTTCAGAGTTGGGAGCAGTGTTCATAATTGGGAGCAGCGTTCAGAGTTGGGACAGTATTTAGAGTTGGGAGCAATGTTCAAGATTTGGAGCTGTGTTCCGAGTTGGGAGCAGTGTAGGACATTTGGAGCAGTGTTGAGTGTTTGGTGCAGTGTTGAGTGTTCGGAGCAGTGTTTAGCGTTTGGAGCAGTGATGAACGTTTGGAGCAGTGTTGTGTGTTTGGAGCAGTTTTGATTGTTTGGAGCAATGTTGAGCATTTGCAGCAGTCTTCAGAGTTTGAAGCAGTGGTCAGCGTTGGGAGCAGTGTTCAGAGTTAAGAGCAGTGTTCAGAGTTGGGACAGTGTTGGACATTTGGAGCAGTGTTGATCTTTTTGAGCAGTGTTCAGTGATTGGAGCTCTGTTCTGCGTTTGGAGCAGTGTTCAGAGTTTGTAGCCATTTTCAGAGTTTAGAGCCGTGGTCAGAGTTGGGTGCAGTGTTTAGAGTTTGGAGCAGTGTTCCGAGTTGGGAGCAGTGTTCAGAGTGTAGAGCAGTGTTCAGATTTCGGAGCAGTGTTCAGAGTTGAGAGCAGAGTTCACAGTTGAGAGCAGTGTTCAGAGTTGGGAGCAATGTTCAGAGTTGGGAGCATGGTTCAGAGTTGGGAGCAGTTTTGGAAGTTTAGAGCAGTGTTGAGTGTTTGGAGCAATGTTGAGTATTTGGAGCAGTGTTCAGCGTTGGCAGCAGTGTACAGAGTTGGGAGGGGTGCTCAGACTTGGGAGCAGTGTTCAGAGTTGGGAGGGGTGCTCAGACTTGGGAGCAGTGTTCAGAGTTGGGAGCAGTCTTCAGAGTTGGGAGCAGTGTTCAGAGATGGGACAGTATTTAGAGTTGGGAGCAATGTTCAAGGTTTGGAGCTGTGTTCAGAGTTGGGAGCAATGTCCCGAGTTGGGAGCAGTGTTCAGAGTTGGGACCGATGATCAATGTTTGGAGCTCTGTTCAGAGTTGTTGAGCAGTGTTGCACATTTGGAGCAGTGTTGATTGTTTGGAGCAGTGTTGAGTCTTTGGAGCAGCCTTGAGCGTTTGGAGCATTGTTGAACTTTTGGAGCAGTGTCGAGTGTTTAGTGCCGTGTTGAGTGTTTGGAGCAGTCTTCAGTGTTTGGAGCAGTGTTCAGAGTTTGGAGCAGTCTTCAGAGTTTAAAGCAGTCCTCTGAATTTGAAGCCGTGTTCAGAGTTTGGAGCTGTGTTCAGAGTTTGGAGCCGTGTTCAGAGTTTGTAGCCATGTTCAGAGTTTCTAGCCGTGTTCAGAGTTTTGAACCGTATTCAGAGTTTGGTGCACTGTTCAGAGTTGGGACCAGTGTTCAGTGTTGGGACCAGTGTTCAGAGTTTGGAGCAGTTTTCAGAGTTTGGATCAGTGTTCAGAGTTTGACGCAGTGTTCAGAGTTGGGAGCAGTTTTGGACGTTTGGAGCAGGCGTCAGAGTTGGGAGCAGTGTTCAGCGTTGGGGGCAGAGTTCAGAGTTGGGACAGAGTTCAGAGTTGAGAGCATTGCTCACAGATTGGAGTCGTGTTCAGAATTTGGAGCAGTGTTCAGAGTTTGGAGCAGAGTTCAGAGTTTTGAGCAGTGTTCAGAGTTTGGAGCAGTGTTCAGAGTATGGAGCAGTGTTCAGAGTTTGGTGCAGTGTTCAGAGTTTGGAGCAGTGTTGAGAGTTTGGAGCCGTTTTCAGAGTTTGTAGCAGTGTTGAGAGATTGGAGCAGTGTTCAGAGTGTGGAGCGGTGTTCAGAGTGTGGAGCAGTGTTCAGAGTTTGGAGCAGTGTTCAGTGTTGTGAGCAGTGTTCAGAGTTGGGACAGTATTTAGAGTTGGGAGTAATGTTCAAGGTTTGGAGCTTAGTTCAGAGTTGGGAGCAGTGTTGGACATTTGGAGCACTGTAAAGTGTTTGGAGCAGTGATGATTGTTTGTAGCAGTGCTGAGCGTTTGGAGCAGTGTTGAGCATTTGGCGCAGTGTTCAACGTTTGGAGCAGTGTTGAGTGTTTGGAGCAGTGTCGATCGTTTGGAGCAGTGTTGAGTGTTTGAAGCAGCGTTGCGTGTTTGGAGCAACGTTCAGCATTTGGAGCAGTGTTGAGCGTTTGGAGCAGTGTTGCCTGTTTAGAGCAATATTGAGCATTTGGAACAGTGTTCAGAGATGGGAGCAGTGTTCAGAGTTGGGAGCAGTGTTCAGAGTTGGGAGCAGCGTTCAGATTTGGGAGCAATGTTCAGACTTGGGATCAGTGTTCAGAGTAGGGAGCAGTGTTCAGATTTGGGAGCAGTGTTCAGATTTGGGAGCAGTGTTCAGAGTTGCGAGCAGTGTTCAGAGGTGGGAGCAGTGTTCAGAGTTGGGAGCAGTGTTCAGACTTGGGAGCAGTGTTCAGATTTGGGAGAAGTGTTCAGAGTTGGGAGCAGTGGTCAGAGTTGGGACAGTGTTGGACATTTGGAGCAGTGTTGATCGTTTTGAGCAGTGTTCAGTGATTGGAGCACTGTCCAGCGTTTGGAGCAGTCTTAAGAGTTTGAAGCCGTGGTCAGCGTTTGGAGCCGTGGTCAGAGGTGGGTGCAGTGTTTAGAGTTTGGAGCTGTGCTCAGAGTTGGGAGCAGAGTTCAGAGTTGGGAGCAGTATTCAGAGTTGGGAGCAGTGTTCAGAGTTGGGAGTATTGTTCAGAGTTGGGAGCAGTGTTTACAGTTGGGAGCAGTTTTGGAAGTTTAGAGCAGTGTTGAGTGTTTGGAGCAATGTTGAGCATTTGGAGCAGTGTTCAGCGTTGGGAGCAGTGTTCAGAGTTGGGACAGTATTTAGAGTTGGGAGTAATGTTCAAGGTTTGAAGTTTAGTCCTGATTTGGGAGCAGTGTTGGGCAATTGGAGCAGTGTTGAGTGCTTGGAGCAGTGATGATTGTTTGTAGCAGTGCTGAGCGTTTGGAGCAGTGTTGAGCGTTTGGCGCAGTGTTCAATGTTTGGAGCAGTGTTGAGTGTTTGGAGCAGTGTCGAGCGTTTGGAGCAGTGTTCAGTGTTTGGAGCAGCGCTGAGTGTTTGGAGCAACGTTCAGCATTTGGAGCAGTGTTGAGCGTTTGGAGCAGTGTTAACTGTTTAGAGCAATGTTGAGCATTTGGAGCAGTGTTCACAGTTGGGAGCAGTGTTCACAGTTGGGAGCAGTGTTCAGAGTTGGGAGCAGTGTTCAGAGTTTGTAGCCGTGTTCAGAGTTTGTAGCCGTGTTCAGAGTTTTGAGCCGTATTCAGAGTTTGGAGCACTGTTCAGAGTTGGGACCAGTGTTCACTGTTGGGACCAGTGTTCAGAGTTTGGAGCAGTTTTCAGAGTTTGGATCAGTGTTCAGAGTTTAACGCAGTGTTCAGAGTTGGGAGCAGTTTTGGACGTTTGGAGCAGTCGTCAGAGTTGGGAGCAGTGTTCAGCGTTGGGAGCAGAATTCAGAGTTGGGACAGAGTTCAGAGTTGTGAGCATTGCTCACTGATTGGAGTAGTGTTCAGAATTTGGAGCAGTGTTCAGAGTTTGTAGCAGTGTTCAGAGTTTGGAGCAGTGTTCAGAGTTTGGAGCAGTGGTCAGAGTATGGAGCAGTGTTCAGAGTTTGGTGCAGTGTTCAGAGTTTGGAGCAGTGTTGAGAGTTTGGAGCAGTTTTCAGAGTTTGGAGCAGTGTTGAGAGTTTGGAGCAGTGTTGAGAGTTTGGAGCAGTGTTCAGAGTATGGAGCAGTGTTCAGTGTTGTGAGCAGTGTTCAGAGTTGGGACAGTATTTAGAGTTGGGAGTAATGTTCAAGGTTTGGAGCTTAGTTCAGAGTTGGAAGCAGTGTTGGACATTTGGAGCAGTGTAAAGTGTTTGGAGCAGTGATGATTGCTTGCAGCAGTGCTGAGCGTTTGGAGCAGTGTTGAGCATTTGGCGCAGTGTTCAACTTTTGGAGCAGTGTTGAGTGTTTGGAGCAGTGTCGATCGTTTGGAGCAGTGTTGAGTGTTTGGAGCTGCGTTGAGTGTTTGGAGCAACGTTCAGCATTTGGAGCCGTGTTGACCGTTTGGAGCAGTGTTGACTGTTTAGAGAAATGTTGAGCATTTGGAGCAGTGTTCAGAGTTTGGAGCAGTGTTCAGAGTTGGGAGCAGTGTTCAGAGTTGGGAGCAGTGTTCAGATTTGGGAGCAATGTTCAGAGTTGGGATCAGTGTTCAGAGTAGGGAGCAGTGTTCAGAGTTGGGAGAAGTGTTCAGAGTTGGGAGCAGTGTTCAGAGTTGGGACAGTGTTCAGAGTTGGGACAGTGTTCAGAGTTGGGACAGTGTTCAGACTTGGGACAGTGTTCCGAGTCTGGAGCAGTGTTCAGAGTTGGGACAGTGTTCAGAGTTGGGACAGTGTTCAGAGTTGGGACAGTGTTCAGAGTTGGGACAGTGTTCAGTGTTGGGAGCAGTGTTCAGAATTGGGAGCAGCGTTCAGAGTTGGGACAGTATTTAGAGTTGGGAGCAATGTTCAAGATTTGGAGCTGTGTTCCGAGTTGGGAGCATTGTTGGACATTTGGAGCAATTTTGAGTGTTTGAAGCAGTGTTGAGTGTTTGGAGCAATGTTGAGTGTTTGGTGCAGTGTTGAGTGTTCAGAGCAGTGTTGAGCGTTTGGAGCAGTGATGAACGTTTGGAGCAGTGTTGTGTGTTGGGAGCAGTGTTGATTGTTTGTAGCAATGTTGAGCATTTGCAGCAGTCTTCAGAGTTTGAAGCAGTGGTCAGCGTTGGGAGCAGTGTTCAGAGTTGGGAGCAGTGTTCAGATTTGGGTGCAGTGTTCAGAGATGGGAGCAGTGTTCAGAGGTGGGAGCAGTGTTCAGAGATGGGAGCAGTGTTCAGAGTTCGACGCAGTGTTCAGAGTTGTGAGCAGTGTTCAGTGTTGTGAGCAGTATTCAGAGTTGGGACAGTGTTCAGAGTTGGGACAGTGTTCAGAGTTGGGACAGTGTTCAGAGTTGGGACAGTGTTCAGAGTTGGGACAGTGTTCAGAGTTGGGAGCAGTGTTCATAATTGGGAGCAGCGTTCAGAGTTGGGACAGTATTTAGAGTTGGGAGCAATGTTCAAGATTTGGAGCTGTGTTCCGAGTTGGGAGCAGTGTAGGACATTTGGAGCAGTGTTGAGTGTTTGGTGCAGTGTTGAGTGTTCGGAGCAGTGTTTAGCGTTTGGAGCAGTGATGAACGTTTGGAGCAGTGTTGTGTGTTTGGAGCAGTTTTGATTGTTTGGAGCAATGTTGAGCATTTGCAGCAGTCTTCAGAGTTTGAAGCAGTGGTCAGCGTTGGGAGCAGTGTTCAGAGTTAAGAGCAGTGTTCAGAGTTGGGACAGTGTTGGACATTTGGAGCAGTGTTGATCTTTTTGAGCAGTGTTCAGTGATTGGAGCACTGTCCAGCGTTTGGAGCAGTCTTAAGAGTTTGGAGCCGTGGTCAGCGTTTGGAGGCGTGGTCAGAGTTGGGTGCAGTGTTTAGAGTTTGGAGCTGTGCTCAGATTTGGGAGCAGAGTTCAGAGTTGAGAGCAGTATTCAGAGTTGGGAGCAGTGTTCAGAGTTGGGAGCACTGCTCAGAGTTGGGAGCAATGTTCAGAGTTGGGAGCAGTGTTTACAGTGGGAGCAGTTTTGGAAGTTTAGAGCAATGTTGAGTGTTTGGAGCTATGTTGAGCATTTGGAGCAGTGTTCAGCGTTGGGAGCAGTGTTCAGAGTTGGGACAGTATTTAGAGTTGGGAGTAATGTTCAAGGTTTGGAGTTTAGTTCTGATTTGGGAGCAGTGTTGGACAATTGGAGCAGTGTTGAGTGCTTGGAGCAGTGATGATTGTTTGTAGCAGTGCTGAGCGTTTGGAGCAGTGTTGAGCGTTTGGCGCAGTGTTCAACGTTTGGAGCAGTGTTGAGTGTTTGGAGCAGTGTCGATCGTTTGGAGCAGTGTTGAGTGTTTGGAGCAGCGTTGAGTGTTTGGAGCAACGTTCAGCATTTGGAGCAGTGTTGAGCGTTTGGAGCAGTGTTGACAGTTTAGAGCAATGTTGAACATTTGGAGCAGTGTTCACAGTTGGGAGCAGTGTTCAGATTTGGGAGCAGTGTTCAGAGGTGGGAGCAGATTTCAGAGTTGGGAGCAGTGTTCAGAGATGGGAGCAGTGTTCAGAGATGGGAGCAGTGTTCACAGATGGGAGCAGTGTTCAGCGTTGGGAGCAGTGTTCAGAGTTGTGAGCAGTGTTCAGAGTTGTGAGCAGTGTTCAGAGTTGGGACAGTGTTCAGAGTTGGGACAGTGTTCAGAGTTGGGACAGTGTTCAGAGTTGGGACAGTGTTCAGAGTTGTGAGCAGTGTTCAGAGTTGTGAGCAGTGTTCAGAGTTGGGACAGTGTTCAGAGTTGGGACAGTGTTCAGAGTTGGGACAGTGTTCAGAGTTGGGACAGTGTTCACAGTTGGAACATTGTTCAGAGTTGGGACAGTGTTCAGAGTTGGGACAGTGTACAGAGTTGGGGCAGTGTTAAGAGTTGGGACAGTGTTCAGAGTTGGGAGCAGTGTTCCGAGTTGGGACAGTGTTCAGAGTTGGGACAGTGTTCAGAGTTGGGACAGTGTTCAGAGTTGGGAGCAGTGTTCAGAGTTGGGAGCAGTGCTCAGAGTTGGGACAGTATTTAGAGTTGGGAGCAATGTTCAAGATTTGGAGCTGTGTTCCGAGTTGGGAGCAGTGTTGGACATGTGGAGCAGTGTTGACTGTTTGGAGCAGTCCTGAGTGTTTGGAGCAGTCTTGAGTGTTTGGTGCAGTGTTGAGTGTTCGGATCAGTGTTGAGCGTTTGGAGCAGTGTTGACCGTTTGGAGCAGTTTTGAGTGCTTGGAGTTTGTTGAGCGTTTGGAGCAGTGTTGAGCGTTTGGAGCAGTGTTGAGTGTATGGAGCAGTGTTATGTGTTTGGAGCAGTGTTGATTGTTTGGAGCAATGTTGAGCATTTGGAGCAGTCTTCAAAGTTTGAAGCAGTTGTCAGCTTTGGGAGCAGTTTTCAGAGTTGGGAGCAGTGTTCAGAGTTGGGCCAGTGTTCAGAGTTGCGACAGTGTTCACAGTTGGGACAGTGTTGGACATTTGGAGCTGTGTTGATCGTTTTGAGCAGTGTTCAGTGATTGGAGCTCTGTTCTGCGTTTGGAGTAGTCTTCAGAGTTTGGAGCCGTGGTCAGAGTTTGGAGCCGTGGTCAGAGTTGGGTGCAGTGTTTAGAGTTTGGAGCAGTGTTCCGAGTTGGGAGCAGTGTTCAGAGTTTGGAGCAGTGTTCAGAGTTGGGAGCAATGTTCAGAGTTGGGAGCATGGTTCAGAGTTGGGAGCAGTGTTCACAGTTGGGAGCAGTTTTGGAAGTTTAGAGCAGTGTTGAGTGTTTGGAGCAATGTTGAGCATTTGGAGCAGTGTTCAGCGTTGGCAGCAGTGTTCAGCGTTGGGAGCAGTGTTCAGCGTTGGGAGCAGTTTTCAGAGTTGGGAGCAGAGTTCAGAGTTTGGAGCAGTGTTCGGAGTTGGGAGCAGTGTTCAGAGTTGGGACAATATTTAGAGTTGGGAGCAATGTTCAAGGTTTGGAGCTGTGCTCAGAGTTGTGAGCAATGTCCCGAGTTGTGAGCAGTGTTCAGAGTTGGGACCAATGATCAATGTTTGCAGCTCTGTTCAGAGTTGTTGAGCAGTGTTGCACATTTGGAGCAGTGTTGATTGTTTGGAGCAGTGTTGAGTCTTTGGAGCAGTCTTGAGCGTTTGGAGCATTGTTGTACTTTTGGAGCAGTGTCGAGTGTTTAGTGCCGTGTTGAGTGTTTGGAGCAGTCTTCAGTGTTTGGAGCAGTGTTCAGAGTTTGGAACAGTCTTAAGAGTTTAAAGCAGTCCTCTGAAGTTGAAGCCGTGTTCAGAGTTTGAAGCTGTGTTCAGATTTTGGAGCCGTGTTCAGAGTTTGTAGCTGTGTTCAGAGTTTGTAGCCGTGTTCAGACTTTTGAGCCGTATTCAGGGTTTGGAGCACTGTTCAGAGTTGGGACCAGTGTTCAGTGTGGGGACCAGTGTTCAGAGTTTGGAGCAGTTTTCAGAGTTTGGATCAGTGTTCAGAGTTCGACGCAGTGTTCAGAGTTGGGAGCAGTTTTGGACATTTGGTGCAGTCGTCAGAGTTGGTAGCAGTGTTCAGCGTTGGGAGCAGAGTTCAGAGTTGGCACAGAGTTCAGAGTTGTGAGCATTGCTCACTGATTGGAGTCGTGTTCAGTATTTGGAGCAGTGTTCAGAGTTTGTAGCAGTGTTTAGAGTTTTGCGCAGTGTTCAGAGTTTGGAGCAGTGTTCTGAGTAAGGAGCAGTATTCAGAGTTTGGTGCAGTGTTCAGAGTTTGGAGCAGTGTTGAGTGTTTGGAGCAGTGTTGAGTGTTTGGAGCCATGTTGAGTGTTTGGTGCAGTGTTGAGTGTTCGGAGCAGTGTTGATCGTTTGGAGCAGTGATGAACGTTTGGAGCAGTGTTGTTTGTTTGGAGCAGTTTTGATTGTTTGGAGCAATGTTGAGCATTTGCAGCAGTCTTCAGAGTTTGAAGCAGTGGTCAGCGTTGGGAGCAGTGTTCAGAGTTAAGAGCAGTGTTCAGAGTTGGGACAGTGTTGGACATTTGGAGCAGTGTTGATCGTTTTGAGCAGTGTTCAGTGATTGGAGCACTGTCCAGCGTTTGGAGCAGTCTTAAGAGTTTGGAGCCGTGGTCAGCGTTTGGAGGCGTGGTCAGAGTTGGGTGCAGTGTTTAGAGTTTGGAGCTGTGCTCAGAGTTGGGAGCAGAGTTCAGAGTTGAGAGCAGTATTCAGAGTTGGGAGCAGTGTTCAGAGTTGGGAGCACTGCTCAGAGTTGGGAGCAATGTTCAGAGTTGGGAGTATTGTTCAGAGTTGGGAGCAGTGTTCACAGTTGGGAGCAGTTTTGGAAGTTTAGAGCAATGTTGAGTGTTTGGAGCAATGTTGAGCATTTGGCGCAGTGTTCAGCGTTGGGAGCAGTGTTCAGAGTTGGGACAGTATTTAGAGTTGGGAGTAATGTTCAAGGTTTGGAGTTTAGTTCTGCTTTGGGAGCAGTGTTGGACAATTGGAGCAGTGTTGAGTGCTTGGAGCAGTGATGATTGTTTGTAGCAGTGCTGAGCGTTTGGAGCAGTGTTGAGCGTTTGGCGCAGTGTTCAACGTTTGGAGCAGTGTTGAGTGTTTGGAGCAGTGTCGATCGTTTGGAGCAGTGTTGAGTGTTTGGAGCAGCGTTGAGTGTTTGGAGCAACGTTCAGCATTTGGAGCAGTGTTGAGCGTTTGGAGCAGTGTTGACAGTTTAGAGCAATGTTGAGAATTTGGAGCAGTGTTCACAGTTAGGAGCAGTGTTCAGAGTTGGGAGCAGTGTTCAGATTTGGGAGCAGTTTTCAGCGTTGGGAGCAGTGTTCAGAGTTGGGAGCAGTGTTCAGAGGTAGGAGCAGAGTTCAGAGATGGGAGCAGTGTTCAGAGATGGGAGCAGTGTTCAGCGTTGGGAGCAGTGTTCAGAGTTGTGAGCAGTGTTCAGAGTTGTGAGCAGTGTTCAGAGTTGGGACAGTGTTCAGAGTTGGGACAGTGTTCAGAGTTGGGACAGTGTTCAGAGTTGGGACAGTGTTCAGAGTTGTGAGCAGTGTTCAGAGTTGTGAGCAGTGTTCAGAGCTGGGACAGTGTTCAGAGTTGGGACAGTGTTCAGAGTTGGGACAGTGTTCAGAGTTGGGACAGTGTTCACAGTTGGAACATTGTTCAGAGTTGGGACAGTGTTCAGAGTTGGGACAGTGTACAGAGTTGGGGCAGTGTTAAGAGTTGGGACAGTGTTCAGAGTTGGGAGCAGTGTTCCGAGTTGGGACAGTGTTCAGAGTTGGGACAGTGTTCAGAGTTGGGACAGTGTTCAGAGTTGGGAGCAGTGTTCAGAGTTGGGAGCAGTGCTCAGAGTTGGGACAGTATTTAGAGTTGGGAGCAATGTTCAAGATTTGGAGCTGTGTTCCGAGTTGGGAGCAGTGTTGGACATGTGGAGCAGTGTTGACTGTTTGGAGCAGTCCTGAGTGTTTGGAGCAGTCTTGAGTGTTTGGTGCAGTGTTGAGTGTTCGGATCAGTGTTGAGCGTTTGGAGCAGTGTTGACCGTTTGGAGCAGTTTTGAGTGCTTGGAGTTTGTTGAGCGTTTGGAGCAGTGTTGAGCGTTTGGAGCAGTGTTGAGTGTATGGAGCAGTGTTATGTGTTTGGAGCAGTGTTGATTGTTTGGAGCAATGTTGAGCATTTGGAGCAGTCTTCAAAGTTTGAAGCAGTTGTCAGCTTTGGGAGCAGTTTTCAGAGTTGGGAGCAGTGTTCAGAGTTGGGCCAGTGTTCAGAGTTGCGACAGTGTTCACAGTTGGGACAGTGTTGGACATTTGGAGCTGTGTTGATCGTTTTGAGCAGTGTTCAGTGATTGGAGCTCTGTTCTGCGTTTGGAGTAGTCTTCAGAGTTTGGAGCCGTGGTCAGAGTTTGGAGCCGTGGTCAGAGTTGGGTGCAGTGTTTAGAGTTTGGAGCAGTGTTCCGAGTTGGGAGCAGTGTTCAGAGTTTGGAGCAGTGTTCAGAGTTGGGAGCAATGTTCAGAGTTGGGAGCATGGTTCAGAGTTGGGAGCAGTGTTCACAGTTGGGAGCAGTTTTGGAAGTTTAGAGCAGTGTTGAGTGTTTGGAGCAATGTTGAGCATTTGGAGCAGTGTTCAGCGTTGGCAGCAGTGTTCAGCGTTGGGAGCAGTGTTCAGCGTTGGGAGCAGTTTTCAGAGTTGGGAGCAGAGTTCAGAGTTTGGAGCAGTGTTCGGAGTTGGGAGCAGTGTTCAGAGTTGGGACAATATTTAGAGTTGGGAGCAATGTTCAAGGTTTGGAGCTGTGCTCAGAGTTGTGAGCAATGTCCCGAGTTGTGAGCAGTGTTCAGAGTTGGGACCAATGATCAATGTTTGCAGCTCTGTTCAGAGTTGTTGAGCAGTGTTGCACATTTGGAGCAGTGTTGATTGTTTGGAGCAGTGTTGAGTCTTTGGAGCAGTCTTGAGCGTTTGGAGCATTGTTGTACTTTTGGAGCAGTGTCGAGTGTTTAGTGCCGTGTTGAGTGTTTGGAGCAGTCTTCAGTGTTTGGAGCAGTGTTCAGAGTTTGGAACAGTCTTAAGAGTTTAAAGCAGTCCTCTGAAGTTGAAGCCGTGTTCAGAGTTTGAAGCTGTGTTCAGATTTTGGAGCCGTGTTCAGAGTTTGTAGCTGTGTTCAGAGTTTGTAGCCGTGTTCAGACTTTTGAGCCGTATTCAGGGTTTGGAGCACTGTTCAGAGTTGGGACCAGTGTTCAGTGTGGGGACCAGTGTTCAGAGTTTGGAGCAGTTTTCAGAGTTTGGATCAGTGTTCAGAGTTCGACGCAGTGTTCAGAGTTGGGAGCAGTTTTGGACATTTGGTGCAGTCGTCGGAGTTGGTAGCAGTGTTCAGCGTTGGGAGCAGAGTTCAGAGTTGGCACAGAGTTCAGAGTTGTGAGCATTGCTCACTGATTGGAGTCGTGTTCAGTATTTGGAGCAGTGTTCAGAGTTTGTAGCAGTGTTTAGAGTTTTGCGCAGTGTTCAGAGTTTGGAGCAGTGTACTTGGACTATCGCTGAAGCAATGAGCCTCATGGCCGAGCACCATGCGTCCTCCATGGAGAGAGTGGTGATTCTCATGGAGAAGCTCCTCCAGGAGACCAATCAGGGCTTTCTGGGGACGCACT